>NC_080475.1:8190417-8790417 GCF_030265055.1 Doryrhamphus excisus | reverse complement strand
GTTGAGGTGGCTCGGGCATCTAGTCCGAATTCCTCCCGGACGCCTCCCTGGTGAGTTGTTCTGGGCATGCCCAGCCGGGAGAAGGCCCCGGGGCAGACCTAGGACACGCTGGAGGGACTATGTCTCACAGCTGGCCTGGGAACGCCTTGGTGTCCTCCCGGTGGAGCTGGAGGAGGTGGCCGGGGACCGGGAAGTCTGGGCTTCCCTACTAAGACTGCTGCCCCCGCGACCCGGACCCGGATAAGCGGAGGAAAATGGATGGATGCATGGATAGATGGAATTGAGAATCATTAGGAACTGAAATCGAAACCAGGAATAAGAATCGGAATCGTTCATATTCAAACGATGCCCGACCCTACATCGTGAACCTTGAACAGTTCTTGATTGTTTAATGTAATCGAGCCCAGAAAGTGTAACCTAGAGGCATATTTATACTGGAATAAGTGGCACTGAACTGGCGTGACAACAAAGTTAATGGGGACGGGGCCCCAGCAGAAAGGGAGGCCTGGGGCCATGGAGCCGGTCCAGATATACTATAACATATCAGCTGGGAGAAAACACTTGGACCAAAGAGTGATTCCCACAAGACGAAGAACAGGAGGACCACCATGTGTTTGAGTTAAGAAGGGGAAACCAGTGGGAATCTTAGCCATCATGAAAACCTGGTCTATTACACCCACCCCTTACGCCAATTTGGGACACAGGAAATGTTTCCTAATGGGTTGAAATGGCTTAAAAGTGTAGGTAAAAGGCAAAAGTGGTAAAGAAACCTTGTGATTAGAGTGTGATTAGAGTGGTGGCATCCGCAGACGCTCTAAATGGCATGGCGGCGTGCCAGGTGCTGAGAAGGCGAGCGAAGCCGACCGCCATTACGCCAGCTGCGTCTTGTTTAGTCTTAGTGCCAGATGAGAAGTACGCTTGTTGCTTCCACAACAAGAATCACTTTCCATTATTTTCAAACAGATGACTCCTGCAAAGCTCTGAATTATTAATGACCTTGAAGCACTAATTCTTCTCTCGCGAGTCTAACCTTTTTTTCATGTTTCATGCAACTTGCTAAGATTATTCTGAATATTTGCGACTATCTTTTAACCCACTTATTTTGTCTTTTTTTTTTTCAATTTAAAAAAAAAATTTCCACTGCATTTCAGCCCTGTCACAAAAGGACCAGTTGACATAATGAACAAGGACAAAGGCTGGAAATGACTTTGTCATCATGACATGACATCTTTTAACCCACTTATTTTGTCTTTTTTTTTTCAATTTCAAAAAAAAATTTCCACTGCATTTCAGCCCTGTCACAAAAGGACCAGTTGACATTATAAACAAGGACAAAGGCTGGAAATGACTTTGTCATCATGACATGACATCTTTTAACCCACTTATTTTGTCTTTTTGGTTTTTTTTTTTAGGTAACCCGATAGTTTTGTCTGCCTCGAAAAAGGACGACTCTCGTGGTGATCGAGGACTATGGACTTGCAAGAACATTCTTATCCAAATGGACTTCCGTGACAATTCAGTGGTGTCATTTCTCTGAGGACATCGAGTAGAGTTGACTGGAAAAAGACGAGCCTTATGTCCCCCATCACCTGAAACACAACTGACCCCAAACTGTGTCGCTGCAAAGGCCTGCACATGACAACATCCTTCTCTGAACAGTCATGGCCAAAAGGTTTGGAGTTTTTATTATGCTATTTGCATATAGTACAGAATGTTGCAAAGAGTGATAAGATGAATAATTTGGGAATTTCAATGAAAAATCACTTAATCCCTCCGCCCCCAAAAAAATTTCCACTGCATTTCAGCCCTGTCACAAAAGGACCAGTTGACATTATAAACAAGGACAAAGGCTGGAAATGACTTTGTCATCATGACATGACATCTTTAACCCACTTATTTTGTCTTTTTGTTTGTTTTTTTTTAGGTAACCCGATAGTTTTGTCTGCCTCGAAAAAGGACGACTCTCGTGGTGATCGAGGACTATGGACTTGCAAGAACATTCTTATCCAAATGGACTTCCGTGACGATTCAGTGGTTTCATTTCTCTGAGGACATCGAGTAGAGTTGACTGGAAAAAGACGAGCCTTATGTCGCCCATCACCTGAAACACAACTGACCCCAAACTGTGTCGCTGCAAAGGCCTGCACATGACAACATCCTTCTCTGAACAGTCATGGCCAAAAGGTTTGGAGTTTTTATTATGCTATTTGCATATAGTACAGAATGTTGCAAAGAGTGATAAGATGAATAATTTGGGAATTTCAATGAAAAATCACTTAATCCCTCCGCCCCCAAAAAAAATTCCACTGCATTTCAGCCCTGTCACAAAAGGACCAGTTGACATTATAAACAAGGACAAAGGCTGGAAATGACTTTGTCATCATGACATGACATCTTTTAACCCACTTATTTTGTCTTTTTGTTTGTTTTTTTTTAGGTAACCCGATAGTTTTGTCTGCCTCGAAAAAGGACGACTCTCGTGGTGATCGAGGACTATGGACTTGCAAGAACATTCTTATCCAAATGGACTTCAGTGACGATTCAGTGGTTTCATTTCTCTGAGGACATCGAGTAGAGTTGACTGGAAAAAGACGAGCCTTATGTCGCCCATCACCTGAAACACAACTGACCCCAAACTGTGTCGCTGCAAAGGCCTGCACATGACGACATCCTTCTCTGCCTTCTCTGAGATGATAAAACTCCCACAAGTGAAGGCAAAATACTTTTTTTTTCCTTCAGCAAACTGTATTATTAAATCTCTTCTATGACTTAGTAGTATTCCATACAGGCATATGCATACAAGGAATTATTTGGCTATGGATTTTGGAAAGAAAATATTTTAAAAAATTATCATTCATAC
This sequence comes from Doryrhamphus excisus, assembly GCF_030265055.1. NCBI lineage: Eukaryota > Metazoa > Chordata > Actinopteri > Syngnathiformes > Syngnathidae > Doryrhamphus > Doryrhamphus excisus. The sequence goes on along the minus strand of NC_080475.1, from coordinate 8,787,557 downwards.
TCCTGTTGACACAATAACATTAAAAACTGCAAAATGTCAAAATATTTCCTAATAATAAAACCTGTAACACTTTGCAGGTCACATACATAGAAATAGTGTTTTTTTTTTTTAAATTGGGATCTTCTTCATATTTTGGTTTTGGACCGAGGAATAAATCTGTTCAGGTACGGTTTCAAGTATCTAGTATGAAGTAGATGTTATGGTATACGTGTAAAAATGGTCCATGGAATTATTGGGGCTTCAAAGAAAATTGATGCTCAAATGGTTTTAATATCTGTGTTTTTAAACCTGTTAACCGCTGTGTCAGTATTATATGAAACGAATAAAGCCTTTAAAAAGGGAGTAGAATATCTCTGAAAATGACTCACAGTTCATTCCAACAAAATTCAACAAACTTCCCATGGAATCTTAGCCAATAAAAGAATTTGTCCATGTATAGTTTTTGGTTTTGTTAACTCTAAGGACTCTAATTTCGTAGCGCAGCGCAAAGCGGCGCAGGGTGGCGGTGGTAATTTGGTCCAGTGCACCACTGTGATCGGACAATTTGGTCATTTGGAAGACTGGACTTGCGCCGAGATGGGCGCGGCGGCGCACCAGAGGAGGAGTCCACATTTTCAGCTTGGCACAGTGACAATTTTGTGACAAAACAGCCCGCCAAGGGTGCGGAGAAAGTGCGGCAACTCCCACCTGGTCTATTCGGGGCGCAGGTGAAGCGCAGGCGAAGCGCGGGCGAAGCGCGGGCGAAGCGCGGGCGAAGCGCGGGCGAAGCGCGGGCGAAGCGCGGGCGAAGCGCGGACTAAGCGCGGACTAAGCGTGGGCGAAGCGCAGTGGAAGCGCGGGCGAAGCGCAGTGGAAGCGCGGGCGAAGCGCATGCGAAGCGCGGGCGAAGCGCGGGCGAAGCGCGGGCGAAGCGCGGGCGAAGCGCAGTGGAAGCGCAGGCGAAGCGCAGTGGAAGCGCAGTGGAAGCGCAGTGGAAGCGCAGTGGAAGCGCGGGCGAAGCGCAGTGGAAGCGCGGGCGAAGCGCAGTGGAAGCGCGGGCGAAGCACTGGCGAAGCGCGGGCGAAGCGCGGGCGAAGCGCGGGCGAAGCGCGGGCGAAGCGCGGGCGAAGCGCAGTGGAAGCGCAGGCGAAGCGCAAAAAAATGTCATCTATTCATTGAAACGATCCACATTTGATCCAGATGTTCTGTCGGCACAACTTTCCATGACATTCTTTTTAAGTCTTCAGACCGTTGTTCTCTCCTAAGACCCATGCTTCTCTAGCACAGCTACGCCATCCTTCTCGTAATCATTTTCATATTCATTACAATTGAATGCACCGTCCGGTTTTGCGATGTGAAGGCATTGCAGCATAACCCTTCTTCTGACTGATTGTACATCTCAAAGACAAGAGAGCATGGCGAGGAGAGTCAATGGGAATAATAGAGGAGAGAGTGGATGCTACTGGGAAGTGATGACCTGAAAATAACGTAGCTTACGTCGTAAGACTCGGGAGAACCGAGCACATCTGAGGAGGTTACAAATGAAGTCAACTGATCAGCGTGACGTATAATTCAACAGAGTGACGGAGCGTGTATGCCCTTCCTTGTACGCGGAAGAAACGCAGAACCAGAGTGACTGTGGTGGGGAACTGATAAGCAGCATAGACCCAAGGGGTTTCGCACATGGCGGTCTCAACCTGTCACTTCACTACCGCATACTTCCTGATATGCACACTCCAGCGCAGCGGACCACCCCGAACACAGAAAACAGGAGGACATCTTAAATACGACATCGGATGAGCCACAAAATAAAATATAAGTGACAGCATCAAGGTGTTACCTTGGACCAATCTCTTCAGTTGTCCCTTCTAGAAGCCTCTTCCATCGTTCTGTTCCTAAGAACATATCTCACACTGGTTCTCACATGAGCTTGAAGCTATCCCAGTCGTATGTTGAACAGCGTCAACAGAGTGAAGCTTGGCTCACAGCCCCTTGGGAGCTCGTTGTGATGCCAGATCTCCCTGAACAGTCATGGCCAAAGGTTTGGAGTTTTTTTTTTATCATGCTATTTGCATATAGTACAGAATGTTGCAAAGAGTGATAAGATGAATAATTTGGGAATTTCAATGAAAAATCACTTAATCCCCCACCCCAAAAAAAATTTCCACTGCATTTCAGCCCTGCCACAAAAGGACCAGTTGACATTATAAACAAGGACAAAGGCTGGAAATGACTTTGTCATCATGACTGATTGACAGGCAATGCATTTGCTAATAAAATAGCAAAAGAAGCAGCAGGGCGAAGCGCGGGCGAAGCGCGGGCGAAGCGCGGGCGAAGCGCGGGCGAAGCGCGGGCGAAGCGCGGGCGAAGCGCGGGCGAAGCGCGGGCGAAGCGCGGGCGAAGCGCGGGCGAAGCGCGGGCGAAGCGCGGGCGAAGCGCATGTGAAACGCAAGCGTAGCGCAGTGGAAGCGCAGGCAAAGCGCAGTGGAAGCGCAGGCAAAGCGCAGTGGAAGCACAGGCGAAGCACAGGCGAAGCACAGGCGAAGCACAGGCGAAGCGCAGGCGAGCGGCGAGAGGTGAGCACTTCCTTATATGGTTCATAGTGCGGGCATGTCCAGAGAAGGGCTGTGGGTGGAATAAATTAAAACAAACTGTTCTTAACAGGAAGCGCAAATCCAAGTAAGTACACCACACATAAGTGCGGATTCAGCAAAATCGAGAAAAAAAAAATGCTGTGCGGGTTATTGTGTGTAGCTGCTCTATAGGAGTCCGCAACTCAATACAAAGGGTCGAAAAATGAGCATAGGAAATTACAAACACTTCAGTGAGCCTCAATGACCACTTAGAATTCTTCATGATTAATTACAGAGCACAAGACAAAGTGTCTAGTCTATTTGCATAATTAGAGGGGGGTAAATCTAAAACTAATTGACAGCCCCCCAACTACACCTTCTACAACATAGGTGAGGTTTTTTACAGAAGAAAGAAAACTAAAATGAAAAGAATCATACACTGCCATTGTCATATGCAAATCAGGGACACCATTATTTAAACATATTAACAAAAAAACATAACTGCATGTTTTACTTCCCTTTGTTTTCATTCTGAACAATATTACAGGTAGACTTGTAAAAGGGGAAGACCTCTCGAAAACTTTCATTCAGCAGACAGATGGTGAATTCTTGAGAAGACGCATTATTTGTTTAGGTCATTTGTTTGTTTTAGCCTTTTTCTTTCAGGTGGCAAAGCTTGTAAATGAATATCTGTTTATTTGCAAACATAATGCTATATTAAAATACTAGATGCGGCACAATATTTTTCTGAACAATTTCCTTACCACTTTAGTCAAATTTCCGTCAATCATAGCTAACTTTGTCAGAGAGGATGAAAAATGGATGACAGGGTAGCATGGCGCACCCCACGCATCAATGTTTTTAGCCGCTTCGGTAAATTGGCAGACCGGACTGCGCCGAGATGGGTGTGGCAGCGCACCAATTAGGTGTCCACGTTTTCAGCTTGGCGCAGTGAAAATTTGGTGACAAAACAACGCGGCAAAGGTGCCCTGAAAGATCACCGACTCCAGATGTAACGCACCCTGCAGAGTCGTAAATTGGATGACAGTGCACACCCGTCGGCAAAAACTCACAGGCAGGTTTTTCAGAGTGTTAGGCACATTTCAATGCAACCAGCAACCACTGTTTATTGTAACTGTCTGAACCAACATGTAGATTTTGTATTTAACACATGCTGGATACCGAATCCGATCCGGACATAAGGACTGGGCAGTCCAAAGTTTCTCAAGTAAAGAAGTTACTTCAAAACTTCTCAATGGTAAGTAGCTTTAGCATTTTCCTGGTCTACAAAAATAGAGTTCTGTAACACAATTACAGAGTGGAACTATAGTAACTTAGTACCATAGCACTATCCTGGTTTTTGGCTTTTTTAGTCCATGATTTAACATTTTTCCCTTATGCAAAAGTGCCAAAAAAAAATCTAGTATGAAAGATCACCGCCTCCGACCTGGTCTATCCTTGGTGCAGATGAAACGCACCATGCAGAGTCGTAAATTGGATGACAGGCACACCCGTCACCAAAAGCTCACAGGTAGGTTTTTCAGAGTGTTAGGCACATTTCAATGCAACCAGCAATCACTGTTTATTGTAACTGTCTGAACCAGCATGTAGATTTTGTATTTAACACATGTTGGATCCCGAATCCGATCCGGACATAAGGACTGGGCAGTCCAAAGTTTCTCAAGTAAAGAAGTTACTTCAAAACTTCTCAATGGTAAGTAGCTTTAGCATTTTCCTGGTCTACAAAAATAGAGTCCTGTAACACAATTACAGAGTGGAACTATAGTAACTTAGTACCATAGCGCCTCCAAAAAAATTCTATCCTGGTTTTTGGCTTTTTTTAGTCCATGATTTAAAATTTTTCCCTTATGCAAAAGTGCCAAAAAAAGTCTAGTATGAAAGATCACCGCCTCCGACGTGGTCTATCCTTGGTGCAGATGTAACGCACCCTGCAGAGTCGTAAATTGGATGACAGGCACACCCGTCACCAAAAACTCACAGGCAGGTTTTTCAGAGTGTTAGGCACATTTCAATGCAACCAGCAACCACTGTTTATTGTAACTGTCTGAACCAGCATGTAGATTTTGTATTTAACACATGCTGGATACCGAATCCGATCCGGACGTAAAGACTGGGCAGTTACTGGGCAGTTACTTCAAAATTTCTCAATGGTAAGTAGCTTTAGCATTTTCCTGGTCTACAAAAATAGAGTCCTGTAACACAATTACAGAGTGGAACTATCGTAACTTAGTACCATAGCACCTCCAAAAAATTCTATTCTGGTTTTTGGCTTTTTTTAGTCCATGATTTAAAATTTTCCCTTATGCAAAAAAGTCTAGTATGAAAGATCACCGCCTAAGACCTGGTCTATCCTTGGTGCAGATGTAACGCACCCTGCAGAGTCGTAAATTGGATGACAGGCACACAGTGCACACCCGTTGCCAAAAACTCACAGGCAGGTTTTTCAGAGTGTTAGGCACATTTCAATGCAACCAGCAACCACTGTTTATTGTAATTGTCTGAACCAGCATGTAGATTTGGTATTCAACACATGTTGGATCCCGAATCCGGTCCGGACGTAAAGACTGGGCAGTTACTGGGCAGTTACTTCAAAACTTCTCAATGGTAAGTAGCTTTAGCATATTCCTGGTCTACAAAAATAGAGTCCTGTAACACAATTACAGAGTGGAACTATAGTAACTTAGTACCATAGCACCTCCAAAAAATTCTATTCTGGTTTTTGGCTTTTTTTAGTCCATGATTTAAAATTTTTCCCTTATGCAAAAAAGTCTAGTATGAAAGATCACCGCCTCCGACCTGGTCTATCCTTGGTGCAGATGTAACGGACCCAGCAGAGTCATAAACTGGATGACAGGCACACAGTGCACACCCGTCGCCAAAAACTCACAGGCAGGTTTTTCAGAGTGTTAGGCACATTTGAATGCAACCAGCAACCACTGTTTATTGTAACTATCTGAACCAGCATGTAGATTTTGTATTTAACACATGTTGGATACCGAATCCGATCCGGACGTAAAGACTGGGCAGTCCAAAGTTTCTCAAGTAAAGAAGTTACTTCAAGACTTCTCTCAATGGTAAGTAAGTAGCTTTAGCATATTCCTGGTCCTGGTTCCTGGTACCATAGCACCTCCAAAAAATTCTACCCTGGTTTTTGTTTTTTTTTAGTCCATGATTTAAATTTTTTCCCTTATGCAAAAGTGCCAAAAAGTCCACCGAGACCAAAAAAAAAAACAATGTCACAATTTGAGGATTATGTCACCAAATCAGCCAGCAACAGCGCCAATGGAGTTACTATGCTAACGCATTAATGAAGCCTTTGTCTACAGACGTGTCGACAATGAAATCAATACTTCTTATTCTATCGCTTCTGAAGCACACTGACGTTCCACGGGCTGACGTTGGTGAATCAGGTCCTGCTTCAGACAGCAATGGAGATACAAACCGCAACAAAACCAGACACATACTTCACAAAATGCATTACAGTAACCCGTATAGAATTAATTATCTTTCCTGTACTTGTGGGCCGCTACAGAGGAAATGAATAAAAAATGGATGCAGACAAAGGCACAGAAACCGAGCGCAGCAATGGAAAAGCGTTTATCTTCTGAAAGGGGGAAAGTTTCATCTCCAGTGGAACTCCCTTCATTTCAATTAGATTGTTCCTGCATTTCCACATTAAATAATTTAACGGCAAAACCATCAGCAGACAGGCATGGCCGTATGAATGTTTTAGAGTGTGCACAGGGAGTGCAGTGAGTGACGTCTGAGATGGTAGTACGGGGCCAAAGGATGGATACAGTTTTTTTTTTTTGTGTGTTTCCTGGGCTTTCAAAAAAAAACCCTCTTGTAGGGCCCTTTTCTGATGAGCGTCACATGGATGAGGGTTATTGCTGCAATGGTTTTCTAAATACAGATGTAGGACATCAGCGCCGATGTATGTCAACACGAAGACGCACGAAAGGTGGGTCAAAAATAAGATGGGCGGGGCAATGTGTGAGGATAGTAATGATAATGGTTTCATTTTACTTGAACATGCATCAAGGTATCATGAAATACATCACATGGCTCAATTCACAGTTCGACATATCCAAATCATAAATACAGGGTCAGGAAAAATGATCTGACACATTTAGAGGCAAAATAAAACGCAAATAAAGTAAAGAAACAACATTTTCAAAAAGTACATATAATGCCATTTCATTGTGTTTTCAAAATTAAATCAGTTCTGGCGGTACGACGTCGGTTGGTTGATTTCCGTTTCAATGCAGATCCGGTAGCTCTGAAGTCTAGTCTACCAAGATCGAAGTGCAAACTGAACACTCGTTGTGTTGCAGTTCCAGATTCGTTTGTTTTGATAAACGTTTCCACGATGAAAGCTCGATTCTCACCAGCAACTGAAAACTTGTGAATAATTGTCAAAATTCCAAAAAAAAGTGCAGTTCAACCTCTGCAAGACCCTCTGGTTGGACACTGAGTGGAAGTTCCGAACCAGGGACCGAGGCTTAACTGAGCCCAGAGGCTCTGCCCAGTTTTTAGCGAGCCAGCATATGGATACAGAGATAGTAGTCTTGCCTCAGGAGAAGCAGGTTGAGACCTCGGCCAATGGTCAGGACCGCTTTGCAGAATCCATGGCCTTGAAAAAAAAAGGTCTTAGGGAAAGTTAATGTGACGAAGGCCTGATAATAATGTATCATTTTTAACAAGTGGGTTTATAGATACACTGGTAAAAAATAAAACAAAACAAAACAAAATTTTGTATTTACTGTATCGATGCCGACTGACTGACGGATACCCAATGCTCAACTATTTGTGTCAGCTGACAGAAGCCCAAGGCTACAGAGGAAGAACCAAAGATGAAAAATCTAAACCCAAGAGAGGACGGTGGAGTGCGGAATACAGACGGAAAATGTATTCAAAACATAAAATGCACATTACCTATAATTTAGACAAAGTATGGTTTGACGAAAAATAGACGTACACTAACAGAGCAATGTTAAAATTACTCCAATAGCAAGCAATACCAACATTTTGGTACATATTATAGTTATCGTCTACTAAAAATTATTCCATAGTTCAGTTTGAAAAGTGAACAGCGAGAATGAAAGACTGACTTTAAAAAGAAAATTACAACATCAATTTCCACGTAAAACTGCTAATTGTTTCCAATTATGTGTTCCTCTTGTGCAATTGTAGAACAATATTGGTCATCGCTGGGCTACACATCCGGAAGTCCTTGGGAGTGAGACCAATCATATCGGTTTGGGTGTAGTAAATCCAGAGGTGATGTAAGAGGTGGTCCTGAACATAAACCTTGCAATGTACTGTATGCCTCCCTGCCTACAAAGTATTCCTTCGTCGTCGTGCTAATTGCCTCTTCTTTCCACATACGCATTTCAGTTATTCGCCGTTTTTTCACTACTCACTGGTGGTCCCGAACATAAACCTTGCAATGTACCGTATGCTTAGTCGTCTTGCTAATTGCCTCTTCTTTCCACGTACCGTAAGCAACATTTGCACAGCATTTTTTTTGCTTCCTAATTCCAAACTTGTCAACATTGTATGTACACACGTTAGCATCTGATGCAAACATTTATTTGGCTACAAAAGATTATGTCAAAAAATGACATTTTAATGGGCATTTCAATTACTCGCCGTTTTTTCACTACTCACTGGTGGTCCCGAACATAAACCTTGCAATGTACTGTATGCTTAGTCGTCTTGCTAATTGCCTCTTCTTTACACATACCGTCAGCAACATTTGCACAGCATTATTGCTTCCTAACTCCAAACTTGTCAACATTGTATGTACACATGTTAGCATCTGATGCAAACATTTATTTGGCTACAACAGACTGTGACAAAAAATGACATTTTGATGGGCATTTCAATTAGTCGCCGTTTTTTCACTACTCACTGGTGGTCCCGAACATAAACCTTGCAATGTACCGTATGCTTAGTCGTCTTGTTAATTGCCTCTTCTTTCCACATACTGTCAGCAACATTTGTACAGTATTATTGCTTCCTAACTCCAAACTTGTCAACATTGTACGTACACACGTTAGCATCTGATGCAAACATTTATTTGGCTACAACAGACTGTGTCAAAAAATGAAATTTTAATGGGCATTTCAATTACTCGCCGTTTTTTCACTACTCACTGGTGGTCCCGAACATAAACCTTGCAATGTACTGTATGCTTAGTCGTCTTGCTAATTGCCTCTTCTTTACACATACCGTCAGCAACATTTGCACAGCATTATTGCTTCCTAACTCCAAACTTGTCAACATTGTATGTACACATGTTAGCATCTGATGCAAACATTTATTTGGCTACAACAGACTGTGACAAAAAATGACATTTTGATGGGCATTTCAATTAGTCGCCGTTTTTTCACTACTCACTGGTGGTCCCGAACATAAACCTTGCAATGTACCGTATGCTTAGTCGTCTTGTTAATTGCCTCTTCTTTCCACATACTGTCAGCAACATTTGTACAGTATTATTGCTTCCTAACTCCAAACTTGTCAACATTGTATGTACACATGTTAGCATCTGATGCAAACATTTATTTGGCTACAACAGACTGTGTCAAAAAATTACATTTTAATGGGCATTTCAATTACTCGCCGTTTTTTCACTACTCACTGGTGGTCCCGAACATAAACCTTGCAATGCACTCTATGCTTAGTCGTCTTGCTAATTGCCTCTTCTTTCCACATAGCGTCAGCAACATTCGCACAGCATTTTTGCTTCCTAACTCCAAACTTGTCAACATTGTATGTACACACGTTAGCATCTGATGCAAACATTTATTTGGCTACAACAGACTGTGACGAAAAAAAAATGACATTTTCATGGGCATTTCAATTACTCGCCGTTTTTTCACTACTCACTGGTGGTCCCGAACATAAACCTTGCAATGTACTGTGTGCTTAATTAAACATACCGTTTGGGTCGGAAACAGGATGTCTATTGCAGAAATGTCTAATACAAAATTTTTTGTGAAGGTTATTGTGTGGAGCTGCTCTATAGGAGCCCGTAAATCAAAAGTGTAGACAATGATGTACCCTTTATTTTTTTTATTTTTGTTTATTTTTTTCATGGATAATGCAATGTGAAGCAAGTCGAGTATTTCATTTGATAAAATGTGGGCAGCAACCATAACAATACCCACTCCGAGTACTGGTACAGATAATTTAAATGGATGAACGGATACAGATATTGATGTAAATAATATTTCAACAAGTATAATATCGATTGGAAAGAGGCACTATTACAGCAATGTGTAATATTTCTGAATTTTAATGAGAATTTTTTTTCCTCACAAATCCTTAGAAGTAGTTGTTGGGCACACCGGACTTTTGGGGTGAACTAACCCGCACGCCGTAATGAAGAGTAATCATGTGTAAAATGGAGATGAGCGTTCACTGATGAATAACTCCGTGTTTTACAAGGAAGGGCATAGATTGGAGATTGTACAATAGATCCCTCAGATTAGGTACTTTGATTGGTCGGGTAAAAAAAAAAAAAACTCCAAGGGTCGAGTGCGCAATGACTTCGGACGGGAAAATGAACTCCTGATTTTCATTAAAGTTCTTTTTTTTCCCCCCCTCACACCCCCAACCTCTTCCTTTGTATGCAAAGTCCGATCCCCGAGGCTCACTTTCCCTCTCTTTAATTTTAAGCCATCTTTTTTTAATCAATTTTCTTTTATCTCTGGGAAGTTATTTTAATACTCCTACATCTTATTTCATTCTCAGCAAGACTGTGTGGGGATATCAATTATTCAATGGGGGGGGCTGAAGAATATGTTAATATTGATTAAGGTTTCGCCACACCAGAGAAGATTACTCTCTCTTATCGCTACGTTAGAGTACCATATTGGACCGGCAAATTAAAGAACGCGTGGATACACTGTCGGCGGTACTACAGTGATGTAAAGAAAATGTTGTGTGTTGGAACGGGGATTAAAAGCCAATTAATGCAACCTTAAAAGAAGCCGTCCTCGGCATTAATCATTCAATTCGTTGCCGCTTAAATCCTTTATTGCGGCAAAGAAGAGCAATTAACCCTCGAAGCAAGAGGAAATTAAATATATGTTACTATTAGACATAAAAGAACGGAGCAGATCCGCTGTTTTGATAATAACCGGAACAGAAAGCAACATCGCTCAAGAAAAAAGGCAAAAAAGCTGAAGATTTATGGAGGTCTTGTGGATAAAAAACTATATTTTTTTATTTAGTTTGCACTTTTCTACATACTTATGGTATGGTATCGCGGGGGATGCTGGAACCTATCCCAGCTGTCTTCGGGCGAGAGGCGGGGTACACCCTGGACTGGTCGCCAGCCAACCACAGGGCACATATAGACAAACAACCATTCACACTCACATTCATACCTATGGACAATTTGGAGTCGCTAATTAACCTAGCATGTTTTTGGAACGTGGGAGGAAACCGGAGAAAACCCACGCATGCACGAGGAGAACATGCAAACTCCACACAGAGATGTGCCGAGGGTGGAATTGAACCCTGGTCTCCTAGCTGTGAGGTCTGCGCGCTAACCACTAGACCGCCGTGCCGCCCATACTTATGGTATTTCCTAGTTATTATTATTATTATTATTCACATTTTTTACCCTTTGTATTGAGTTGTGGACTCCTATCATAACTAGATCTTCCAGAATCTGCACCTATTCCAGCTGTAGTTACTTGGATTTTTGCTTCCTGCCAAAACAATTTTAATTTATTCCACCCACAGCCCGCCTCCGGGCACACCCACTCCACCGTGATTGGTCAGATGCCCAAAGTGCTTCCTAACTAACTCTTTCTAAAATAGTCGGTCTGGGAGTTGGTAATAAATGAATAAAGTCTTTGGAGAGCTAATTGAAAAGTGGGTGAGGAGCACTCATTGTCGGATACACTTTGTCATAGGCACTTTTGGTGCTGTGGAGCTCAGAGGCTGGATGTGAGGGTGCCGCATATATAATACAGTAAACCTCAGATATATCGGAAATTCGCTCACAACGGACAGATAAAAAAGAAGCGATTTTTCTGTAATGCATTTCCAATAAAAATTCATTGCATATATCGGATTTTTTATAACGGATTTCGCCTATTTCGGACAAAATCTCCAGTCCCGTTCCAATGCATTTCCATGAAATTTCCCTGGCATATATCGGATGGCCGCATTGTGGCGCTCCGATTCGCCGAATCGTGACAGGCCGCTATACGACGTCATTTGCAGCGTTTGCAGCGTTGCCTGCGCGTCCAGGTACATTGGAAACATAGTCAAGGAAGGTTAGGGTTAGGGTTGTCCGAAATAGGCGGAATCCGTTATAAAAAATCCGATATATGCAATGAATTTTTATTGGAAATGCATTACAGAAAAATCGCTTCTTTTTTATCTGTCCGTTGTGAGCGAATTTCCGATATATCCGAGTCCGATATATCCGAGGTTTACTGTATTATACGTATATGCGGCACCCTCACATCCAACCTCTGAGCTCCACAGCACCAAAAGTGCCTATGACAAAGTGTATCCGACAATGAGTGCTCCTCACCCACTTTCCAATTAGCTTTCCAAAGACTTTATTCATTTATTATCAACTCCCAGTTTCACTATTTTAGAAAGAGTTAGTTAGGAAGCACTTTGGGCATCTGACCAATCACGGTGGAGTGGGTGTGCCCGGAGGCGGGCTGTGGGTGGAATAAATTAAAATCGTTTTGGCAGGAAGCAAAAATCCAAGTAACTACAGCTGGAATAGGTGCAGATTCTGGAAGATCTAATTATGATAGGAGTCCACAACTCAATACAAAGGGAAAAAAATGTGAATAATAATAATAATAATAATAATAATAACTAGGAAAGACCATAAGTATGTAGAAAAGTGCAAAATAAATTAAAAAATATAGTTTTTATCCACAAGACCTCCATAAATCTTCAGCTTTTTTGCCTTTTTTCTTGAGCGATGTTGCTTTATGTTCCAGTTATATGCATTACAGAAAATTCGGTTCTTTTTTATCTGTCCGTTGTGAGCGAATTTCCGATATATCCGAGTCCGATATATCCGAAGTTTACTGTATGTCCACTTATTACATGAACAGCACTACTGTTACATATGACATCCTGAAAGTAAATCCGACTTCATTTTCATCTTCAGTCTTTTTTTTGCTCTTGAATATTGGGCACTTCATTTTATTTCCACTGTCCATGTTTATCTGTATGTTTAAGTTCACGCTAGTTTTGGAGATAGAATAAAATAAAAAAATGGAAGTGCTGTTAGGGTCCGGTTTCACATGTTTTTTTGTCATTTTTCCACAAAATAGAAACAAGCAAGCAATAAATAGAGTGAAGGTGAGAAAGAAGGATGAGAAGGACATAAGATCAGTAAAGACCGAGACCAGAGGAGCGCTCCCTGCTCTGCATTAATGCTCTGTTTGCCAGTCAGAGCATGCTCTTTTGCTATGCCATCAGACTGATAAAATGCACGTCTGAATGAGCGTCCGCATGCATGCGTACGTATACGTACGTGTCACTGTGTGTATTTTTGGCCGTGGGGGTATTTTCACCCTCCCTGGTGAGATTAGGCTGATTTGTCAGTGACACCGAGGTTCATCCATGATTAATAGCCCAACTCGCCGAAAACAGTGCTATTCTGCATTATCTACCCGCGAGACGCTCCACATCATGAATGTGTATTTAAGAGTGTGAAACCGCATGAACGTCAATCATAGCATCTTGTTCCAAACTTGTATGTACACATGTTAGCATCTGATGCAAACATTTATTTGGCTACAACAGTCAAATTTTAATGGGCATTTTAATTACTCGAACATAAACCTTGCAATGTACTGTATGCCTCCCTGCCTACAAACTATTCCTTATTCGTCGTGCTAATTGCCTCTTCTTTACACATACCGTCAGCAAAATTTGCGCAGCATTATTGCTTCCTAACTCCAAACTTGTCAACATTGTACGTACACATGTTAGCATCTGATGCAAACATTTATTTGGCTACAACAGACTGTGTCAAAAAATTACATTTTAATGCGCATTTCAATTACTCGCAGTTTTTTCACTACTCACTGGTGGTCCCGAACATAAACCTTGCAATGTACTGTATGCTTAGTCGTCTTGCTAATTGCCTCTTCTTTACACATACCGTCAGCAACATTTGCGCAGCATTATTGCTTCCTAACTCCAAACTTGTCAACATTGTATGTACACATGTTAGCATCTGATGCAAACATTTATTTGGCTAAGACAGACTGTGCAAAAAAATTACATTTTAATGGGCATTTCAATTACTCGCCGTTTTTCACTACTCACTGGTGGTCCCGAACATAAACCTTGCAATGTACGGTATGCTTAGTCGTCTTGCTAATTGCCCCTTCTTTCCACATACCGTCAGCAACATTTGCGCAGCATTATTGCTTCCTAATTCCAAACTTGTCAACATTGTATGTACACACGTTAGCATCTGATACAAACATTTATTTGGCTACAACAGATTGTGTCAAAAAATGACATTTTGATGGGCATTTCAGTTATTCGCCGTTTTTTCACTACTCACTGGTGGTCCCGAACATAAACCTTGCAATGCACTGTATGCTTAGTCGTCTTGCTAATTGCCTCTTCTTTCCACATACCGTCAGCAACATTTGCGTAGAATTATTGCTTCCTAACGCCAAACTTGTCAACATTGGATGTACACATGTTAGCATCTGATGCAAACATTTATTTGGCTACAACAGACTGTGACAAAAAATGACATTTTAATTGGCATTTCAATTACTTGCCGTTTTTTCACTACTCACTGATGGTCCCGAACATAAACCTTGCAATGTACCGTATGCTTAGTCGTCTTGCTAATTGCCTCTTCTTTACACATACCGTCAGCAACATTTGCGCAGCATTAACTCCAAATTTGTAATATAATATGTAATATGTACATATGCAATATGTAACTTGAAATATTTTGGACTGGTCTCCAGTGCTGGGGTAAGGATCATGCAGCAAATAATGTGTAAGTTGAATTGCAATTTAATGCAGTATTTACAGATATTTCCTGGCATAAATATTAGAACACGATGGATAAAATATAACTTGAAAAATAAGTTATATTCTATCCATTATACGACCAGTCCAGTCTGAGATGACCCTAGTGAGGATAAGCGGCATAGAAAATGCATGTATATCCATTATATCCAAAATAACTTATACCCTGGCAAAATTTTTAGTTGACATACATTTTTAATTGGTAGAAAAGGCATAATTTATAGGAAGGAAGAGTGGGGGGAAAAAGAAAAAAAAAACCCAGCAAGGATGCATTCACGGTCTCACAGAAAGTCGGCTATTTTCGGATATGGGTAATTAACACATTGGGTATTAAAAATACTGTATTAGATCATGTTCTAGATAAACACAGTCATGATTAGAGTTTGTTGTTTTTGCACCAGTTAGAAGTTAAAAAAAAAAATTTCACAAAAATGTGAAAAAAACATAATTTTTCCCATTATGTCACAAAGTTTACCCATATTTTTGCAAATACTACCAATGTCATTTCTTGCTAATAGACACCCATTCAATAATTTATGTAATATGCCGGGTTCAGTGAATCAAGTTGTAATTTTATATTCTATGGTCCATCCTCAAAGAGCCATACCAGTGGATCAATAACACTTTTTTTTTTCTTTTTCAACAAAAGTGTTGGTGCTAAACCAACCAATCCACAGCGTGACATAAACATGAATGGATCTCCAATTTGCAGTTTTAATGATAAGGGATCAGAATTATTTGGTAAAAAAAAAAAAAAAGCAGGAATGACTTGAATAAGCGGAGTATTTTGCCTTTATGGCTGGCATCCCTATTTTCATTCATATTTAAGAGAGCGATATAGACTATACCAGGGGTGGGCAAACTACGGCCCGGGGGCCACATGCGGCCCACTAAGCGTTTGAATCCGGCCCGCCAGTTGCTTTCTATGGTCATGGTTTTATTTCATTTGACCATGCATCAGATTACAATTGAATGCATCACATAATCAGTTGACAGTTCCACATGTCCAAAAGGAGTAGGAAGAAGCAAAGCTTATTATATCCTACCCCTCCATCTGGTACTTTTACAATCAGTAACTGTTACATTTGTTCACTTCCTGCTTTCCATAATACAGTTTAAGGTTTTTTTTGTTGTTTTTTTTTAATAATGTACCTCGTACCGAAGTACGAGGTGATGTGACCCTACAATGACATAATAATTTGATCACTTCCTGCTTTCCTAATATGGTT
Source organism: Doryrhamphus excisus (assembly GCF_030265055.1). Taxonomy (NCBI): domain Eukaryota; kingdom Metazoa; phylum Chordata; class Actinopteri; order Syngnathiformes; family Syngnathidae; genus Doryrhamphus; species Doryrhamphus excisus. The sequence continues at coordinate 8,771,695 of NC_080475.1, read as the reverse complement.
TAAGGTTTTTTTTTGTTTGTTTTTTTGTTTGTCACGTACCGAAGTATGAGGTGATATGACCATACCATGGCATAATGGGTACCATAGTAACTGCCAATATAGTGATTTATTGTATTTATTAGTGATTATTTAGCAAACATCAACTGCTTCTAAATATTTCAAATTTTAACAATTTTAACAACAGCTGGCAACATAAGTCAAGTCGGATGTTTGATTCAGAAAAAACAAAACTGTAAAATTCAATTTCGTAATTTGCTGTGGTCTGATAGTGACAGCTGATAGTATGATTTACAGATAAATTAGACTAATAATTCAATGCGGACTGTCAGAATTATAAGCGTAAAATAGTGTGTATTAAATATATATTCTGCCCCCCCGGGACAATTTTGTTAAATCAAAGTGGCCCGCGAGTCAAAAAGTTTGCCCACCCCTGGACTATACAGTATAGTTGAGTTTATAAAGCCGGCTGTGGATGGGATAAATCAGTCTGTAAAGTGAAGGAAATCAGATCGATACAAAATGCACTAGATGGAGACTGAGAGTGAGGAAAATACACCATGTAGCCAATTAGAAAGCAACTTCGTCAATTACTATGTTCGGAATTCGGCTCTCATCTTGTCTTAAGATGCCCTGCGTGTCAGCATTAAATGTAAACACGCATGACATCATGACAGAGAATCTACGGAAAAGACTAATTTCTCTCACTTTAACTTGTATGCCTTTCAGCAGATGCATTCATGTTTCAGTTCTGAGCATGAATATTTCAAGGCTGCGTGACACATTCAGTGAAAAATGAAAAAGTAGACGTCCAGGGAGGTACGGGTAATCAAATTTAGTTTTGCAGTCATCAAAAAGAGCCACAGAACCATAGGTTTTAGAACCCTTGTCAACACTGAACATTGAACTCATTCACCTTAGGTTGGTAATGATGAATAAGTACATGATAATACAGTATATAATATATATACGTATACTATATCAGTATAATATATAATACTGATATTTTTTTGTCAAGCATTGAGATTTCCGATTTTGCTCATTAGTCCTTCAATGCACCAAGGTTGTGTAGCATTCGATGTGAATATTTATTTGGATAAAACAAACATTTTAATGGGCATTCCAATTACTCGCCATTTTCACCACTCACAGGTGGTCCCGGACATAAACCTTGCAATGTACTGTATGCTTAGTCGTCTTGCTAATTGCCTCTTCTTTCCACATACCGTCAGCAACATTTGTGTAGCATTATTGCTTCCTAACTCCAAACTTGTCAACAGTGTATGTACACATGTTAGCTGTGTGTGTTTGTGTCGGTGTGCAAGGTTTATTGTCTATTGGCAACATTTGGCAACATTTTTTGTTGACATACATTTTTAATTGATAAATAGGCATCATTTGTAGGAAGGAAGAGTGTGGGGAAAAAGAAAAACTCAGCCAGGATGCATTCATGGTCTCACGGAAAGTTGGAGATTTCAGATTTTGCTTGTTGGTCCTTCAATGCACCAAAGTTGTGTAGCATCTGATGCGAATATTTATTTGACTGTGTCAAAAAGTGACATTTTAATGGGCATTTCAATTTTCACCATTCACCGAACATAAACCTTGCAATGTACTGTGTGCCTCCCTGCCTACAAACTATTCCTTAGTCATTTTTAATTGGTAAATAGGCATAATTTATAGGAAGGAAGAGTGTGGTGAAAAAGAAAAACTCAGCCAGGATGCATTCATGGTCTCACGGAAAGTTGGAGATTTCAGATTTTGCTTGTTGGTCCTTCAATGCACCAAAGTTGTGTAGCATCTGATGCGAATATTTATTTGACTGTGTCAAAAAGTGACATTTTAATGGGCATTTCAATTTTCACCATTCACCGGACATAAACCTTGCAATGTACTGTATGCCTCCCTGCCTACAAATTATTCCTTAGTCATTTTTATTTGGTAAGTAGGCATCGTTTATAGGAAGGAAGAGTGTGGGAAAAAGAAAAGCTCAGCCAGGATGCATTCATGGTCTCACAGAAAGTTGGAGATTTTAGATTTTGCTTGTTAGTCCTTCAATTCACCAAAGTTGTGTAGCATCTGATGCGAATATTTATTTGACAGTGTCAAAAAAATGACATTTTAATGGCCGTTTAAATTTTCATCACTCACTGTTGGTCCCGAACATAAACCTTGCAATGCACTGTATGCCTCCCTGCCTACAAACTATTCCTTAGTCATTTTTAATTGGTAAGTAAGCATAATTTATAGGAAGGAAGAGTGTGGGAAAAAGAAAAACTCAGCCAGGATGCATTCATGGTCTCAAAGAAAGTTGGAGATTTCAGATTTTGCTTTTTAGTCCTTCAATGCACCAAAGTTGTGTAGCATCTGATGCGAATGTTTATTTGACTGTGTCAAAAAATGACATTTTGATGGGCATTTCAATTTTCACCACTCACTGGTGGTCCCGAACATAAACCTTGCAATGTACTGTATGCCTCCCTGCCTACAAACTAGTATTCCTTAGTCATTTTTAATTGGTAAATAGGTATAATTTATAGGAAGGAAGAGTGTGGTGAAAAAGAAAAACTCAGCAAGGATGCATTTATGGTCTCAAAGAAAGTTGGAGATTTCAGATTTTGCTTGTTAGTCCTTCAATGCACCAAAGTTGTGTAGCATCTGATGCAAATATTTGACTGTGTCAAAAAAATGACATTTTAATGGGCATTTCAATTTTCACCATTCACCGAACATAAACCTTGCAATGTACTGTATGCCTCCCTGCCTACGAACTATTCCTTAGTCATTTTTATTTGGTAAGTAGGCATCGTTTATAGGAAGGAAGAGTGTGGGAAAAGGAAAAACTCAGCCAGGATGCATTCATGGTCTCACGGAAAGTTGGAGATTTCAGATTTTGCTTGTTAGTCCTTCAATGCACCAAAGTTGTGTAGCATCTCATGCAAATGTTTATTTGACTGTGTCAAAAAAATGACATTTTAATGGGCATTTTAATTTTCATCACTCACTGTTGGTCCCGAACATAAACCTTGCAATGTACTGTATGCCTCCCTGCATACAAATTATTCTTTAGTCATTTTTATTTGGTAAGTAGGCATCGTTTATAGGAAGGAAGAGTGTGGGAAAAAGAAAAACTCAGCCAGGATGCATTCATGGTCTCAAAGAAAGTTGGAGATTTCAGATTTTGCTTTTTAGTCCTTCAATGCACCAAAGTTGTGTAGCATCTGATGCGAATATTTATTTGACTGTGTCAAAAAAATGACATTTTAATGGGCGTTTTAATTTTCATCACTCACTGTTGGTCCCGAACATAAACCTTGCAATGTACGTTATTGCAAAATGTTGTTAATTGTCTTGCTAATTGCCTCTTCTTTCCGCATACCGTCAGCAACATTTGCGTAGCATTATTGCTTACTAACGCCACAGGTTGATATCCCAAAAGTGTGACAGACATGGCGTTGCACTGTGATGATTGAGCTAGCATTTAAACTGACCTTGATTCCATGACCTTGGCCACAAGAAGATTCCAACGTCCCAGCAGCAATATATCTGTCTAAATGCAAATCATATGCTGTATTATTGTTACAAAACCAGAATAAAAAAATATATATATCTGAGAAACCAAATCTTTTTAAAGCTGACATGTTTCCTTAGACTATCTTTTGGCTGTAATTGATTTATTCTATCGGAGTTAAATAGCTGCTGTGACAGGAAAAGCCAATTCCCAAGGAAGGTAGGTAGGGAATCTGAGAAGATGTAACCTGTATCGTTGTGCTTTTACAAACAAAATACAGTCAAGGAGATAAGGGTAATACTCCCCGCTTGCTTGGAAATGGACGTCTGATTTACAAAAAATACACAATTGATATCGAATCCATTTAGCTGGAAATAGATGATCTCTGCGACTGCAAAGAAGAAGGCAAATCGGACCATGTGTGTGTAGATATAATTTGGTTTTTCCATAAAAATTTATCAAAAGTCGATTAATTCAACTGCTTTTTGTCTTAATAGTCGCAGACCTCATGTTTTTTTTATGTGTTTTTTTTAACGGTGCCTTCGTCAAGACTTTGTGATCAGTTTGTGGTGTTTTTCGCTAACAAGGTTTCAGCTATTCCATCTTCTAATTTCTGACATCTTCTGCCGTCCAGTTCCGGCCTCGGAAGGAGTTATTACAGATGGTTTATCATGATGATGGTTTACTGGAAAAATGATTTGGAGAAAGGCTGCACGGTGGTCGAGTGGTTAGCGCAAAGACCTCACAGCGAGGAGACCAGGGTTCAATTCCAACCTCGGCCATATCTGTGTGGAGTTTGCATGTTCTCCCCCGGTTTTCTCCGGGTACTCCGATTTCCTCCCACATTCCAAAAACATGCTAGGTTAATTAGCCACTCCAAATGGTCCATAGGTACGAATGTGAGTGTGAATGGTTGTTTGTCTATATGTGCCCTGTGATTGGCTGGCAACTGGTTGTGGACTCCTATAGAGCAGCTACACATCAAAACCTGCGCAGAAAGCTTTCTAGATCTTCCATAATCTGCACCTATTCCAGCTGTACAGTAAACCTCGGATATATCGGACTCGGATATATCGGAAATTCGCTCACAACGGACAGATAAAAAAGAACCGATTTTTCTGTAATGCATTTCCAATAAAAATTCATTGCATATATCCGATTTTTTATAACGGATTTCGCCTATTTCGGACAAAATCTCCAGTCCCGTTCCAATGCATTTCCATGAAATTTCCCTCGCATATATCGGATGGCCGCATCGTGGCGCTCCGATTCGCCGAATCGTGACAGGCCGCTATACGACGTCATTTGCAGCGTTTGCAGCGTTGCCTGCGCGTCCAGGTACATTGGAAACATAGTCAAGGAAGTGCCTTTTTATAACGGATAAAATCCCATTTACGCATATACCGGATATAAATCCCATATATGCGTAAAACGGACATTTTCCGGTATACGCATATAACGGATTTCGCTTATATCGGACAAAACCAGTGGGAACAATTGAATCCGATATATCCGAGGTTTACTGTATTTGCTTGGATTTCCAAAGCGGCCTGTTGCATGGTGGTCGAGTGGTTATCGCGCAGACCTCACAGCTCGGAGACCTGAGTTCGGCCATCTCTGTGCGGCGTTTGCATGTTCTCCCCGTGCATGCGTGGGTTTTCTCCGGGTACTCCGGTTTCCTCCCACATTCCAAAAACATGCTAGGTTAATTAGCCACTCCAAATTGTCCATAGGTATGAATGTGAGTGTGAATGGTTGTTTGTCTATATGTTTAAAAAAAAAAAACACCTATTCAGTCAATCAGTGAGATTTGTTGAACCATTTGTTGAGATTTGTGGTCTCTATGGTAACTGCCGAGCGCAGCCAACCGTGTTCACAAAGCAAAGCCTGTGACGTTCTACCCCATGTAGTTAACCCCTGGTCTTAGGAACACACACAGGACGACGTTCAGACGGAGCGAGTCCAGTCCAAGCACAGTCACACTTCAGAGCGAGAGTTGAGACGCCCTGACTGCGAGCCATCGTTAAGTTTCCGACATGTAGTACACAGCGCTCGAGTATCCCTCCAGGCGCTTGACTGAGGTTAAGTGGGATTTTTACATTCAGCGTTCCGCTCATTCCGAGGGTAAACAAATCAAAATCGATAACCGTGGTAGGTTAGCTACATTCAAAATATTTAATATTGTTTTACATCAAAATCACATCTGGTTTCTGATGGGGTATGCTGGAGCCTATCCCAGCTAACTTCGGGCAAAAGGCAATGGCAGGACACATATCGACAAACAAGTATTTATGCTCATATTCATATCTATGGACAATTGGGAATCGCTAATTAAACTAGCATGAATGATCTTAGAAAGTGGAAGGAAAACCCACGGACAACATTCCAAGATGGATTCCACTTTCCCTGATATCTTTTCTCCATGTCCTGATGGAATTGCAATGCAAAAATCAAATTTACAATTTTGATGCAAATATTTATTTGGCTACAACAGACTGTGTCAAAAACACACTCCCGAACATAAACCTTGCAATGCACTGCATGCCTCACTGCCTACAAACATTCCCTTAATTGTAAATTTACAAATTCACAATAATTTACATAATTTACAAAAGTGCTTGGTAGGACCTTAAGAAGTTTTACACCAGCTGCTTATAATTATCTGCTTGGAGGTTCCCGAGAAACTTTGAAACAAAAGTAAATTTAGAAGTTTTTCTCCATGCGTGCATTTTGTCCACAAAAAACAAAACATTTTATGTCAAAACATGAAAGACATATTAAAATAAATATATTATATTATTGCTTGACAATATAATATATTGTTGATACATTATACGTCGTTTTTGCATTATTTTGCATACATTTCCTATTTTGTACAGTAAACCTCGGATATATCGGATTGAATTGTTCCCACTGGTTTTGTCCGATATAAGCGAAATCCGTTATATGCGTATACCGGAAAATGTCCGTTTTACGCATATATGGGATTTATATCCGGTATATGCGTAAATGGGATTTTATCCGTTATAAAAAGGCACTTCCTTGACTATGTTTCCAATGTACCTGGACGCGCAGGCAACGCTGCAAACGCTGCAAATGACGTCGTATAGCGGCCTGTCACGATTCGGCGAATCGGAGCGCCACGATGCGGCCATCCGATATATGCGAGGGAAATTTCATGGAAATGCATTGGAACGGGACTGGAGATTTTGTCCGAAATAGGCGAAATCCGTTATAAAAAATCCGATATATGCAATGAATTTTTATTGGAAATGCATTACAGAAAAATCGGTTCTTTTTTATCTGTCCGTTGTGAGCGAATTTCCGATATATCCGAGTCCGATATATCCGACGTTTACTGTAATATATAGCTTGTTGATACATTATACATCATTTCTTATTTTGTATCTTAGAAACGAGCAAATCTGCACTTCTTTTTATCCGTGACTCAAACCAAGAATAATTTCACCACTTTTATTCCGCAAGCATTTTGCTTGTAGGTCAAGCAAATTGTAATTATGACCAAATTGCCAAGGATTGTCTTGTTGGATGCACGGCTCTTGAAATAAACACAGATGTATAAACTGAGGATTTGCTCCCTTTTCCTACATTTTGAGGGCGTGGAGAACAAATCACGCGTGTGCGCCGGGTCAGCCATTTTAAGCATCGCATGTCTCATTGCAAGCGTGCACTTCTCCGGGTTTTTAGAGTTTTATCCTTAGCTAAAGTGGCTGAGTGACGAGGAAAAAAAGGGGGTTACTTACCTCCAGCCTTCGGTTCAAGCTGAGCTCATTGGGCAGTAAAGTCGCATGTAAATGCGGAATGGATTAGCATATATTAGCATATGGTTGGCGACTGGACTTGGATAAGAAAAGAAGTTGGAATTTGTGCGTAGTTTGTGTTGAATAGTCAGCAGGTAACTCTTCCTTCTGAGCCACCGCTTGACTTCCAAGTTGTTATTATGTATAAAGAATGTATAAAGAACATGAAAATAACTAAAGATGTTCAATAATATTGCCCAATAAATATTAGTAGCATAATACTGGCAGACAAATAAGAGATTGGTTTATGTTCTTATCATTTTTCTGCAGATGTGTCCGCAGCCTGGATTTATTTGCGTTATTAATTTGCTGCTTTCTTTTTGTGAATTTATTATTACGCTTGTTGATAATAGGAGACTACTGGTCATGATTATTTATTGACCTTTGTTGAGACAAAATATTTACAATAAATATGGCAGTTTTTGTCTTATTTGTCACAAACAGTATTTATTCACGTTTATTTTTTATTTTTATTTTTTTATTTTTTATTTTTTTTAATTTTTTTTTATTTTATTTTATTTATTTATTTATTTTTTTTTTTTAATTTTTTTTTTTTTTACAGTGTTTATTATTTAGTTTGAGGGAAGAACTGGAAAATTAAGTGTTGGACACGCCTTTCCAATACGATACTGAGTCAAATTTAAGGTATCAGTGATACCAATCCGGTACAAATACTTTGTGCCAATACAGGTAATATGTCTAGTAAAATTTTTGTGAATTTATTATTATGCTTGTTGATAATAGGAGACTACTGGTCATGATTATTTATTGACCTTTGTTGAGACAAAATATTTACAAGAAATATGGCAGTTTTTGTCTTATTTGTCACAAACAGTATTTATTCACGTTTATTTTACAGCATTTATTTATTTTTTATTTATTTTTTTATTTTTTATTTTTTATTTTTTATTTTTTATTTTTTATTTTTTATTTTTTATTTTTTATTTTTTAATTTTTAATTTTTAATTTTTAATTTTTAATTTTTTTTACAGCGTTTTTTATTTAGTTTGAGGGAAGAACTTATGTCTGGAAAATGAAGTGTTGGACACGCCTTTCCAATACGATACTGAGTCAAATTTAAGGTATCAGTGATACCAATCCGGTACAAATACTTTGTGCCAATACAGGTAATATGTCTAGTAAAACTTAAAAAGTACTCAATTTCAAAAGGGCTTAAAGGCCATGAGCAAAGTCAGGATCTGGGCCCTGCAGATTACCCAAATCCTTTAAGTTCAAATGACTATTAGGTAAAAAAAAAAGTCTATGCTGCAAATATAAATGGTAAATATACTATTAATAATTACTACTACACTATATACTATTAACAATTACTCTTTAAGAGCCCATTATATTGTGATTGTCTCTATGAACGTATGCAGAACCGAGACTTCAGGCTGCTTTCCAAGACGCATCTGTTGGCGTTAGATAGCGCTCCTTTTATAGCTTTAGCCTTCCGGCATCCAGTTATTGGCCACAATTCTGCTGTGATTTGAAAAGGTCCGCTCCTCGTTAAAGAGATTTATACAAACAAATACATTCAGTTTTGCACCATCGTGGGGAACGTCGGTGCATGCGGTTACGGGGAACTTTGACTGGACATCGAAACAAAGTATTGAGGCTGCTGTATTGTATAAACAAGGCGTCAATCATTTTTGCCACAGTGGAGATTTGATACCAAGATAACCAAAAACATGCTAGGTTAATTGGCTAATTGGTTAATTTTTGAATTGGAAATTTTGTAATAACAAAAAATAAAGTTTGTTTTTTTTGGGGTGGGAAATTATTTTGGACAAAAGGTTATAGTATTATGAAAAAAATGAAAAAAATTAGGAAGACAATTTACAAGAAGAAAAGTGAAATAGTTGAAAAATTTAATTAAACAAGAATGAAAAGCAAAAATATTAAGTAAAAAAAAGTTAAAATGTCATGAGAATAGACTTGTAAAAACATGCTAGGTTAATTGGCTAATTGGTTAATTAAAAAAATAATGTACCATAGTTTAAAAAATATGTTTTTTTTGTGGAAATTTTGTAATAACAAAAAATAAAGTTTGTTTATTGGGGGGGAATTATTTTGGACAAAAGGTTATAGTATTATGAAGAAAATGAAAAAAAATTAGGAAGACAATTTACAAGAAGAAAACTGAAATAGTTGAAAAATTGAATTATACAAGAATGAAAGGCAAAAATATTAAGTAAAAAAAAAGTTAAAATTTCATGAGAATAGACTTGTAAAAACATGCTAGGTTAATTGGCTAATTGGTTAATTAAAAAAATAATGTACCATAGTTTAAAAAATGTTTTTTTGGTGGAAATTTTGTAATAACAAAAAATGTAATTTTTGTTTTTTTTTTGGGGGGGGGGGTTATTTTGGACAAAAGGTTATAGTATTATGAAGAAAATGAAAAAAATTAGGAAGACAATTTACAAGAAGAAAACTGAAATAGTTGAAAAATTGAATTATACAAGAATAAAGGCAAAAATATTAAGTAAAAAAAGTTAAAATTTCATGACAATAGACTTGTAAAAACATGCTAGGTTTATTGGCTGATTTATTAATTAAAAAAATAATGTACTATAGTTTAAAAATGTGTTTTTTGTGGAAATTTTTTCATAACAAAAAATAAAGTTTGTTTTTTGGTGGGAAAATTATTTTGGACAAAAGGTTATAGTATTATGAAGAAAATGAAAAAAATTAGGAAGACAATTTACAAGAAGAAAAGTGAAATAGTTGAAAAATTGAATTATACAAGAATGAAAAGCAAAAATATTAAGTAAAAAAAAGTGAAAATTTCATGAGAATAGTCTTGTAAAAACATGCTAGGTTAATTGGCTAATTGGTTAATTAAAAAAATAATGTACCATAGTTTAAAAAAAAAATTTTTTTGTGGAAATTTTGTAATAACAAAAAAATAAATTTTTCTTTTTTGGGGGGGAAATTATTTTGGACAAAAGGTTATAGTATTATGAAGAAAATGAAAAAAATTAGGAAGACAATTTACAAGAAGAAAACTGAAATAGTTGAAAAATTGAATTATACAAGAATAAAGGCAAAAATATTAAGTAAAAAAAAGTGAAAATTTCATGAGAATAGACTTGTAAAAACATGCTAGGTTAATTGGCTAATTGGTTAATTTAAAAAAATAATGTACCATAGGTTAAAAAATATGTTTTTCTTGTGGAAATTTTGTAATAACAAAAAATAAAGTGTGGTTTTTTTTGGGGGGGGGGTTATTTTGGACAAAAGGTTATAGTATTATGAAGAAAATGAAAAAAATAGGAAGACAATTAACGAGAAGAAAACTGAAATAGTTGAAAAATTTAATTATACAAGAATAAAGGCAAAAATATTAAGTTAAAAAAAAGTGAAAATTTCACGAGAATAGACTTGCTAGGTTAATTGGCTGATTTATTAATTAAAAAAATAATGTACCATAGTTTAAAAAATATGTTTTTTTGCGGAAATTTTGTAATAACAAAAAATAAAGTCTGTTTTTTGGGGGGGAAAATTATTTTGGACACAGGATTATAGTATTATGAAGAAAATGAAAAAAAATTAGGAAGACAATTTACAAGAAGAAAACTGAAATAGTTGAAAAATTGAATTATACAAGAATAAAGGCAAAAACGTTAAGTAAAAAAAAAGTGAAAATTTCACGAGAATAGACTTGTAAAAACATGCTAGGTTTATTGGCTGATTTATTAATTAAAAAATAATGTAGCATAGTTTAAAAAATATGTTTTTTTGTGGAAATTTGGTAACAACAAAAAATAAAGTTTGTTTTTTTTTGGGGGGGGGAATTATTTTTGGACAAAAGGTTATAGTATTATGAAGAAAATGAAAAAAATTAGGAAGACAATTTACAAGAAGAAAACTGAAATAGTTGAAAAATTGAATTATACAAGAATAAAGACAAAAACATTAAGTAAAAAAAGTAAAAATTTCACGAGAATAGACTTGTAAAAACATGCTAGGTTTATTGGCTGATTTATTAATTAAAAAATAATGTAGCATAGTTTAAAAAATATGTTTTTTTGTGGAAATTTTGTAATAACAAAAAATAAAGTTGGTTTTTTGGTGGGAAAATTATTTTGGACAAAAGGTTATAGTATTATGAAGAAAATGAAAAAAAATTAGCGAGACAATATACAAGAAGAAAACTGAAATAGTTGAAAAATTGAATTATACAAGAATAAAGACAAAAACATTAAGTAAAAAGAGTAAAAAATTTCACGAGAATAAACTTGCTAGGTTAATTGGCTAATTGGTTAATTAAAAAAATAATGTACCATGGTTTGAAAAATATTTTTTGTGGAAATTTTGTAATAACAAAAAATAAAATTTGTTTTTTGAGGGGGATTATTTTGGACAAAAGTTATAGTATTATGAAGAAAATGAAAAAAAAAATAGGAAGACAATTTACAAGAAGAAAACTGAAATAGTTGAAAAATTTTATTATACAAGAATAAAGGCAAAAATCTAACGATACTGTGTGAAGGAAGAACAACAGAATGGAATGGAGTGCTGCTTGTGTCTCGCTGACTAATTTCTTCAAGCTTCATTAAACCACATTTCCGCTGACAGAAGTGTCTGCGTCCAAATGGGAAGCCACCCGTGTACTGTATGTCACATGTGTGAGAACATGTTTGAAGGTGTTTTGTGTCAAAGCATCCCCCCCCCCATCCCTTCCTCCCTCCAAAAAAAAAAAAAAAAACAGACTCTTTGGCTGTAAGGAAGTCATTACTCCGTCCTTTTATGCTCCAGTAGCTCCAGAAATGTGTGTTTGCACAATGCTGAGAGTATTGATTAGAGCGCTTGAAAACTCTGATTGCACATGATAGTGATGAGACAAACAAAGAATCCTGCTCTTTATCCGTGACTACAAAACCGCTGCAGACGACAGCGGTCACTGATTACATCATTTTATAAATTCGATGCAACCTCTGGCTAAAAACATACATCTTTGAAATCATCGTATTTATAATAAAAGTTAATGAGCTCGGTTGCACGGTGATCGAGTGGTTAGCACGCAGGCCTCAGAGCTCGGAGACCTGAGGTCAGTTCCACCCTCTGTGTGGAGTTTGCATCTGTGTGGAGTTTTACAATCAGTAACTGTTACATTTGTTCACTTCCTGCTTTCCTAATATAGTTTAAGGACAAATTAAATTAAATTAAATTAAATTAAATTAAATTAAATTAAATTAAATTAAATTAAATTAAATTAAATTAAATTAAATTAAATTAAATTAAATTAAATTAAATTATTCATTCATTTCTACCGCTTTTTCCTCACGAGGGTCACGGGGGGTGCTGGAGCCTATCCCAGCTGTCTTCGGGCGAGAAGACATTAAATTTGTTCACTTCCTGCTTTCCTAATATAGTTTAAGGACAAATTAAATTAAATTAAATTAAATTAAATTAAATTAAATTAAATTAAATTAAATTAAATTAAATTAAATTAAATTAAATTAAATTAAATTAAATTAAATTAAAATAAAAAATTTTGTCCCGTACCTAAGTACTCGGTGATATGAGCATCCAATGCCATAATGTGTACCATAGTAAGTGTCAATATAGTGATATATATAGCACATCATGACTGGTTCAAGACTATTCATCCTTGTATTTAGCAAATTTATTTTATTTATTAATTTATACATTTATTTTATAAATATTTGTAAAAAAATTATTTAGTTTTTTAAAAATTTTTAAATTTCTTATTTTTTGTCATGTACCGAAGTAAGTACAACATGACATGAGCATCCAATGCCATAATGGGTACCATAGTGCGTGTCAATATAGTGATATATATAGCACATCATGACTGGTTCAAGACTCTTCATCCTTGTATTTAGCAAACATCAACTGCTTGTATTGTTTCTTGAATTGGCTCATCGTTGTGCATTGTTTGATTCCCTTACTCAATCCATTCCATAGTTTGATTCCACATACTGAAATGCTATGCTAACGCTAACGTAGTCCTAGCATAGAAGTGTTTCAAATGTACTTCTTAAGTATTGGATGACATTTTTAGCTAATTGGTTGTTTGTTTTTTTTTAGAATTTTTTACCTTTTAGAATCAGAATCTGCCACAGACTCATAAGACCAGGACATTCCAGTTGTTTTGGTACATCATAATAAATGAATGTCTACATTATGACATGCAACCATTTATTCATGAGGCTGAAATGGAATAAAATCATGCACTTGTGTGTGTTGGACCCCCCCAAAAATATGTTGACTGCATATACATCGGTGTTCTCCTCATGTCACTCCATTTTTATGCTCCTCCATCACACCAGGCTGCAGGCTTCTTGCACACATAAGAGCGTGATGATGATGATGATGATGATGATGAAGTATGTGAAAGATTATCATTCCATCCAACTTTAATGAAAATGACTTATTTACCCCCAGAAATGCAAGCAAGAATAGATACGGCTCTCCCGTAATGAAAACCCTGAGAAGTTCAAGCACCATGCAGGATGATGGAGCAGGACATAAAGAACTGATCTGAGATCAGCGTGTCAGCCTGACTGCTGGAGGATGACAACGTACATATGCATCATCAGCTCACCGTGCCGTAATAACATATAGCGACACTCGCGTAATAATCACTCTGGTACATATTGTGGCTCCAGTGTCTGAATTTGACCACCCAAAAAACGAGGCCGAATGAAGACTTGGCAGACAAAACTGTGTGTGGTTGTTTTTGTGCGAGCGAGACCTCTTCCCATCAGTAAGCTGCCTGGTGCTGACAGCACTCCATAGCTGAGCCGTCTGGGACCTGCGCCGGCATTTTTGACACCATTCATTAAATCTTACTTGGCAGGCCTGTTGACGTGCAGACTTAAATAAGCTAACACTCGTTTTACATCCAGAGTTTGTGATTTTGGAAGTCGTTTTTTTTTTTGCATGTACATAAATTGTATTTTTTATTGCTCTCTGGTTCTACCATATTTTACTTATTATGGTGGCATTACAGATGAACAGAGGTGTGAAAATGTCACCACAAATAGCCCCCGGTCACCAAGTGTCACCTTTTTACTGCAGCAACCACAACCACAACCACAACCACCCTCCGACTCTGTTTTGGTTTTCTCTATTCTAACCCCGACCCCCATCATCTTTGCTGAGATCCTGAAACAATAGTGTCATTAAGGCAGAAAGGCAATAAATGAGGCAAAAATATTGTTTTTTTTCCATCAAAATATTCTAATTTTTGTCAGCAGCGCAGCTCGGCGCACCCACGCCTCTTTCCCTCCCACCGACACAAGTGGCAAAAAAAGAGGTGACAGTGTTTAACTAATGAACGCATCAGACGCCACCAAAAAAATATGCTTTTCGGTGCTTTAGTGTAAAATTTCAGCCGCAAATACTGGAAATAATACAAAATGGTGGAACTTCTGGTTTAAAAAGCAAAATTTGTTCTCAATCAGAAATCACTCCACACTCTTTATTGCTCTCTGGTTCTACCGTATTTTACTTATTGTGTGGAAATATGGGCTAATAACTATAAAAGCAATCTTCACTCACTAAATGTACTGCAAAAAAGGCCAGTAAGGATAATTCGTAATGCCGCCTACAGAGAACATATTAACTCCTTATTTCTAAAATCACAAATACTTCAACTTGCTGATATAGTTCATCTCCAAACAGCTAAAATAATAATACATAAGGCTAAAAATAAGCAATTAGCTAAAAATGTCATCCAATACTTCTCTACAAGAGAGGAGAAATATGATCTCAGGGAAGAAGTACATTTGGTACATGACAAAAAAATGTAAAAAAAAAAGCTGGAATAGGCTCCAGCACCCCCCGCGACCCTCGTGAGGAAAAAGCGGTAGAAAATGAATGAATGAATAATTTAATTTAATTTAATTTAATTTAATTTAATTTAATTTAATTTAATTTAATTTAATTTAATTTAATTTAATTTAATTTAATTTTTAATTTAATTTTTAATTTAATTTGTCCTTCAACTATATTATGAAAGCAGGAAGTGAACAAATGTAACAGTTACTGATTGTAAAAGTACCAGATGGTGGGGTAGGATTTAATAAGCTTTGCTTCTTCCTACTCCTACTATATGTGCCCTGTGATTGGCTGGCGACCCCGCCTCTCGCCCGAATAAGACAGCTGGGATAGGCTCCAGCACCCCTCGCGACCCTCGTGAGGAAAAAGCGGTAGAAAATGAATGAATGAACAATTTAATTTAATTTAATTTAATTTAATTTAATTTAATTTAATTTAATTTAATTTAATTTAATTTAATTTAATTTAATTTAATTTAATTTAATTTAATTTAATTTAATTTAATTTGTTCTTATACTATATTATGAAAGCAGGAAGTGAACAAATGTAACAGTTAGTGATTGTAAAAGTACCAGATGGAGGGGTAGGATTTAATAAGCTTTGCTTCTTCCTACTCCTACTATATGTGCCATGTGATTGGCTGGTGACCCCGCCTCTCACCCAAATAAGACAGCTAGGATAGGCTCTCGACCTTCGTGAGGAAAAGCAGTCAAAAATGAATGAATGAATAATTTTATTTTATTTTATTTTATTTTATTTTATTTTATTTTATTTTATTTTATTTTATTTTATTTTATTTTATTTTATTTTATTTTTTATTTTATTTTTTATTTAATTTAATTTAATTTGTTCTTAGACTATATTATGAAAGCAGGAAGTGAACAAATGTAACTGGCTGGCGACCCCGCCTCTCGCCCGAAGACAGCTGGGATAGGCTCCAGCACCCCCCTTGCGACCCTCGTGAGGAAAGGCGGTAGAAAATGAATGAATGAATAAAAAATACTAATGTCAGTACAAGTAAACGTTACGCTAACAAAACTACCAAACTAGGTCAAAGGAAGACCTGCTCCATGTTCCCCAGTCTGGAGGAGAAGGTGATTAAATTGGCAGATGGGACTAACCTCCGACCCCCCACCGTCACAGGTGCTCCGACTCACCCAATCAGTCCACAGCTTGACTGGAATATGTGAGCCAAATAATTGATTTGTTTGGAATTAAAATAATATAAAATTTCAGAGTAAACAAAGTATATTTTTCTGTGTGGATCCATGAAACCCTTGCAGGCCCACAAATAATCACCCAGTGCTGTTGTGAAGTTGTGGAAGCCTGTAGAAAATACTGCTCTTTTTCCACTCGGCTGCTCTGCCTGTCAGGGAAGCCGGAAAAGGCCCATTCCGCTTTATTCCCGCTCCCTCGTCGGCCGGCTTGAAGACACGTCGGCCATTGCAACAGGCTGGCTTGAAAGCGCACGGCTCGCTCGACCGCAAGTTTCTAAAGTCAGATGCACGGGCCTCGAGGGATCCGTGTCGCGGGGGGAATTGTTTAATTTCACGCTTTTTTTCACAAGCTGGAGGTCAAGCGCAAACGGGATGAGATTTAGGCCTGGAAAGTAGACGCTAGCTCAGTAGCGCGCTATCACAATCTGCTGCCGTTAATTAGCACTTTTCACACTGTTCAGGAAACCGCATGTAATGTGGTTTTAATTGTGGTCTACGCTTTTATTTCAGCCCTTTATAATGACAAAGGGGAAATGCCCATATAAGGAACTCTGGCTCGTTGTGACATCACTGTGAGTCAGTATTAGAAAAAGCTCTCTAAAACAGGACGTTCAGAGTGTTTAAATTTAAGTTAAATTAAATTTCCCCTTTTTGCATGTTCTTTACATAGAAGGACCCCCCCCCCCCCAAAAAAAAACAATAGATGGCAGTCCCGACACCATGTTATGATGCCATCCTCCGGTACCACTCAGCTTGTACAAAGGGGAAATGCCCATATAAGGAACTCTGGCTCGTTGTGACATCACAGTGAGTCAGTATTAGAAAAAGCTCTCTAAAACAGGGCGTTCAGAGTGTTTAAATTTAAGTTCAATTTAATTTCCCCTTTTTGCACGTTCTTTACAGAGAAGCCCCCCACCCCCCCCCCCCCCCCCCCAAAAAAAAAAAAAAAAACAATAGATGGCAGTCCCCGACACCATGTTATAAGAATGCCATCCTCCGGGTACGCCTACTCTGCTGTGATTGGTCCCACTCAGCTTGTATTGTACAAAGGGGAAATGTCCATATAAGGAACTCTGGCTCGTTGTGACATCACTGTGAGTCAGTATTAGAAAAAGCTCTTTAAAACAGGGCGTTCAGAGTGTTTAAATTTAAGTTAAATTAAATTTCCCCTTTTTGCATGTTCTTTACTGAGAAGGACCCCCCCCCCCCCAAAAAAAAAAAAAAACAATAGATGGCAGTCCCGACACCATGTTATGATGCCATCCTCCGGGTACCACTCAGCTTGTACAAAGGGGAAATGCCCATATAAGGAACTCTGGCTCGTTGTGACATCACAGTGAGTCAGTATTAGAAAAAGCTCTCCAAAACAGGATGTTTAAATTTAAGTTAAATTTAATTTCCACTTTTTGCATGTTCTTTACAGAGAAGCCCCCCCCCCCCAAAAAAAAAACAACAATAGATGGCAGTCCCCGACACCATGTTAGGATGCCATCCTCCGGGTACGCCCACTCTGTTGTGATTGGTCCCACTCAGCTTGTATTGTACAAAGGGGAAATGTCCATATAAGGAACTCTGGCTTGTTGTGACATCACAGTGAGTCAGTATTAGAAAAAGCTCTCTAAAACAGGGCGTTCAGAGTGTTTAAATTTAAGTTCAATTTAATTTCCCCTTTTTGCACGTTCTTTACAGAGAAGCCACCCACCCCCCCCCCAAAAAAAAAAAACAAAAAAACAATAGATGGCAGTCCCCGACACCATGTTATAAGAATGCCATCCTCCGGGTACGCCTACTCTGCTGTGATTGGTCCCACTCAGCTTGTATTGTACAAAGGGGAAATGTCCATATAAGGAACTCTGGCTTGTTGTGACATCACAGTGAGTCAGTATTAGAAAAAGCTCTCTAAAACAGGGCGTTCAGAGTGTTTAAATTTAAGTTACATTTAATTTCCCCTTTTTGTATGTTCTTTACTGAGAAGGACCCCCCCCCCAAAAAAAAAAAAAAAAAAACAATAGATGGCAGTCCCCGACACCATGTTATGAGGATGCCATCCTCCGGGTACGCCCACTCTGTTGTGATTGGTCCCACTCAGCTTATATTGTACAAAGGGGAAATGTCCATATAAGGAACTCTGGCTCGTTGTGACATCACAGTGAGTCAGTATTAGAAAAAGCTCTCTAAAACAGGGCGTTCAGAGTGTTTAAATTTAAGTTAAATTTAATTTCCCCTTTTTGCATGTTCTTTACTGAGAAGCCCCCCCCCCCCCACCCCCCAAAAAATAGATGGCAGTCCCGACACCATGTTAGGACGCCATCCTCCGGGTACGCCCACTCTGCTGTGATTGGTCCCACTCAGCTTGTATTGTACAAAGGGGAAATGCCCATATACGGAACTCTGGCTCGTTGTGACATCACAGTGAGTCAGTATTAGAAAACACTCTCTAAAACAGGGCGTTCAGAGTGTTTAAATTTAGGTTAAATTTAATTTCCCTTTTTTGTATGTTCTTTACAGAGAAGGACCCCCCCCCCCCCAAAAAAAAAAAAAAAAAAACAATAGATGGCAGTCCCTGACGCCATGTTAGGATGCCATAACAGCAATTACAACTGGGTCAACCGGAAGCGCTCAAAGTGATGTCAAGGTCATGTTGTCCACGATCTCACCTTCGACCAAACCTCCAACCTTCTTGGCGCTAAGAAAAGCTACCAAAAGTATCAAATCCGATTAAAATAGTCTCGGAAGATTTTAGGAAGTACAGTTTTAAGCTCCATTAGTTGTGCGATATAATGTGTTTCACCGACACAAAGGTGCTGGATTTTTTATGCTGAGCAGCTTAGAAGGTTTCTCACCTGGATGACCCATCACTGATGGGGTCAGGGGAGGATCAGCAGACGAGTTCAATGTTAGGGATACTCGTTATAAACGTTACGGATGATATACTTTCCATAGAAGAGGTGAACTATTTAGAGCAGGGGTCTCAAACACGCGGCTCGCGGGCCAAATGTGGCCCGCAGGACACTAGTTTGAGGCCCCCGGCCTTGATATGAAAGTTTAATGTTAGTTTGATATGGATGCTGTATGGTATCATGTACCCAGAAAACATTATTACGTTTGATTAATGTTCATGTTAAAGGTTAAATAACTGTTAATAGTTATCCTCCCTATCCGTGTGGAAGTGGTAAGTTTTTGAGCTATTTAAGTTGAAAGGAAATAACTCGAAGGCTACCGTTTAGGTCGCTAGCTCTCTAGTTTGCGAGTTAGCATGTGTCTCGAGACCCTGCAGTTGCGCAATATGTTGTAAATAAAAAGAGTATAAATGTGACTATAGTCGTGTTTTGTCATGTCTACAGGGCTCTAATAATGCTTTGTTCATTTTAATCTGAAAATAATAATTTGTCTACCCACCAACTATATGTGGTTTCTTAAGTTTTAATTATTATTATTATTATATTTATTTATTACTGATTGATTGATTTTCTTTATTCTTGATTTGTTTATTTATTTTTCATCTTATTTTGTGTAGAAAAATAAAAAGTAAAATATTTGAGAACAGTGGAATGTTTTATCAGAGCTTTTATTGTAGAAAATCGGAACAAAAGCAACGTTTTTTAAATTTTTTTGTTTTTAATAAATGCGTTTTTTTTTGTTTTTTTTTACTCCTTTTGGACATGTGGAACTGGGAAAATTGGAACCAAAGCGAAGTTTTAAAAAAAAAAAAATTTTCGTTTTTCTTGGTTGTTTTTTTTTTGGAAAACCTGATGCGGCCCAGTCTCACCCAGACCCGAACTCCAGTGGCCCCCAAGTAAATTGAGTTTGAGACCCCTGATTTAGAGCAAGTAGTAAACATACATGTCAGCCATGCCAAGTCAAGTCTTTGTCATAATAGAGAAATTCCCCAAAATTTTAATATCAACACATCTTTGCATTATAAATGCAATTTATAATTACCAAGTCATCCATATAGCTTATTAAAAGCAAGTCATTTGCTCATAATACTGTGTAGGAGATCATCATCCAATTAAGAAAGAATTTATGCAAAGACTTTTGGTATAATTTGGTGTACTACCTATCTTATGCCTCTGCTCAATTCCTCGTCACGAACGTGATCAAGCAGAGAGATAAATGCTCACATTTCCGACACTGGCGAGCAATCTCATGCATACACATACACACAAACAGAATTGCAGTTGGGAGATAATCCCGCCTACATATGAAAGGGCACACATGCAGTAGTATTGGATGGAGCAGGTACAATGGTAGCGGGGGGGTCATGAAGGAATGAGTGGGAGCAGCTTGGCTTTGCTTAATCTCGTCAGAAGTGTCCATAGAGCCGAAAGTTGGTTAAATCTCAACTTTTACTTTATTAAAAAAAAAATTTTCCTACATTTTTCTTTTTATAGTGATGTAAAAGCATTAGCAATACAGTTGTTTTTACAGTTTTTGCCGTTAAATGCTAACTGGGGCTAATTGATTTTTCACTGTAGTTGGAGAACCGGTTTTTGACGGACCCTTTAGAACGGATTAATCATCTACTTCAAATACAAATGAATGTACAAACTTTATTTCATGTTTTTTTTTAATAAACCATACATCGACTATGATGCTTTTTCCGCTATTCTGACCTATAAATATATTTAGAATGTTGTATTATCGTGTTAAACGATGCCAAAGTTTCAGATAATGAGGATCACGCATTTGGAAGCGAGCCCTGAAAAAAAGTTTGGCATGACTCAAAACACTCAGTTTGAAAAGGCGTGGTAAAAACGTTCCTTTGTGATGTCACTGTGGAGAGGGAGGGGCTAGCCTGTGTAGTATAAAATCCCTGCCCTCCTAAAAGCGCTGCTCTACTGTTTACGTTGCTAGCAATACCTCGGATTGTTTACAATTCCTAAAGACGCCACCTTCAGGCACAAGTGGTTGGAGTTCCTGATTCCATAACAACAAAATAAATATATTTTTCATCTTGCAACGGTTTTGTAAACATGGGCCACTATGCAGCTGGACTAGCCAACAAACTTGCTGACTTGCTACTTGGTCATGTAGACTGAGTAAGCAGGAAGTCCTAACTGTCTTTATTTTGTGTAAGTCATGGAACAAAATAACTTGTCTGTGTAGCATTATAGCGTCGAGATAGCGGGGATGCTAATACCTCTACCCGAGTATTTACACACTGGTAGTCTTAGATTACCAATTAACTTTAGACAAAAAACTAAAATCGAGGTGAGCTCCAGGAAAACCTAATAATGTGGCGGCAACGTGAC
The DNA here is from genome assembly GCF_030265055.1 of Doryrhamphus excisus. NCBI lineage: Eukaryota > Metazoa > Chordata > Actinopteri > Syngnathiformes > Syngnathidae > Doryrhamphus > Doryrhamphus excisus. Next base: position 8,750,079 of record NC_080475.1, on the reverse strand, counting down.
CAACGCAACACGAGCCAATCGCAGAGCACGAAGTCCTCGTTTGAAGTCCTTGTCGTCCAGCTTAAAGGGACACACACCAACAATTATCAAAACAGTATATCATTCTCCGAAATCACGTTCCAACTTTCATAGCTCAACTTTTTTTTCACTTTGAACAGATTTATGTGCGATTACGCCTAATATTATTTTTATTTTAACATTCATGCGGATAACCCCGGTGATACCCTATCTAAAGCTTTTAATTCCACCTTAGACGGTTTTGACTTTAGCCAATTCATTAATTTCCTCACACACAACAAAGGTCACATTTTAATTTTTAATCTGTTGAGCTTCCTCTTTCTGATCATAAATTTTTGCCTTTTGCTATTAATCTTCCTGTTCCTCACTCCTGTGAGCGTACAATAATATCCTTGCGCAACGTCAAGAACATCAATATTACCCAATTTAGCTGTCTTATTTCCGCATCGTTAACCAACTGTCCTAGTCTTGCTGCTAACGAGTCGGTTGACCTTTACAATTCTATGTTCCACTCTGGACTTGACTTCTTGGTCTTACTAAAAACTGAAAAAAACGCAGATCCGCACCTTGGTTCAGACCTGAACTTTGTAAACGCAAAACCATCGGCCGCCATCGGGAAATCTGCTTAATTCCTCCAAACCGTCGAACCCTCAACCTCAACCTTTCCAAACTACTAGAGCGTATTGTATCCGCTCAACTCCAGGACCATCTACTGACTAACAATCTCTTCAGTCTGGGTTTCTACCCTATCACAGTACTGAAACAGCTACTCTTCGACCTTAGCGCAGCTTTCCGTACATTTTTTTCCCACCCTGTTCTCCTGAATCGTTCAGCCTCCACAGTCCTCCCATGGTTTTATTCCAACTTGTCCAACCATTCACACTTAATTCAAGGTCATAATGTTAAATCCACAAGCTCAACACTAATTCATGGTGTCCCTCAAGGTTCAATCCTCGATCCCCTGCTTTTTATCATTTAGCTTCTTCCCCGTGGTAACATTTTTTTATTAATTTGGAATTTATTTTCATTGCATTTTATTCATAAGAGACACCCAGATCGAAATCTCAACCAAGCCCTCATCAACAGCCCCCCCACTGCCCTTACTGACTGTCTTCAAGCCGTCACTAACTGAATGTCCATCAAGATGCTCAAACTAAACGGTAATAAAAGTTCTTCTTCTCGACGTCATCACTCTCCATGGCCCATCCTCTTACTTTTCCAATTTGATGGATTCCCAGTTCCTACTGTTTCTCGAGTTAAGAACCTTGGAGTCATCCTTGACAACACCCTCCCCTTCAAATCCTGCATCAATAATATCTCACGTACGTTCTTTCTTTCACTTTCTCACAGCTTTCTTCCATCTTTGCAACATCTCCCGACTCTGAAGCACTGAAATCCTTATTAATGCGTTGGTCACTTCTCTCTGGACTTGACTCCCTGGTCTTACTAAAAACTCCAAAAAACGCAGATCCGCACCTTGGTTCAAACCTGAACTTTGGGAAATCTGCTTAATTCCTCCAAAGAGTCGAACCCTCAACCTCAACCTTTCCAAGCTACTAGAGCGTATTGTATCCGCTCAACTCCAGGACCATCTACTGACTAACCATCTCTTCAGTCTGGGTTTCTACCCTATCACAGTACTGAAACAGCTACTGATGACTTGGCTCTGGTCTTCTCTCCATTCTCGTGCTCCTCGACCTTAGCGCAGCTTTCCGTACATTTTTTTCCCACCCTGTTCTCCTGAATCGTTCAGCCTCCACAGTCCTCCCATGGTTTTATTCCGACTTGTCCAACCATTCACACTTAATTCAAGGTCATAATGTTAAATCCTTAAGCTCGGCATTCATTCACGGTGTCCCTCAAGGTTCAATCCTCGATCCCCTGCTTTTTATCATTTAGCTTCTTCCCCGTGGTAACATTTTTTTATTAATTTGGAATTTATTTTCATTGCATTTTATTCATAAGAGACACCCAGATCGAAATCTCAACCAAGCCCTCATCAACAGCCCCCCCACTGCCCTTACTGACTGTCTTCAAGCCGTCACTAACTGGATGTCCATCAAGATGCTCAAACTAAACGGTAATAAAAGTTCTTCTTCTCGACGTCATCACTCTCCATGGCCCATCCTCTTACTTTTCCAATTTGATGGATTCCCAGTTCCTACTGTTTCTCAAGTTAAGAACCTTGGAGTCATCCTTGACAACACCCTCCCCTTCAAATCCCGCATCAATAATATCTCACGTACGTTCTTTCTTTCACTTTCTCACAGCTTTCTTCCATCTTTGCAACATCTCCCGACTCTGAAGCACCGAAATCCTGATGAATGCGTTGGTCACTTCTCTCCACGATCACTGCAATTCCCGTCTGACTGGTCTTACACAGAAACTCATCCATCAACGTCAGCCGGTTCAAAACTGCAAATTATTACCAACGCTAGATATTCTGACCGCATTACACCTGTTCTCTTATAACGTTCATTGGTTTTCAGTCCAACGACACATTCAATATCAAGTCCTCCCTTATGACCTTCAAAGCACTCCATAACCATAATTTGGTGTTCGGGGAGTTGTTGATGAATTGGATCGGAGCTTTATATACCTCACCGAGAGCCACCATCACGACAAGTCACGCTTGTCGTGATATAAACGGGACAAGAATGTCAATCAGTCATGAAATCATTCTCATCCATATGTAATTATAGCGTCAACTTATCCAAATCTACCACTCACGGTTTCACTTTTCCGTATATTTCCGAATATTTACGAATCCACACGAGAACTCCAAGTCCTCCGAGTCAGTACTCTTCGATCTGAGTTATACACTATTCAGAAAAACAATACAAAATGAACTCAGTCGCTGCACAAATCTACAAAATCTCAATGATAAAAATGTTGGGTCTTCAGAAAATCGATCCCGTCACTTCCAAATTTATCCTGGCACAGCAATATCTCAGTTCTATTGGACAAATAAAACACCACGTATAAAACCATCAACATTACAGAAACCTAAGACCCAATGTGGATTGGATGCACCCAACTTTGAACGACATCACCTGTCAGCTGTCAGCTGTCAGCTACGATACTTAAAACAATGGCTCACACCCTCACGGCATCGTTCACGCTGGTTACAAACCAAACAGGCACTATGCGGTAAAATAAACCTGTCAGAATTTATATAAAATATAAACCTCCCCATTCATCAGCCAAACAATCCAAAAGGACACTTTTAGAACATCTCCATAGCCTCAGCTGCTGGAAAACACTTGGCATCAAATATTCCACGGTTGCACTTTCCACTCACTGACAAATTTGAAACAACCCAGACGTCACAATAAATAAGAAACCATTCCACTTCATATGGTAATGTAATGGTAATGGTAATGGTAATGTAATGGTAATGGTAATGGTAATGTAATGGTAATGGTAATGGTAATGGTAATGGTAATGGTAATGGTAATGGTAATGTAATGGTAATGGTAATGGTAATGGTAATGGTAATGGTAATGTAATGGTAATGGTAATGTAATGGTAATGGTAATGGTTTTATTTCATTTGAACATGCATCAGATTCCAATTGAGTGCATCCCATAATCAGTTCCCAGTTCCACATGTCCAAAAGGAGTAGGAAGAAGCAAAGCTTATTAAATCCTACCCCTCCGTCTGGTACTTTTACAATCAGTAACTGTTACATTTGTTCACTTCCTGCTTTCATAATATAGTTTAAGGACAAATTTAATTTAATTTAATTTAATTTAATTTAATTTAATTTAATTTAATTTAATTTAATTTAATTTAATTTTATTTTATTTTATTTTATTTTATTTTATTTTATTTTATTTTATTTTATTTTATTTTATTTTATTTTATTTTAATTTTTTGTCACTTACCAAAGTACTCGGTGATATGAGCATCCAATGACACAATGTGTACCATAGTAAGTGTCAATATAGTGATATATATAGTATACTCAATCCATTCCATAGTTTGATTCCACATACTGAAATGCTATGCTAACGCTAACGTAGTCCTAGCATAGAAGTGTTTCGAATGTACTTCTTCCCTGAGATCATATTTCTCCTCTCTTGTAGAGAAGTATTGGATGACATTTTTAGCTAATTGCTTATTTTTAGCCTTATGCATTATTAGCTGTTTGACGTTGAACTATATCAGCAAGTTTGTGATTTTAGAAATAAGGAGTTAGTATGTTCTCTGAATTATCCTTACTTGCCTTTTTTGCAGTACATTTAGCCAGTGAAGATTGCTTTTTATAGTTATTAGCCCATATTTCCACACAATAAGTAAGATACGGTAGAACCAGAGAGCAATAAAGAGTGTGGAGTGATTTCTGATTGAGAACAAATTTTGCTTTTTAAACCAGAAGTTCCACCATTTTGTATTATCTCCAGTATTTGAAGCTGAAATTTTACACCAAAGCACGGAAAAGCATATTTTTTTGGTGGCGTCTGATGCGTTCATTAGTTAAACCCTGTCACCTCCCTTTTTGCCACTTGTGTCGGTGGGAGGGAAAGAGGCGTGGGTGCGCCGAGCTGCGCTGCTGACAAAAATTAGAATATTTTGATGGAAAAAAAACAATATTTTGGCCTCATTTATTGCCTTTCTGCCTTAATGACACTATTGTTTCAGGATCTCAGCAAAGATGGTGGGGGTCGGGGTTAGAATAGACGAAACCAAAACAGAGTCGGAGGGTGGTTGTGGTTGTGGTTGTAGTTGCCGCAGTGGAAAGGTGACACTTGGTGACCGGGGGCTATTTGTGGTGACATTTTCACACCTCTGTTCATCTCTAATGCCACCATAATGCGCTCCGGCTCGATTGTCACTGGCTTTCCCTAACAAGCTTGTTACCGCTGTGCTACTGTTCTTTCTCCATGTTGTTATTGCACGTTCAATACTAAGCTGTACTATAATAATACACATGTACGTACGTACAGTTGCTAGTATTATGCTGGAATTGTACTGCATGTGTGTTCGGGCCAGAATGAAGTTATAAAACAGTGTGTGAGCGCTGTGTATGACGTCTAAGTTAACGTCGTTAATGAAATCGTAATCATTCTACTGTCTTGTCATCTCTGCTGGAATCTCTGATTGACTGATATGAGAAATGTAACAATATTAATACCTTTGTAACTATAAATTGTTAGAGGTACCCAGGCTAACATGCATAAATATAGAGGTAGGGATTATCATTATTATTATCATTAATTATTATTAATTATTACTTACTACTTTACTTTACTACTTTACTACTTACTTACATTATTATTATTTATTTAAATTATTTGGGCAATTTACTGTTCACGCTGCACTTTACATTATGTTGTTCATATTTGGTGTCTATTCTATCTATTTATTCTCCACATTATTATTATTATTTATTATTACTTATCTTCTTTTGTGTCTGTTATTATATGGGAGCCAGGCAACGACATTTCGCTGGCAATTTCACTACTGTGTTTTTGTGCAATGACAATAAAGGGAGTCTATCTATCTACTTTACAAAAAATAGTAATAATGGACAGCAAGACATCATTGCTTCAAAAATTGGTTTGAGCACAGACCTAAAACCTTGCTTCCTAATGCACAAGACTAGACACACACAAACTAATAAACACGTCTAAAAAACCTCAGGTAGGGTTTAACAAGAAGAAACTGATGTTTGGGTTGGTCACCTGTCCAGACACGGTCTCTAGTTCTTGTTTTTTAATGCATAAGATTAGACACATGCAATACAGTAAATAAGTAAATGTCTCAAAAAAAAAGTGGGCTAATAAATTGACACACAAAGACTGCAGATTTCAGAAAATAACAGATGAAATCTCTACACTCTACAAGAAGCAATGAAGTCTGTAAAATTAAATAATTAAAAATAAAAAATCACAAAATTTTTAACTATAATGATGAAAATGGTAATATTAATGATGATTATAATGATGGTAATAATGCTAATAATATTACAATGAAAATAATAACAGGGGAAACAAGACAGTGGCATGAACATGATTATATCCTGCGAAAAGGGGTAGGCATTTATAAGCTTTTGCTTCAGCCTACTCCTTTTGGGCTTGTGATCAGATAGTTGAATACAAATGTAAATAATGGAAAGTTATATTTTCATTGATATAAGAAATGCACTGTAATGATTCACATATTTGCCCAAATAAAGAGGAAAAAAATAAATAAATAAATAAATCAGTTCCAGCACATCCAGCACAAAGCTAAACTCGATACACCATGTAACCATATTGATTATTCCTGAAAAGGAACTCAGGCTGAATACATTTGAAGCGGAATAAATACCAAATCAGCACAAGCTTTGCAAGATACCAAAGTTGACCCTGATAAAGCATGCGACTCTCGAATATGTAAATTCATATTTATTTTACACACGTCTTCTTGATGTTTTATTTTTGTGTATAATGAGCTTGAAATTGATGCTACAAGAGGAAACTTTTCAGTAAAGAAAAGTGTAATTAATCTTTAAAGTCTGGCTTTTGCTCTTTGTTGGATGACAGGGGTGCTCATTAAGTCGATCGCAAGCTATCGGTCGATCGCTGGTCGATCGCGGCGTGACATTAAAAAAATATCATCCCAGCATCAATGCCGTCACTTGATTGACATACAGGGCAGCCATTCAGATGACAACTGAATGTTGCCCTTCGGGCGACCAATCAAATCAAACGACGTCTCTGAGTGCAGAAGAACTTACGATGTCAGCCTATCATCCATCCCCGTTACTTGATTGACATACAGGACAACCAGTCAGATGACAACTGAACAGCAAGTTGAAGTATTTGTGATTTTAGAAAATAAGGAGTTAGCATGTTCTCTGTAGGTGGCATTATGAATTATCCTTACTGGCCTTTTTTACAGTACATTTAGCCAGTGAAGATTGCTTTTTATAGTTATTATCCCATATTTCCACACAATAAATAAGATATGGTAGAACCAGAGAGCAATAAAGAGAGTTTAAACCAGAAGTTCCACCTTTTGTATTATCTCCAGTATTTGCAGCTGACATTTTACACCAAAGCACCGAAAAGCATATTTTTTGTGGAGTTTTGACCTTTAGGTCACCGCTCATGCGTAAACAATGATGCAAAGTGCTAAGCTAGTCGGCGAATTGCGTCAGATTTTAAAGCCCTCGCTAAAGTTTATGGTCACTAAAATGAGTGAAGGAGCTGGACCAAGTAAAAAGGCAAAAACTGGACCAAGTAAAAAGGCAAAAAACATATCACTTCCATACGGATATGGAATATTATACGGATATTATGATACGGATATTATCCATGACTGATAAACATTTGGAAGTGTGCTTGAGGCTGGCTATCAGCAGCTACTGTCCGGACTATGCATCCCTGGCTGGTTCAATTCAGTGCAAGTCATCAAAGTAAACTCAGGTAATTACAAAAAATGTTAATAGTTAATTATGTGTGTTTTGCAATATTGGCTCATTTGGTTATGTAAGGTACATCAACATACATTGTACGTACAAATAATCCTCAATACATTTGAAAATAAATAGATGTTTTGCATTTTTCTAGTGGGTAGATCATTTTGACTCGGTCATTTTAAAAGTAGCTCGCATGCTGAAAAAGTGTGAGCACCCCTGTTGTATGATAAGAAAGATGCTCATTTACAGTATCGCTACGGGATACAACAAGTTGAAGTTGACATGTTTTTAATATCGATTTGGGCACGGGGCTCCTGCATAATGCATGCCAACGACATCTCTTTGCATAAGAGATTCAGTGAATGCAACTCGAGTAAAGTACGTAGAGTAGTGGTATCTTCCAGCACACGGGACAATATGGAGACATGGTTTATGTAGTACATCAAGATGTACCGTATGCAGTAGATTCTCCAAATGGACGAAGATGCACCAATCAGAGACGCCAAGATGTATAGGAAACTAGTGCGGGACAAAGAAAAAAGAAATGTTAAAATTGAGCAAATAACTCTCAAAATAAGGTATTTTGGTTTTCCAAAAAATATTTTATTATTTTTATTAAAGCTTCTACAGCACCCACAGGATGCTTAATTTAAGAAGTGACAATGTTTTACCATTTAGTTTATTCACCATAATACTGTGAATTACACACTGTAAGCCAAATTTGAAGCAGCCGTGCCGGAGCAGGAGCGGATAGAAAAGAAGAATTTTTTTTTTATGTCAGTGTTGTTCATACGTTTATTGTCCTTGTTAAATAAATGTGTAGCATAATTGTCATGTAACGATCTGTGTTGGCAATGACACCAAGATGCATAGCTGGGAAACTAGTGCAGGACAAAGAAAAAAGAAATGTTAAAATTGAGAAAATAACTCTCAAAATAAGGTATTTTGGTTTTCCCAAAAAAAATTATTATTTTTCTTCTACAGCACCCACAGGACGCTTAATTTAAGAAGTGACAATGTTTTACCATTTAGTTTATTCACCATAATACTGTGAATCACATACTGTAAACCGAATTTGGAGCAGCCGTGCCGGAGCAGGAGCGGATAGAAAAGAAGAAAAAAAAATGAGTTTTAAAAATCAAAATAAGGTATTTTGATTTTTTTGTCCCAATTTTTTTTTAATTCTACAGCATCCACAGGACACTAAATTTAAGAAGTGCTTAACATTTAGTTTATTCACCATAATACTGTGAATCACACACTGTAAACCAAATTTGGAGCAGCTGTACCGGAGCAGGAGCGGATAGAAAAGAAGAAAAAAAACAGAGTTTTAAAAATCAAAATAAGGTATTTTGATTTTTTTGTCCCAATTTTTTTTTTTAATTCTACAGCATCCATAGGACACTTAATTTAAGAAGTGCTTAACATTTAGTTTATTCACCATAATACTGTGAATCACATACTGTAAGCCAAATTTGGAGCAGCCGTGTCGGAGCAGGAGCGGATAGAAAAGAACAAAAAAAAAAACGAGTTTTAAAAATCAAAATAAGGTATTTTGATTTTTTTGTCCCAATTTTTTTTTATTCTACAGCATCCATAGGACACTTAATTTAAGAAGTGCTTAACATTTAGTTTATTCACCATAATACTGTGAATCACATACTGTAAGCCAAATTTGGAGCAGCCGTACCGGAGCAGGAGCGGATAGAAAAGAAGAATTTTTTTTTTTATGTCAGTGTTGTTCATAAGTTTATCTTCCTTGTTAAATAAATGTGCCTAGCCTGAGGGAACTGCAAGTCTGCCCCCCTGAATTTTTTCGTCTGTCGGACATCACATTACCACAATATTATTATCCTTCTCAGGTTAAAATTCAGTCTCGGTCTCGTGGGTTTAGGTCTCTGCTCATGTCTGTGTTCTTGTTCGTTCTGTTTTTTTTTTACCTGTGACCTTCCACTCTTTTGTAAAAGTTAATCCATGAAATGAGATAGCAGGACATCACAGAGGGAGGCCGATAAATACGCTGATGAAGACAACAACACATAAAAAACGCTGGAGGCAAAGACTAGGTGTGGGGGGGGGGGACGGGGGGGACGGACGGCGACCAGGGAGAGATTTATATGATGAATGAATGAGCCGGCCTAAAGAGCTAACACATGGCTTGTTGCAAAGGTTGCATCGGGTCCTACTGTGTTCGAATGTGCATATTCTTCCATATGCGAGCTTCAATTTATTCACCGGGGAGCGAGACAAACATGTTGCTCACCGGATGTCTAAAAATAGTCACCTTTTCTGCAAAGACTCGTCCAAAACAACAGCAGGTGAGTTAAAAAAAAAAAAAAATTGTCTAATATCCGACTATGTACTGTATGTAGGTCATGTACCGACACGTGCTGTATGTGATTTCCGTGTGTTTGGCAACGTTTTATTTGTGTTTGATCCGTCCAAACCAGGGGTGGGCAAACTTTTTGACTCGCGGGCCGCATTGATTTAATAAAATTGACGGGGGGGGCAATATATAGTATTTTACACGTGACAGTCCATTTGTACACATATATTTTACACATAAAAGTGTCATGCAGTCTGCTATACGTGCACTTTGAGATCATTTATTTGATGTAAAGTGCATTATAAATTTATTATTATTATTATTATTATTAATATTATTATCATCATTATTATTATTATTATTACGGCCAGTCCAGGGTGTACCCCGCCGCTCGCCCCAAGACACCTGGGATAGGCTCCAGCACCCCCGTGACCCTCGCGAAGAAAAGCGGTAGAAAATGAATGAATGAATGCATTATTATCATTATTATTATTATTAATATTATTATCATCATCAATATTATTATCATCATTATTATTATTATTACGGCCAGTCCAGGGTGTACCCCGCCTCTCGCCCCAAGACACCTGGGATAGGCCCCAGCACCCCCGTGACCCTCGCGAAGAAAAGCGGTAGAAAATGAATGAATGAATTATTATTATTATCATTATTATTATTATTAATATTATTATCATCATTATTATTATTATTACGGCCAGTCCAGGGTGTACCCCGCCTCTCGCCCCAAGACACCTGGGATAGGCTCCAGCACCCCCGTGACCCTCGCGAAGAAAAGCGGTAGAAAATGAATGAATGAATGAATTATTATTATTATCATTATTATTATTATTAATATTATTATCATCATTATTATTATTATTACGGCCAGTCCAGGGTGTACCCCGCCTCTCGCCCCAAGACACCTGGGATAGGCTCCAGCACCCCCATGACCCTCGCGAAGAAAAGCGGTAGAAAATGAATGAATGAATGAATTATTATTATTATCATTATTATTATTATTAATATTATTATCATCATCATTATTATTATTACGGCCAGTCCAGGGTGTACCCCGCCTCTCGCCCCAAGACAACTGGGATAGGCTCCGGCACCCCCGTGACCCTCGCGAAGAAAAGCGGTAGAAAATGAATGAATGAATGAATTATTATTATTATCATTATTATTATTATTAATATTATTATCATCATTATTATTATTATTACGGCCAGTCCAGGGTGTACCCCGCCTCTCGCCCCAAGACACCTGGGATAGGCTCCAGCACCCCCATGACCCTCGCGAAGAAAAGCGGTAGAAAATGAATGAATGAATGAATTATTATTATTATCATTATTATTATTATTAATATTATTATCATCATCATTATTATTATTACGGCCAGTCCAGGGTGTACCCCGCCTCTCGCCCCAAGACAACTGGGATAGGCTCCGGCACCCCCGTGACCCTCGCGAACAAAAGCGGTAGAAAATGAATGAATGAATGAATTATTATTATTATCATTATTATTATTATTATTATTATTAATATTATTATCATCATCATTATTATTATTACGGCCAGTCCAGGGTGTACCCCGCCTCTCGCCCCAAGACAACTGGCATAGGCTCCAGCACCCCCGTGACCCTCGCGAAGAAAAGCGGTAGAAAATGAATGAATGAATGAATTATTATTATTATCATTATTATTATTATTAATATTATTATCATCATTATTATTATTATTATTACGGCCAGTCCAGGGTGTACCCCGCCTCTCGCCCCAAGACACCTGGGATAGGCTCCAGCACCCCCGTGACCCTCGCGAAGAAAAGCGGTAGAAAATGAATGAATGAATGAATTATTATTATTATCATTATTATTATTATTAATATTATTATCATCATCATTATTATTATTACGGCCAGTCCAGGGTGTACCCCGCCTCTCGCCCCAAGACAACTGGCATAGGCTCCAGCACCCCCGGCGACCCTCGTGAAAATGAATGTGTTATTATTATTATTATTATTATGTGCTTGTGTCCCTTTTTTCAGGAGCATTTTCAGCTGGAAGAACGAGAGTTTATTGCCTCATCCAAATGTCAGTGCACAGCGTGTGCGTCTGTGTGACGACGGTGACAAGACAGTGGCGGGAAAGTTAATAATATATCGATTTGTTGTTCTCGGTCGCACCGCCTCACAAATTGGACCCATCGGAAACCGAAACCTTGCTTGTATAATGAGCATTATTAACAATCTGTTTCTGCGTAACTTTAACTTTAATTATCTTCCCAAATGCATGAAATGTAGCGCTATTTAACCAACACGGCAACAACAGAACCAATGTTGTAAAAATCCGTAGGCATTATTAAAAGTGATGACACTATTTGCCCATCATTCACAATCCTTATATGAAACATGAACACATATTTCTTACTTTCTGTGCACAAAAAAACAAGTTAATTTCAGCTAGCTAACAATGCTGTCATTGGGTTACACCTATTTTAACTATGAAACCCTTAAAAAAAAATTTTTTTTTAAACTCTAACAACATTGCAAATCAAAGTCAAACTGTATTTTGATGGTTTAAAACCCTACCGAAACCTCTTTCCGCGGCACATTAATAGTAACTAACAAGACGCCTCGCTAACCCGCTAGTCTCACCGTCATTCACCGACAGAAAAATGGATATCGAGATCTCCATTTCGCTACAAAGACCCCCCGAAAAATAAATTACGCATTTAAAGACAATGAGAAGCATTCATTTGATTGGTTAAACGGGACCTATTATGCTAATTTTTGGACCCTTTGTATTGAGTCGTGGTTTCTATAGAGCAGCTACACACAATAACCCCACACGGAAGACATTTTCGGTTTTCCAGAATCTGCACCTATTCCAGCTGTATTTCCTTTTTGATTTGTGCTTCCTGTTTTTATTTTATTTTTTTTTTTCGTTTTTAGGCATGCCCACTCCTCTGTGATTGGTCACATGCCCAAAGTGCTTCCTAACTATGAACCATATAAGGAAGTCCGTCCCTCTGTGACATCACAAAGGGACAGTGTCAGGTTCAAACTCCTGTGACACTTTTAAAAACACTTAAATGCAGAAATACAGAAGAGACAGACAATATTCAAAGTTACTCGAAACCTACCATACCCAACATACCCAGTGACATGCCACTCCACTTTGAGTATGCTCTTTCAGGGGTCCCTACTACATGGTCGTGCAACTCTAAAGGGGGGGGAGTCAGTTGCACGAGCTGTATTTGTTTGTTTATGTTTGCGTGTATATGTGAGAGTAATTACTTTTATTGTTTTATGACTTCTTATCTTGACACATTCTTGTAGGATTAACTTGAACATCTGCAGGCTCGCTGTTGGCGCATCCAGGACCTTTCTATTGTCTAAGCCAGGGGTGGGCAAACTACGGCCCGGGGGCCACATGTGGCGCGCCAAGTGTTTCAATATGGCCCGCCTGTTTTTTCCAAAGTATTTCATTTAAACTCAACACATAACCGGGCATTGTGGCTTGGGGCCAACTTTTTGATGGTTGAGGTTTATCAATTTCGTTATTTGATGTGGTCGGTTGTTTACAAAATACTCCTGGAAAAAGGAGCACAAACACATAATAATAGTAATAATAATAATAATGTCAATAATGATAATAATCCTATTATATTAATATTGTTGTTAATAATATTAATATAATAATGGTAGTAATATTACAAAATACTCCTGGAAAAAGGAGCACAAGCACAATAATAGTAATACAAATAATAATAATAATAATAATAATAATAATAATAATAATAATAATAATAATAATAATAATAATAATAATAATAATGTTGTTGTCAACATTGATAATAATACTACTATTATATTAATATTGTTGTTAATAATATTAATATAATAATGGTAGTAATATTACAAAATACTCCTGGAAAAAGGAGCACAAGCACAATAATAGTAATACAAATAATAATAATAATAATAATAATAATAATGTTGTCAACAATGATAATAATACTACTATTATATTAATATTGTTGTTAATAATATTAATATAATAATTGTAGTAATATTATTATTATTAACAAAATAATAATAATAATATAATAACATTGTTATGACTAATAATAATAATAATTCTAATAAAAATAACAATAATTATTCCAACAGACAGTTTTTTTACCACGTCTTTTGAAACCTCTTTGCCATTTGCGCCGGTGGGAGGTGCAGGTGCGCTCCCAAAAATTAAAATTGTACTGTTCACACTGACATTAAATAAATCAGAAGTAGGTCACATATGAACCAAAAGATCAGAACTGTTTTGCAGTGCCTTATTATGTAAACATCTGCAGTCTACCTGGCTTGAACAGTTTTCTATTCGTTCATTTTAGTTTGTCCTTGCCTCTTTGTTGCCACGCCGGTGGCCTCCTCACAATAACATTTCTATACCTATGTGTGTGGAACATATTCAAATAACGAGACTAGAGTCCTGGCAGCAGGGAGCTCTCGATGCTTTGTGAGGAGATGGCGAGTGCCCCCGAAAAGGATCAATAGGTGTTGTGCAGAGTAAATAGACTAGATGATGGTCTGGCTGTGATACTCGTCTTCTAAAAGGCTGCTTGGTTGTCCACAGCCTGCATTATTGGTTTTGACGGTAACAAAAGAAGAGGGCAAAAACAGCTACAGGATGTTTCGTTTAAGAAATGCCGAACGACAATGTTTCAACATGGAGTTTATTCAAAAGAATACCGTGAATGACGTACTACAAACCATTTTTGACAACCAATACCGACTAAGCAAATTGGTATTCTGCTTCAAGAAAATAAATATTGATGATAGGGAGGCACGGTTCAGTAGTCGCCACCCAACCGGAAAGTTGCGGGTTTGATCCCCAAGTGATCATATGGAAGTACAGTATCCAGTTGGTCCTGATGCTGCGTCATCATCAGTCGCTAAATGTGCTAACAGTGTCAAAGCACTTTGAAAAGCACAACACAAGTGAAAGACCGTTTACCATCTCATCACATGAGCACTTCTGCTTGTGATTTTTCTTGTCTTTTTTCTAAAGACTTTTCAAAATCAGTCATTTTCATGATACTGCATATTCATTTTTTGCTTTAACCCTTAGATGCACGAGTGACTGGACCCTACACTCTTCCATAACTGGGTCAAAAATCACCCATACTAGAATCAATGCCTTTTTATGCCAATTTTGCCATTTTGGTTAGGAATAATCACGTGTATGATATTTAGTATTATATTTAGGAGTTGATAAGAATCAAAGGTTCCTATTGGATTCCATAGAAAATGCATGCAGGTCATTTTTGACCCACTTATGGAAGGTTGGGGTAGTAACACAAAAACTAAAATGTCTTAAAATGTATTAAAGGTAAGTTAAAAATGTGAATGTCATGATATCAAAAACATGTTTTTTGAGGAATACCTGGAATATGAAATGTTAACAAATTTTCATTATGAAAATATTTCAAGAAAACAACCTGACCGGGTCATTTTTGACCCACTTATGGAAGGTTGGGGTAGTAACACAAAAACCAAAATTTCTTAAAATGTATAAAATGTAAGTTAAAAATGTGAATGTCATGATCTCAAAAACATGTTTTTGAGGAATACCTGGAATATGAAATTATAAAAAAAAATTTCATTATGAAGATATTTCAAGAAAACAACCTGACCGGGTCATTTTTGACCCACTTATGGAAGGTTGGGGTAGTAACACAAAAACAAATGTCTTAAAATATATAAAAGGTAAGTTAAAAATGTGAATGGCATGATATCAAAAACATGTTTTTTGAGGAATACCTGGAATATGAAATTATAAAAAAAATTCATTATGAAGATATTTCAAGAAAACAACCTGACCGGGTCATTTTTGACCCACTTATGGAAGGTTGGGGTAGTAACACAAAAACCAAAATTTCTTAAAATGTATAAAATGTAAGTTAAAAATGTGAATGTCATGATCTCAAAAACATGTTTTTGAGGAATACCTGGAATATGAAATTATAAAAAAAAATTTCATTATGAAGATATTTCAAGAAAACAACCTGACCGGGTCATTTTTGACCCACTTATGGAAGGTTGGGGTAGTAACACAAAAACTAAAATTTATTAAAATGTATAAAAGTTAAGTTTAAAATGTGAATGGCATGATCGCAAAACGTGTTTTTTGAGGAATACCTGGAATATGAAATGATAAAAAATTTTCATTATAAAGATATTTCAAGAAAACAACCTGACCGGGTCATTTTTGACCCACTTATGGAAGGTTGGGGTAGTAACACAAAAACTAAAATTTCTTAAAATGTATAAAAGGTAAGTTAAAAATGTGAATGCATGATATCAAAAACATGTTTTTTAGGAATACCTGGAATATGAAATGCTAAAAATTTTCATTATGAAGATATTTAATCAATCAACCAATACCCAATAGACAATTGATTGTGATAGTTAATCATGAAATCAACATAAAATATATGATTAATAATAATAGTCTTATGAACATCCGCCAACTTTGCACCACCAACTGCTCTTTAAACCGGAACACATGTCTGGCTACAATCACTAGGCCCTAGCTAAGCTAAATTATGAATTAATTTCAGGTTTGTTGCGTCTCCCTGGTAGCCATACAATAATTTCTTCTGTGACAGTAGCATTCACACCCCCCCCCCCTACAAGGCTTCAGCCTTTAAAATTTACACTAGATCTGAAATGACACCCCTGGTTGAAATTATTACCCGTCGAAAGCTAGAACGCACGTCAGTTGTTCTACTATATCAAATCTGTGTGTGTGTGTGTGTGTGTGTGTGTGTGTGTGTGTACTAAATGTGTTCCCTCGTTGTGTTTCTCCTGCAGAAGCCAGTAAGACAACTCACATGTGTTGGATGTTTTTAATTAACTTCAAGGTTGAAGGTGCAGAATTTAATATAGGAAATTAATAAATGATCATATCCTGCTTTGGGGATTCTGTGAAGGTATGAATCGATTTGATTTCAGGTCTTAAGAGTGTATAGAAACATATATTTACAAATGGTAATGGTAATGGTAATGGTAATGATTTTATTTCATTTGAACATGCATCAGATTCATAATCAGTTCCCAGTTCCACATATCCAAAAGGAGTAGGAAGAAGCAAAGCTTATTTAAATCCTACCCCTCCGTCTGGTACTTTTACAATCACTAACTGTTACATTTGTTCACTTCCTGCTTTCCATATCACAGTTTAAGGTTTTGGGGTTTTTTTCCCTAATATACATATATATTTTTTTTTTCTTTCTGATATAATTTAATTTTTTACATTGTTTTTTTAATTATTATTATTATTATTATTTTATTTTGGTATGGATCAGATTACAATTGAGTGCATCAAATAATCAGTTCCCAGTTCCACATGTCCAAAAGGAGTAGGAAGAAGCAAAGCTTATTAAATCCTACCCCTCCATCTGGTACTTTTACAATCACTAACTGTTACATTTGTTCACTTCCTGCTTTCCATAATACAGTTTAAGGTTTTGGGTTTTTTTCCCCTAATATACATATATATATTTTTTTTTCTTTCTGATATAATTTAATTTTTTACATTATTTTTTTTAATTATTATTATTATTATTATTATTTTATTTTGGTATGGATCAGATTACAATTGAGTGCATCCCATAATCAGTTCCCAGTTCCACATGTCCAAAAGTAGTAGGAAGAAGCAAAGCTTATTAAATCCTACCCCTCCATCTGGTACTTTTACAATCAGTAACTTACATTTGTTCACTTCCTGCTTTCCATAATACAGTTTAAGTTTTTTTTTTTTGGGGGGGGGGGTCCATAATATACATAAATATACACATATATATTTTTTAATATAATTTATTTTTTTAATTCTTTTTTTTATAATTTTTTAATTATTATTTTTTATTTTTATTATTATTATTTTGGTATCGATCAGATTACAATTGAGTGCATCAAATAATCAGTTCCCAGTTCCACATGTCCAAAAGGAGTAGGAAGAAAGCTTATTAAATCCTACCCCTCCATCTGGTACTTTTACAATCAGTAACTGTTACATTTGTTCACTTCCTGCTTTCCATAATACAGTTTAAGGTTTTTTTTTGTTTTGTTTTTTGTTTTTTTTTAATAATGTACCTCGTACCGAAGTACGAGATGATATGAGCATCCAATGCCATAATGGGTACCATAGTAAGTGTCAATATAGTGATATATATAGCACATCATGACTGCTTCAAGCCTCTTAATAACTACTGTGTGAGTTCTTTAATATATATTTTTACCGAGATATAGAACAATGACAAAAGTCTCATCATCATCTCACCATCCAAAGCAAACACTATTCATTTGAATTGAAGACGTTCAAATAGAAGAGTAAGAACAGTGAAATGACTTCTAGCGTGGTCCTTGTGTACTTAATTGGCTACGGTTGAAAAAGGATTCATATTATGATCCAGCGACAAGAAGATGTGTGAAATAAGAATAAAGGTGTTAGAAAAATCCATATCGCCGTGTCATTAAAGAGCTTCCTCATGGGTTGACTTTAAAATGGAGCTTTCTCATAAGGCGGCAATAGAAGTGTCACTGTCTTTAATTGGATACCACTAACGTAATAATCAAGAGAAATGGTCTGTTACGTTACATACATTCTGGACTGGACTCCTCTGGGACTCTATTAAGGATCCGATATATTATAGTATCTTGTATCCACTTGATTGTAAAGAATGGATTGTAATCAGTTAATGCCCGTGTATATGGGGCGGGGGGCGGTAACAGTACACAATTTGCTGTGATTTCTGTCAGCATAATGGACACACTTTATTAGCCCCGGGAAATGATCTTTATAACCATTATGTGACTTATGTATTTGTGTGTTTGTGTATATGTGTGTGTCTGTTGCTGATAGATGTGAAAGACCTTGGGGCTAGCGGTAGATGGATTAACAAGTCTTCCACTTTGAGGTCAATCTGTCCCATGGCAGCGGACTGCGACCATTGATATGATGCCAGCGTACCAATTTTTCAACAGACTTCATCAACCAATCCACAGCGATGTTGTTATTGTAGCAGCTAACATGAAAAACTATATGTGTCTAGTGGACTGACATGCCATTAATGTCAGCGTCATTCACAGACGAAAGCGTGGATACGTCTGATGTACTCCTTCCTGATCCTATCCATCCTGGTCACTCCCAATGACAACCTCAGCATCCCCATCTCTGCTACCTCCAGTTCCCAACCATCAGTCTGGCCTCTCTCTCCAAGGCCTCTAACATGTAACGTCTCTCTCATGTACTCCTTCCTGATCCTATCCATCCTGGTCATTCCCAATACGAACCTCAGCATCCTCATCTCCGCCACCTCCAGTTCCCAACCATCAGTCTGGCCTCTCTCTCCAAGGCCTCTAACATGTAATGTCCCTCTGATGTACTCCTTCCTGATCCTATCCATCCTGGTCACTCCCAATACGAACCTCAGCATCCTCGTCTCTGTTACCTCCAGTTCCCAACCATCAGTCTGGCCTCTCTCTCCAAGGCCTCTAACATGTAATGTCCCTCTCATGTACTCCTTCCTGATCCTATCCATCCTGGTCACTCCCAATGAGAACCTCAGCATCCTCATCTCTACTACCTCCAGTTCCCAACCATCAGTCTGGCCTCTCTCTCCAAGGCCTCTAACATGTAACGTCCCTCTCATGTACTCCTTCCTGATCTTATCCATCCTGGTCGCTCCCAATGAGAACCTCAGCATCCTCATCTCTGTTACCTCCAGTTCCCAACCATCAGTCTGGCCTCTCTCTCTCCAAGGCCTCTAACATGTAATGTCCCTCTGATGTACTCCTTCCTGATCCTATCCATCCTGGTCGCTCCCAATGAGAACCTCAGCATCCTCATCTCTGCTACCTCCAGTTAGTTCCCAACCATCAGTCTGGCCTCTCTCTCCAAGGCCTCTAACATGTAATGTCCCTCTCATGTACTACTTCCTGATCCTATCCATCCTGGTCGCTCCCGACAAGAACCTCAGCATCCTCATCTCTGCTACCTCCAGTTCCCAACCATCAGTCTGGCCTCTCTCTCCAAGGCCTCTAACATGTAATGTCCCTCAGATGTACTCCTTCCTGATCCTATCCATCCTGGTCACTCCCAATGAGAACCTCAGCATCCTCATCTCTGCTACCTCCAGTTCCCAACCATCAGTCTGGCCTCTCTCTACAAGGCCTCTAACATGTAATGTCCCTCTGATGTACTCCTTCCTGATCCTATCCATCCTGGTCACTCCCAATGAGAACCTCAGCATCCTCATCTCTGCTACCTCCAGGTCCCAACCATCAGTCTGGCCTCTCTCTCTCCAAGGCCTCTAACATGTAATGTCCCTCTGATGTACTCCTTCCTGATCCTATCCATCCTGGTCACTCCCAATGAGAACCTCAGCATCCTCATCTCTGCTACCTCCAGTTAGTTCCCAACCATGAGTCTGGCCTCTCTCTCCAAGGCCTCTAACATGTAACGTCTCTCTCATGTACTCCTTCCTGATCCTATCCATCATGGTCACTCCCAATGAGAACCTCAGCATCATCATCTCTGCTACCTCCAGTTCCCAACCATCAGTCTGGCCTCTCTCTCCAAGGCCTCTAACATGTAACGTCCCTCTCATGTACTCCTTCCTGATCCTATCCATCCTGGTCACTCCCAATGAGAACCTCAGCATCCTCATCTCCGCTACCTCCAGTTCCCAACCATCAGTCTGGCCTCTCTCTCCAAGGCCTCTAACATGTAACGTCCCTCTGATGTACTCCTTCCTGATGCTATCCATCCTGGTCACTCCCAATACGAACCTCAGCATCCTCATCTCTGCTACCTCCACTTCCCAACCATCAGTCTGGCCTCTCTCTCCAAGGCCTCTAACATGTAACGTCCCTCTGATGTACGCCTTCCTGATCCTATCCATCCTGGTCACTCCCAATGAGAACCTCAGCACCCCCATCTCTGCTACCTCCAGTTCCCAACCATCAGTCTGGCCTCTCTCTCCAAGGCCTCTAACATGTAATGTCCCTCTCATGTACTCCTTCCTGATCCTATCCATCCTGGTCACTCCCATTGAGAACCTCAGCATCCTCATCTCTGCTACCTCCAGTTAGTTCCCAACCATGAGTCTGGCCTCTCTCTCCAAGGCCTCTAACATGTAATGCCCCTCTGATGTACTCCTTCCTGATCCTATCCATCCTGGCCATTCTCATTGAGAACCTCAGCATTCTCATCTCTGCTACCTCCAGTTAGTTCCCAACCATCAGTCTGGCCTCTCTCTCCAAGGCCTCTAACATGTAATGTCCCTCTGGATGTACTCCTTCCTGATCCTATCCATCCTGGTCACTCCCAATGAGAACCTCAGCATCCTCATCTCTGCTACCTCCAGTTCCCAACCATCAGTCTGGCCTCTCTCTCTCCAAGGCCTCTAACATGTAATGTCCCTCAGATGTACTCCTTCCTGATCCTATCCATCCTGGTCACTCCCAATGAGAATCTCAGCACCCCCATCTCTGCTACCTCCAGTTCCCAACCATCAGTCTGGCCTCTCTCTCCAAGGCCTCTAACATGTAATGTCCCTCTCATGTACTCCTTCCTGATCCTATCCATCCTGGTCACTCCCATTGAGAACCTCAGCATCCTCATCTCTGCTACCTCCACTTCCCAACCATCAGTCTGGCCTCTCTCTCCAAGGCCTCTAACATGTAATGCCCCTCTGATGTACTCCTTCCTGATCCTATCCATCCTAGTCACTCCCAATAAGAACCCCAGCATCCACATCTCAAGTTTAAGTGTTGTCGCTGTCGCTATGCTGCTGTTATTAATGACAGTGTGCGGCATTAACTTTAGTGGATGAGATGAAATACGGGAGACAAGTCAGTAGTTTCAATCCGTGTGCCAGATTGTACACACGCGCTTTGTGATGGGTGATTTCAGTGAAGTGGGTGACTCCTAAGAACCTGAAAAAACGTTTCACTGTCTTTCGAGGAAATTGCACTAAACATGTCTGATGGATCATCATGGTTTCAGGCCACATCATCATGCATTTCCACATACACGCGCAAATAGCAAAAATGGGATCAGCTACGGGAGAGACTATAAGGAAGAAATATTAGCTGCATCCTCCCCGACCTCTGTTATCAAATGTGTGGCCATATAGACCGCCGGCAGCAGTCGGAGAAGAGGGCTGCTGAATATCAGACTTAATGGGCTCGAGGGAGCAAGGCAAAAACAATGAGATGAGAGAGAACTAAACAGGAGGTATCCGAGATATTTGCCACGGAGGCAGAGGAGTGAACTGCAGAGAGAGGAATAGCGGAAGCTAACAGTAACAGCTGACGGTAAATTTTTCAATGTGCCATTCCGTCTGATCTCAGTTATCCTGCGAGTTAAAGGATGAAGCTTTAAAATTCTCCGTGCACATTAACCTCCGCCCACACTCCTGGCGGCTTTGCGCTGCTTTCCCGACCGACAGACATCAATACATGTGGGCATGAAGGGCATGATAAGTGACATTTATGTAGCTGTTCACTTCATTAGCAAGTACTGAGTGCAAAAAGCCAAAAACATGGATGTTGGAATTTATCACTCCATTTTCAATATGGACTCACTTTTTGTAGCCATGAAGGGTCCTCTAGTTGGTATTTAACGTTAATGTTAATTCCAGTGTATTTTCTATATACAGAGTCCGTGTTCCCAAAGTGTTGTTCGTTTGATCGTTGTGTATTATATCAAAAAATAAGTCAATTTGAAAGTGCTTAATCTTGAAGATTAAATTTAGCGTTCCAATTCCTGAACTGCTTGGTCTGTCTAAATATATAAAATGCAATGTCCATTTTCTATGGCTGATGATAATTATGCCTGTCTGTCATATAATCATGTTTATTTTGGTAATGGTAATGGTAATGGTAATGGTAATGGTAATGGTTTAATTTCATTTGAACATGCATCAGATTACAATTGAGTGCATCCCATAATCAGTTCCCAGTTCCACATGTCCAAAAGGAGTAGGAAGAAGCAAAGCTTATTAAATCCTACCCCTCCATCTGGTACTTTTACAATCAGTAACTGTTACATTTGTTCACTTCCTGCTTTCCATAATACAGTTAAAGGTTTATGGGTTTTTTTCCCCTAATATACATATATATATTTTCTAATATAATTTCATTTTTTTAATTATTTTTTTACATTTGTTCACTTCCTGCTTTCCATAATACAGTTAAAGGTTTATGGGGTTTTTTCCCCTAATATACATATATATACATATATATATTTTCTAATATAATTTCATTTTTTAAATTATTTTTTTAATTATTTTTTTACATTTGTTCACTTCCTGCTTTCCATAATACAGTTAAATGTTTATGGGTTTTTTTCCCCTAATATACATATATATACATATATATATTTTCTAATATAATTTCATTTTTTAAATTGTTTTTTTTATTATTATTTTACATTTGTTCACTTCCTGCTTTCCATAATACACTTTAAGGTTTTAAGTTTTTTTTTTCTTTGTTTGTTTTTTTTTTAATAATGTACCTGTATTCTACTTTTGCTTAAATAATTATTGCACACTTTCTGTAACTCTATCAATGTGTTGGTCTGTTATGTGAAATATTTAGCTGGAATGGCTGATCAAAACCTGAATCCTGAAAATGATCTGGGGTGTCCAAATTTTTCCATACCACAGTATTTATGAATATGTTTATATGCTCACAAAAATAGTGAGCTCTGCATCATCTTGATTTATCGCTTATCTTGTCACAGCCGTGTTTTATCCTTTATCCTAGCATCGCTGTTGGGTCAGCATATTGTCACAATACGCTTTAGCTCTAGTTTTCCCTTAAACAACACTTTGCAGCGGCATTTTATGGTGTGATTGAGCGTGACGTGTGGTAGGCAGGGAGCAGTGAATGTATGGCTTTTCCATTATAGATAAGAGCCACCGTGAGACAGGGAGAAGCAGCGTAGTGCATGTCCTTGATTTAGCAGCATTGAGCTCTATCAAGTCTGCAGCCTTTCATTTAATATGTATAAAAGTGTGTGTGTGTGTGTGTGTGTGTGTGTGTTTATCAAGGGGGACGGCCCTTTGGCTATGCAGAGATCTGGCAGAGATAAGGTTATCAGAATCCACCTAACTGATATGATTGGCAAGGTGACAGGGGGGGCCGCAGTGTGTGGACCCTCCGGGGTCGACTTACCGCACACGTACACACACACGCTCACAGATTGAATGACCTTAAAATAAATGTAATCCTTTGTTTATCCCCGTCACAAACGATGGCACTATCTGCATGAAACAGCAGAGACACTTGCTTACTTTAAACATGATTATTTTCAGCTCGTGACGATAACGGAAACTCTCACGAGATGGCGAGATAGGGAGTCGGGAGTTGGCAAGAGTTGCAAAGAAGATAATTATGCAAACATGAGATGGAAAGTTGGGTCTTGCTGCAATTAAGAGAAGAAGAACCTGCCTGGTCCAACCCATCAACGGGGCAGGAGCCACCTGGATTTGAGTCAAAAAGTTAGTTTAACAATTGATTTTATTCAGAGTAAAAACAAGTGATTGTAATGCCAGCACTGGAGAGAAAGGTGAGGCAAAGTTTTAGCTAGTTTTGTTAAAGTCTTCTTCTTCTTTCTCTTTGGGCTTTTCCCTTCAGGGGTCGCCACAACCCATCCAACCCTGTCTTCTGCATCTGTCTCTCACACCAAGTACCCTCATGTTCTCATCTTTGGTCTTCCTCTACGCCTCCTACCTGGCAGCATCCTCTGGACATGTCCCGACCGTCTCAGTCTGGCCTCTCTGACTTTATCTGCAAGGCCTCTAACATGTAATGAGGTACTCCTTCCTGATCCTATCCATCATGGTCACTCCCAATGAGAACCTCAGTATCCTCATCTCTGCTACCTCCAGTTCCCAACCATCTCAGTCTGGCCTCTCTCTCCAAGGCCTCTAACATGTAATGTCCCTCTGGATGTACACCTTCCTGATCCTATCCATCATGGTCACTCCCAATGAGAACCTCAGCATCCTCATCTCTGCTACCTCCAGTTCCCAACCATCAGTCTGGCCTCTGTCTCCAAGGTCTCTAACATGTAATGTTCTTATGATGTACTTGTTCCTAATCCTATCCATCCTGGTCACTCCCGTTGAGAATCTCAGCATCCTCATCTCTGCTACCTCCAGTCCCCAACCATCTCAGTCTGGCCTCTCTCTCCAAGGCCTCTAACATGTAATGTCCCTCTAATGTACTCCTTCCTGATCCTATCCATCCTGGTCACTCCCAATGAGAATCTCAGCATCCTCATCTCTGCTACCTCCAGTTCTCAACCATCAGTCTAGCCTCTCTCTCCAAGGCTTCTAACATGTAATGTCCCTCTGATGTACTCCTTCCTGATCCTATCCATCCTGGTCACTCTCAATGAGAACCTCAGCATCCTCATCTCTGTTACCTCCAGTTCTGCTTCCAGTCTTTTCCTCAGTGGCACAGTCTCTAGACCAAACAACATGGCTGGTCTCACCACAGTTTTGTATGGATCAGATCAGATAATAGTGAAGGGGTTGCAGATCCAACGCAGGTCTGATGCCAGGGGTTGGGAACAGGGATGAACCAGGCGGATGCAGGAATGGAGGTCACTTCTATAGAGCAAGTGGTTGATTTCCTAAGGTTTGATAATAATAGATTGTCCTTGAACCTAAGTAAAACTAAAATCATGCGCAACACAAGAGACACACTAATACACACTACATAGACACAATAACATGACCACATCATTCCATTATTATTCCGCTGTATTCAAAAATTCGAATCTATCGACACCGCTATTTTAGTCTAGAGTTTTAGTATGGCTGCCTGTGTGAGAGAGAGAAGGAATAACAGCGACAAGAGAAAAGGAGTGATGTATTCACAGAAGGTGTGAAGGTCAAAGCATCAAGATTGTGCTGTAATTGAGGGTGACGTTTTAATTAAAACGTTTTGAGAAGGTTTTCAAAGGGTTACAGCCCTGTGGGGTGCAGGGGGGAGCCCACTGTCACGAGAACTCACACAGACTGACACAGTTTTTGTGTATGTGTGTGTGTGTGTGTGTGTGTGTGTTCATGCATCATGAAGAGACAGGCAAGAAGAGAAGTCCCCCGGCACTCTCATGACAAGCTTGTTTTAAGTAAGTCCCAAATAGATTTTATATTTTACTTCCTTATCACCTAATTCCTTATTTTTTTTGTCCGTCCAACAGAAATAACCCACCTCCCCAAAAGAAAAAAATAAAATTAAACTACCAAAATTGCCTCACTGTAAGTTTGCATGGCATGAATTGGTTCATTGGCGCCTTTCTCCTCTTCTTTCTAAATTGTTCACCCGATGAACTCAATGTGTGACTTAATGAGGATTTGGTAAATAGTTTTTTTTCCCTTTCCCTCTCAGCGGCGCCCCCTGTATCATGCCCGACTGCTACCCCAATTGTGGCAAATTAGTACAGCTGTTACAGCGTTTGGATCCAGACGACTTTAATTCTATGTTTTAACGTATTTTCCACAGCATTTCAGTCCAGCATCAGCTTCCGAACGACTCATTCTGGTTACCTTGATATAGCTACACAAAACTGTGGTGACACCACAATGTTGTTTGGTTTAGAGACAGTACCACTGAAGAAAAGTCAGGATGCAGAACTGGAGGTAGCAAAAATGAGGATGCTGAGGTTCTTATTGGGAGTGACCAGGATGGATAGGATCAGGAAGGAGTACATCAGAGGGACATTACATGTTAGAGGCCTTGGAGAGAGAGGCCAGACTGATGGTTGGGAACTGGAGGTAGCAGAAATGAGGATGCCGAGGTTCTTATTGGGAGTGACCAGGATGGATAGGATCAGTAAGGAGTACATCAGAGGGACATTACATGTTAGAGGCCTTGGAAACAGAGGCCAGACTGATGGTTGGGAACTGGAGGTAGCAGATATGAGGATGCTGAGGTTCTCATTGGGAGTGACCAGGATGGATAGGATCAGTAAGGAGTACATCAGAGGGACATTACATGTTAGAGGCCTTGGAGAGAGTGGCCAGACTGATGGTTGGGAACTGGAGGTAGCAGAGATGAGGATGCTGAGGTTCTTATTGGGAGTGACCAGGATGGATAGGATCAGGAAGTAGTACATCCAGAGGGACATTACATGTTAGAGGCCTTGGAGAGAGAGGCCAGACTGATGGTTGGGAACTGGAGGTAGCAGAAATGAGGATGCCGAGGTTCTTATTGGGAGTGACCAGGATGGATAGGATCAGTAAGGAGTACATCAGAGGGACATTACATGTTAGAGGCCTTGGAAACAGAGGCCAGACTGATGGTTGGGAACTGGAGGTAGCAGATATGAGGATGCTGAGGTTCTCATTGGGAGTGACCAGGATGGATAGGATCAGTAAGGAGTACATCAGAGGGACATTACATGTTAGAGGCCTTGGAGAGAGAGGCCAGACTGATGGTTGGGAACTGGAGGTAGCAGAGATGAGGATGCTGAGGTTCTCATTGGGAGTGACCAGGATGGATAGGATCAAGAAGGAGTACATCAGAGGGACATTGCATGTTAGAGGCCTTGGAGAGAGAGGCCAGACTGACGGTTGGGAACCGGAGGTAGCAGAGATGAGGATGCTGAGGTTCTCATTGGGAGTGACCAGGATGGATAGGATCAGGAATTAGTACATCAGAGGGACGTTACATGTTAGAGGCCTTGGAGAAAGAGGCCAGACTGACGGTTGGGAACTGGAGGTAGCAGAGATGAGGATGCTGAGGTTCTCATTGGGAGTGACCAGGATGGATAGGATCAGGAAGTAGTACATCAGAGGGACATTACAGCATATTAGAGGCCTTGGAGATAAAGTCAGTTACCGGCCAGACTGAGATACTGTAAATCGTGTATCTAGATGCGTATCAGGTCGTCCGTCACACAGATATTTACAATCCTCATATCTGTACAATGTACATATAATATAATATATGTCAGGAATGCATATATATATTTGGCCTCCTTTCCAATATGTCTGCCCTTATCCGCGGATAACCGGAGGCCAGGGCTGAGGTTAGCGCCAAATGGATACCTTATCATGGAAAACGTGAACAACAATCATTGAGTGGTCACAGGAGCTGTGTGTTTGTGTACGTTGTGTACTAGTATATGCGTATTCCGTGTGTGAGTCTGAATCCATGGTGCAGCTTTGTTCTTTCCTCGTGCCCCTCACCACCGTATTGATTTGTGTTGGCCAGAGGCTGTCTGCCTATCGATTCAAGTCTTTCCATAAATGTGTGGAGATGACTTATGGGGTGTATTTTTTTGTGTGTGTGTGTGTGTGTGTGTGTGTGTGTGCAGGACACAAAAAATGTACATCTGTACCTTGATGATGGGATGATTAATAAGGAAGTGCCACTGCAATTGTATAGGCTAGGTAGGGCAGCCTACCTCTGCATTGAAAAACAATGCAAAATTAAGTCATTATTGACTTAATTTTTGGTTTTCATTGATTCATTTCATTCATCTGGTGTCGATATATTGACATAAATTTTTTTTTTCTTCCTCTCTCTCTACCTTCTGTGCATCTCGTTCGATAGAAGAATGAACGGCGTGAGTGCACCTTCCTGTCAGTCATTCAGTCTCTTTGTCCCGGTGGGGACATGCAAGTGTACACTTGCTAGCTGTGTGTCTTCCGTACGACAAATACTTTCTCCGTGCCAGTTTTTCTGTATCCCGGTGCCCCCCTTTGAACTTTGAACTAGTACTTTCCCCTCCAAAGGTCTCTGCACAGCCCTGCAGTGGGATTGGGAAGGGTTCCAAAGTATTCCTTCCAACTATATCCCCAGTTGAGGTCAGGAGGCCCCCGTCCCCCAGTGTGGATTGGGTGCTGCTTCCCCTTTCTGAGACGCTGTATGGCAGGGGTCTCAAACACGCAATCCCGCGGGCCAAATGTGGCCCGCAGGACACTAGTTTGAGGCCCCCGCCTTGATATGAAAGTTTAATGTCAGTGCGGCCCCGCGCAAGTTTGATACGGATGCTGTATGGTATCATGTACCCAGAAAAAATTATTACGTTTGATTCATGTTCATGTTAAAGGTTAAATAACTGTTAATAGTTATCCTCCCTATCCGTGTGGAAGTGGTAAGTTTTTGGCTATTTAAGTTGAAAGGAAATAACTTGAAGGCTACCGTTTAGGTCGCTAGCTCTCGAGTTTGCGAGTTAGCATGTGTCTCAAACACACGGCCCGCGGGCCAAATGTGGCCCGCAGGACACTAGTTTGAGGCCCCCGCCTTGATATGAAAGTTTAATGTCAGTGCGGCCCCGCGCAAGTTTGATATGGATGCTGTATGGTATCATGTACCCAGAAAAAATGATTACGTTTGATTCATGTTCATGTTAAAGGTTAAATAACTGTTAATAGTTATCCTCCCTATCCGTGTGGAAGTGGTAAGTTTTTAGTTTGCTATTTAAGTAGAAAGGAAATAACTTGGAGGCTACCGTTTAGGTGGCTAGCTCTCTAGTTTGCGAGTTAGCATGTGTCTCGAGACGCTGCAGTTGCGCAATATGTTGTAAATAAAAAGAGTATAAATGTGACTATAGTCGTGTTTTGTCATGTCTACAGGGCTCTAATAATGCTTTGTTCATTTTAATCTGAAAAAAATCATTTGTCTACCCACCAACTATATGTGCTTTCTTAAGTTTTTATTATTATTATTATTATTATTATATTTATTTATTGATTGATTTTCTTTATTCTTGATTTGTTTATTTATTTTTCATCTTATTTTGTGTAGAAAAATAAAAAGTAAGATTGAATGTTTTATCAGAGCTTTTATTGTAGAAAATTGGAACCAAAGCGAAGTTTTTTAAATTTTTTTGTTTTTAATAAATGCATTTTTTTTGGGGGGGGGGAAACCTGATGCGGCCCAGTCTCACCCAGACCCGAGCTCCAGTGGCCCCCAAGTAAATTAAGTTTGAGACCCCTGCTGTATGCTTTAGCAGAACCATACTCGCAGAACCAGACATACTTAGTAGAACCAGAGGACTCCTTCTTCAGCTTAACGGCAGCCCTGACCTCTGATGTCCACCATCCATTGCATGTTTATGAACCGGACTAGAGGTGTATCATGTATGTGCTGCCATGTGTGTGTATCACCCGCAGTCGATGACGGAGCCGCTCGGTCACAATCATCCAAACTTACTTCCCCCTCAAGTAGCACGAAATTTGTCACGCCGAGTCGATTAATGTATATGGAATTTTTTGCAACTATCTTGCTACGCCTCGGAATAAACACAGCTAGCTTTACTCGGGGCGCAGACGCAGGAAGGAACTGATGCAATAATGGGACCTGACATTTAAACACCCACTCTGGGTTTAACACTATCACACAATATGTATGTGCTCCCTCTTTAGAAGACAGGATTGACATGTTCGCCTGCAAGAGGTAGAACAAAAGGAATGGAATCCTGCCTCCTCCCACACATGATCTCTTTATGGATGGCATTTGTGCTTTAGAACAATACTGAGCCCTTCTGAGAGAGAAGATTAGTGTGTGTGTGTGTGTGTGTGTGTGTGTGTGTGTGTGTGTGTGTGTGTGTGTGTGTGTGTGTGTATCCACAGTCTGGCTCTACAAAACATATAACACTATGGCTATGCTGGCAGAGGTTAGCTAGCAAATCCTTGCCTTAGCTTGGATTGTCGTTCATTCCAGCTAGTTAAAGAAATACATAGAACTACTTATATGTCAACATGTAATGGTAATGGTAATGGTAATGGTAATGGTAATGGTAATGGTAATGGTAATGGGAATGGTAATGGTAATGGTAATGGTTATGGTAATGGTAATGGTAATGGTAATGGTTATGGTATTGGTATTGGTAATGGTAATGGTAATGGTATTGGTATTGGTAATGGTAATGGTAATGGTTATGGTTATGGTTATGGTTATGGTATTGGTATTGGTATTGGTAATGGTAATGGTAATGGTAATGGTTTAATTTCATTTGAACATGCATCAGATTCCAATTGAGTGCATCCCATAATCAGTTCCCAGTTCCACATGTCCAAAAGGAGTAGGAAGAAGCAAAGCTTATTAAATCCTACCCCTCCATCTGGTACTTTTACTGTTTACTGTAACTGTTACATTTGTTCACTTCCTGCTTTCCTAATATAATTTAATTTCATTGTCATTTTTTTAATTAAAAAAAATTATTTGTTTTTTAAATTTTGGTATGGATCAGAGTTTTTTTTTATTTTTATTTTTAATTTTTTTACATTTTTTTTTTTTTTAATTTATTTTCATAATTATTTTTTTTAATTTTGGTATAGATCAGATTCCAATTGAGTGCATCCCATAATCAGTTCCCAGTTCCACATGTCCAAAAGGAGTAGGAAGAAGCAAAGCTTATTAAATCCTACCCCTCCATCTGGTATTTTTACAATCAGTAACTGTTACATTTGTTCACTTCCTGCTTTCCTAATATAATTTAATTTTATTTAAAAAAAATTAATTTTTTAAAAAAATTTATTATTTGTTTTTTAAATTTTGGTATGGATCAGAGTTTTTTTTTTAAGTTTTTTTTTAAGTTTTTTTATTTTTATTTTTATTTTTTTTTTAATTTTGGTATAGATCAGATTACAATTGAGTGCATCCCATAATCAGTTCCACATGTCCAAAAGGAGTAGGAAGAAGCAAAGCTTATTAAATCCTACCCCTCCGTCTGGTACTTTTACAATCAGTAACTGTTACATTTGTTCACTTCCTGCTTTCCATAATACCGTTTAAGGTTGTTTTTTTTTGTTTGTTTGTTTTCTTTTAATAATGTACCTCATATCTCGTACGAGGTGATGTAGTCAGTAAACAAGAGGGGACCTATTATTATGCTCATTTTTCGACCCTTTGTATTGAGTTGTGGACTCCTATAGAGCAGCTACACACAATAACCAGCACAGTCAACTTTCTAGATCTCCAGAAACTGCACCTATTACAGTTGTATTTTCTTGGATTTGTGTAGACGGTGCAATTGGTTAAAAGTTAAAAAGTTGCACCAGAATACAATATTCTAATGACATTTATAGGTCATAAAAGTGGAAAAAAGCATAATAATAATAATACACATTACTACTAATAGTAAGTCTTGTTTTCTCAGCCCATTCTACTGGAGCTTTATAAGAGTTCAGTGTATTGTGGGGACAGATCACCCTTTAGTCCTCTTTAGTAACTCCTTTCTCCTTCACTGAGCAGAAAGCTAAGACAAGGGAGGAGGAGGGCAAAGGGAGTAAGAAAGTCCAACAGAAAAATAGAAACACACCGCTAGAAAGATGAAGATTGTGTAAAATGAAGGTCAGAGACAGGATAGCGGTGTGTCCTGGGAATATTTAGTGCTCGGGAGGGAGAGTAGTGGCACAGATCAATAAGACAATAAAGAGAGGACAGCCGGGTCTACCCAAGTCAATAGACTTTGAGAACACCGGAGAAAAACATATTATGGAGATGGTTGCAATGATGGAAATGATGGATTCTTAGAAACCACTGTATGCATTCCCAAATAGGAAGTCTGGAATCAGTCATCCCTGAGGCGTGTGGCTTATTTCTAAATGCCTACAGTGATGCATTGAAGTTTTTGTTTGTTTTGCTTTTGCTTTTAACCAGTGCCCCGCAGATTGCTGCAAGCAATGAATGTGATTAGACAACCGCCGGAATGAAAGGTGCATCCGAGAGAACGAGAGTGGCTCGCTCAACAGATGTTTTCCTGTCGCACGACACGCAATATGTAATGTTTTATTTGTGTTATTATTACACTCGCGCCGCATGCGACATTACGCTCGGAACGTGTTGCTGTGACGACAGCTCGAGAATATTCTGTCCTGTGATTCTGTGAATCTACTGACAAGAGAGGAAAGCAAAAACGTGAGAAAGTGCGGATGCTCACTTTAAGAAGCAGCTGGTGGATGTTAGTATACTGCTGGTATATTTATACTACATATTCCACTCCAATCCAATCCAATCCACTTTATTTATATAGCACATTTTATAAACAGAGTTTCCAAAATGCTGCACAGACGAGTAAAAATAAAAAGTAATAATCCAAAACTAAAAGAGCATTTAAGAAATAAAATAATAAAATAGATATTAAAATATTAAAAACAAGAAACAAAGCAATAAAAGTATAAAAAATAGAACCAATTACAATAAAAACAAAGAACTAAAAGACACAGGACCATACGACTCACTCTGAGTTAAAAGCCAGAGAATAAAAG
The DNA here is from genome assembly GCF_030265055.1 of Doryrhamphus excisus. NCBI lineage: Eukaryota > Metazoa > Chordata > Actinopteri > Syngnathiformes > Syngnathidae > Doryrhamphus > Doryrhamphus excisus. The sequence goes on along the minus strand of NC_080475.1, from coordinate 8,717,020 downwards.
TGGGTTTTAAGACGAGACTTAAAGCTTTCGATATTGGGGGCCTTTTTTACTTGGGAGGGCAGAGAGTTCCATAGTTTGGGGCCGACCACAGAAAAGGCTCGGTCCCCCCTGGTCTTAAGTCTCGTCTTGGGCACCACAAGTTGGAGCTGGCCCTCGGACCTCAGTGACCGAGCTGGAGAGTAAACTTGGATGAGGTCCGAGATGTATTTGGGGGCCAGCCCATTCAACGCCTTAAAAACAAACAATAAAATCTTAAAATCAATCCTAAAACGAACAGGCAACCAATGAAGGGAGGCCAGAATTGGGGTGATGTGCTCCCCCTTTTTGGTTCCTGTTAAAAGCCGTGCTTTTAACAGCCGTGTATTACTACATATTACAAGATCTAAAGTCAAACACAATCAACTTTTGTACAGCGGTCTACATGTTGGAATGTATGTTTCCCACGAGAAAATAACGGAACAAATCATCTGTTCCCAAGGATGAACCACATCATGACACCTTCGTTCAAGGTCACCTATTATACTCATTCAATACTTTGTATTGAGTCATGGACTCCAATAGAGAAGCTACACTGATAGTGTATCTCTTCTGGATCTCCTCTTCCAGCTGTGTTTTATTGCATTTCCTGCCTTCCGTCCAAACGGTCTGTATAATTTACTCCACTTCCTCCTGTCAATCCCACTGCCAATGCACAAAGATTTCCGTAAACGTCGGTTCACGTTTACTGAGTGACCATATAAGGAAGTTCCAGTGACGTCAGTAGAATTTGGTGTTAAAAAAAACCCAAAACCATGCAAAAACTGCTTTCAAAGCTCAATCCAAAAGTGCAAATATTGACATTACTTAACACGAAAATATAATTTTGTAGGAATATTAAGTCGGAAAAGAAAAAATATATAATAATCTTGCTGCAATCTGCAACAAATTACTTGAACAGAAAAGCTACAATACTACTTCACCTTTTCAACGAAAGATGATGCCCAGCTCCGATATTGATACAATCCTTTGTGAAGATTCATTTGCACGTTCCTGTGCTGTAAATTAATGTGCTGTGACTCATGCCGGGTGCTAAAGTGTCACAGCATATGAAACTCAACAATTAACACTTAAATGGTGTTTGTTCTCAATCAACATGTTAATTTTAATTTTGACAAGCTAAGGTTCTATTTGAAGATTAGCAGCATAAGACACTGATAAAGTGTTACTTACTACTTGCCGTTCTGACTCTTCCGCACGACTAAGTAACGTTGGAAAGGCGTAGGGCTTCAGTTTGTAAGTTTGTGGGCTAGTCCAGGTGCATAGTGGCCCATGTTCACGAAACAGTCCAGTGTGAAATGCTGTTGAAAGATTAAAATCGTGGTAGTGAATCAGGAACTCCAACCACTTGCGCCCGATGGCGGCGTCTTTAGGAATAGGAAACAAATCAGAGTTTCTATATCAGGGAGTCTGCCCCTTTGTGATGTCACAAAGGAGCAGTTTTACCACGCCTTTTCAAACCGAGCGTTTTGAGCCATCGCAGTTTTCTTTCAGGGCTCACTTCCAAATGCGCAAACCTTATTATCTGAAACTTTGGCATCCTTTAACACGATGCGGTGAGACCGGCAATGGAAACTAAGGAAACTGAACTACTGCTACCTCCAAAAATCTAGTAAAATTAAACAAAATAAACAAAGGATTGGTGAGGTTGAAAAGCGCAAATATTACATAAAGTATAATGAAAGGAAAAGGTATACAACACTGTGGTGAGACCAGTCATGTTGGAAGCAGAACTGGAGGTAGCAGAGATGAGGATGCTGAGATTTAAATTGGGAGTGACCAGGATGGATAGGATCAGAAAGGAGTACATCCAGAGGGACATTACATGTTAAAGGCCTTGGAGAGAGAGGCCAGACTGATGGTTGGGAAGTGGAGGTAGCAGAGATGAGGATGCTGAGTTTCTCATTGGGAGTGACCAGGATGGATAGGATCAGGACGGAGTACATCAGAGGGACATTACATGTTAGAGGCCTTGGAGAGAGAGGCCAGACTGATGATTGGGAACTGGAGGTAGCAGAGATGAGGATGCTGAGGTTCTTATTGGGAGTGACCAGGATGGATAGGATCAGGAAGGAGTACATCCAGAGGGATCTCTATTCTCCGAGATCGGTTGAAGTTTCCATTGACAGGTATTTGATAATAGGTTTCCTATTCATTTAGTAAATTCTGTGTCATCCAAAGGTCTCACACAATGAAAATCAATTGGTGTTTATTTCATTGATTTTTAGATGACAATCACACCGGACTGAACCATAAATTATCCCTATGAAAACAAGGTTTAGATTGACAAATAGATTTCCTCCTGCCGCACCCACCTCCTAAAGGAGTCCATCCTTTTATCTCTCCCAGCCACAGACCGAGTGTGGAGGAGTACAATTGAATTAGCCCCACCAAGTGCAGCCCACAGCGAGCGATGTGCAGCTGGATTCCATTACACAAACTCTATCTACCCCCGGAATGCTAGAAGCTAAACCTCATATCCCTGACAAGCCTCCATACATCAACCGCAGGCTGATATTCTCTAATCGGAGAGGGCCGCGCCCACAAATGTACCACATGACCGGTCTATCAGACTTACAGTGACATCATTTGTTAACCCTTTTCACAATGCCGACTGTTACTGGGAGGTTTTTATCGTGAATTGGGAATCAGATTGATGACGTACGATATCTTCTTCTTTCTCCTTGGGCTTTACCCTTCAGGGGTCGCCACAGCAAATCAATTGACTCCCTCTAAGCTAACAATATTTCTCCTTTGGACATGTCCAAAACCATCAGTCTGGCCTCTCTGACTTTATCTCCAAGGCCTCTAACATGTAATCCTGATCCTATCCATCCTGGTCACTCCCAATGAGAACCTCAGCATCCTCATCTCTGCTACCTCCAGTTCCCAACCATCACTCTGGCCTCTCTCTCCAAGGCCTCTAACATGTAATGTCCCACTGGATGTATTACTTCCTGATCCTATCCATCCTGGTCACTCCCAATGAGAAACTCAGCATCCTCATCTCTGCTACCTCCAGTTCCCAACCATCAGTCTGGCCTCTCTGACTTTATCTCCAAGGCCTCTAACATGTAATGTCCCTCTGATGTACTACTTCCTGATCCTATCCATCCTGGTCACTCCCAATGAGAACCTCAGCATCCTCATCTCTGCTACCGCCAGTTCCCAACCATCTCAGTCTGGCCTCTCTCTCCAAGGCCTCTAACATGTAATGTCCCTCTGATGTACTCCTTCCTGATCCTATCCATCCTGGTCACTCCCAATGTGAAACTCAGCATCCTCATCTCTGCTACCTCCAGTTCCCAACCATCAGTCTGGCCTCTCTCTCCAAGGCCTATAACATGTAATGTTTCTCTGATGTACTCCTTCCTGATCCTATCCATCCCGGTCACTCCCAATGAGAACCTCAGCATCCTCATCTCTGCTGCCTCCAGTTCCCAACCATCAGTCTGGCCTCTCTCTCCAAGGCCTCTAACATGTAATGTCCCTCTGATGTACTCCTTCCTGATCCTATCCATCCTGGTCACCCTCAATGAGAAACTCAGCATCCTCATCTCTACTACCTCCTGTTTCCCAACCATCTCAGTCTGACCTCTCTCTCCAAAGCCTCTAACATGTAATGTCCCTCTGATGTACTCCTTCCTGATCCTATCCATCCTGGTCACTCCCAATGAGAATCTCGGCATCCTCATCTCTGCTACCTCCAGTTCCCAACCATCAGTCTGGCCTCTCTCTCCAAGGTCTCTAACATGTAATGTCCCTCTGATGTACTCCTTGCTGATCCTATCCATCCTGGTCACTCCCAATGAGAACCTCGGCATCCTCATCTCTGCTACCTCCAGTTTCCAACCATCTCAGTCTGGCCACTCTCTCCAAAGCCTCTAACATGTAATGTCTCTCTGATGTACTACTTCCTGATCCTATCCATCCTGGTCACTCCCAATGAGAAACTCAGCATCCTCATCTCTGCTACCTCCAGTTCCCAACCATCTCAGTCTGGCCTCTCTCTCCAAGGCCTCTAACATGTATTGTCCCTCTGGATGTACTCCTTCCTGATCCTATCCATCCTGGTCACTCCCAATGAGAACCTCAGCATCCTCATCTCTGCTGCCTCCAGTTCCCAACCATCTCAGTCTGGCCTCTCTCTCCAAAGCCTCTAACATGTAATGTCTCTCTGATGTACTACTTCCTGATCCTATCCATCCTGGTCACTCCCAATGAGAACCTCAGCACCCTCGTCTCTGCTACCTCCAGTTCTGCTTCCTGTCTTTTCCTCAGTGTCTCTAGACTAAACAACATTGCTGGTCTCACAACAGTTTTGTATACTTTTATACTTTATGTAATATTCACGTTTTTCAACCTCAACGATCCTTTGTTTATTTTGCTTAATTTTACTAGATTTTAGAAGGTGTTGCCCATGAGCATGGCACTGACTCTGAGCCCATTCTTAGCTGAGTCCAGGGACACAATTGCACTGCATGGTGATTTACTCTGTCTCTTGTCTTCCGTTCCCAAGTAACAACATAGCTTTCCTTCTCTCTTCTGACTCCCTCCATCCTCATCTTCACAAAGCCCCCACTCTCTCTCTCTCTCTCTCTCTCTCTCTCCTCCTGCCCCCAACTCCCCACCTTTGACAACATCAAACGGCTGTGTCAGTGCCGAGGCTCAGCTCAACAGTGCAGCGAGTGACCTTGGACACTCCAGCAACACCCAGAAGAAAGGCTGAGTGAGGGATGCAGAGAGAGAAGAAAGGAGAGCAAGAAGATGTTTGTATAGAATACTAACAAAGCTCCAGATAGAAGTCTCTATAAACCGGGAGTACGGTCCTCAGTGCGCCGATCCTTTATTTTTATGGCAAGTATACAAATCAAAGTGCTAAGCTTCCGTAAATGTCAACAAAATAAAAATCTTCCTGTTATTCCGTCAGCAGAACGCTTTCTCCCGTGTCAGTGGTGACCGATAAATCCTGTACAAGTACACAATTCTTATTTACCGCTCGACAGCCTTCACCTTCTCACATCGACTGTTTCAAATTTCACTTCTAGCATATTCTGGACAATTTGCGTATTTGGACATTACCCCCTCATTCAATAAATCCTACAATCCACCATGTGGTCCAACCGAGTCAATCTGTGTATCCATCGGGAACCCGAGAACTGGACTGTTGGGTATTGTTGACTAAATTGTTCATGAAATTTTTTGAAAGTGAACTGTGTACATTAAACCCCACCCATGTCCGGTTTATGCCCCACCCACTCCAAATACGGATACGGATACAGATAATTTAGATGAGTGAACAAAGACACAGATCGTGGTGTACTCGCTCATCCCTAGTTCTCACCAGGATTTTTGTTATCCTGCCATTCCCGGACTTAACTAGAACTGTTCCTGTGGTCTTCCATTTCCTCACTATGTTCCGCAAAGTGGAACCAAACAGCTGAAATCTCTGAGCTAGCTTTTGTATCCTTCCCCTGGACCAGGGGTCCCAAACGCAATTTACTTGGGGGCCACTGGAGCTAGGGTCTGGGCAAGGCTGGGCCGCATCAGGTTTTCCAAAAAAATAAAAAAAACGCATTTATTAAAAACAGAAAAATATACAAACTTTTTCAGTGCTTTGGTTCCGATTTTCCACAAGAAAAGCTCAGATAAAACATTCCACTGTTCTCAAATATCTTACTTTTTATTTTTCTACACAAAATAAGATGAAAAATAAATAAACAAATCAAGAATAAAGAAAATCAATCAATCAGTAATAAAAAAATATAATAATAATAATAAAAACTTAAGAAAGCACATATAGTTGGTGGGTAGACAAATGATTATTTTTCAGATTAAAATGAACAAAGCATTATTAGAGCCCTGTAGACATGACAAAACACGACTATAGTCACATTTATACTCTTTTTATTTACAACATATTGCGCAACTGCAGGGTCTTGAGACACATGCTAACTCGCAAACTAGAGAGCTAGCCACCTAAACGGTAGCCTTCAAGTTATTTCCTTTCAACTTAAATAGCCAAAAACTTACCACTTCCACACGGATAGGGAGGATAACTATTAACAGTTATTTAACCTTTAACATGAACATGAATCAAACGTAATATTTTTTTCTGGGTACATAATACCATACAGCATCCATATCAAACTTTCATATCAAGGCGGGGGCCTCAAACTAGTGTCCTGCGGGCCACATTTGGCCCGCGGGCCACGTGTTTGAGACCTCTGCCCTAGACCATGATGTTGAACAATCAGTTGTTTTGAGGCTCTTCAGAGAAGATGTAAATTGCAATTGGCCACCTTAAATAGCCTTTCTCGTGATTGGCTTCGTGTGTGTATGCAGGTCAAGGGTCAATAAGCTTACCAAATGAATTTTATGATCCAATAATTAGTTTTAAAGGTATTCAAATCAATAAAACAAGGTTTCCCAAATTTAGCCACCTGCTTACGTTTGTTTAAAATAATTATTGCACACTTCAATAAATCCTATTTATATCCTTCCCCTAGACCATGATGTTGAACCAAATGAATTTTATGATCCAATAATTAGTTTTAAAGGTATTCAAATCAATAAAACAAGGATTCCCAAATTTAGGCACCTGCTTACATTTGTTTAAAATAATTATTGCACACTTCAATAAATCCTATTTATATTCTTCCCCTAGACCATGATGTTGAACCAAATGAATTTTATGATCCAATAATTAGTTTTAAAGGTATTCAAATCAATAAAACAAGGATTCCCAAATTTAGCCACCTGCTTATGTTTATGTTTAAATAATTATTGCACACTTCTACAAATCCTATAAACTTAAATTTATAATCCCAACAAATCTTGAACATTTTTCATACTATAAATGCTGCACTTTGGGTGAAAAATGCAACATAAAGCCACCACCCAGACAAAAATAAAAATAAAAAAATCTCTGTGGAGAGTCCACATCCTTTTTTTATCTCACTTTGAAGAAACAGTGTTTACTCATCTTCCCCTCTTCTACTTCCCATAACCATCCCACCCCCCCTCCTTCCCCCAAGGTGTCAGCGACTCCGCATCAGGGACCACATTAAAACTCCATCAGTTACACACTCATGCACACGCACACACACACACACCTGTCTGTCGATGGCTTAATGGCAACAACGTCGCTCTCTCCGTGCCGCGCTGTCCCCATCTCTCTCATTGTGATCTCGTGGCCTTGCTGGCGATGGCATTCAATTTAGCTGTCATGCAGACGCATCCCTCACATACACATACGCACGCAAATAGATTTCCTGTCAGGACGGTTTGAGACCAATCAGACTGTGGTATTGGCGTATGCCCTGATGGGGGAGCTAAAGGCCATCGAGGGACTGACACACAATGAAGTAGTTCCTTTAATCCTCGACGCGTACAGTAAACATGCGTGCATGCCAAGTGTGTGTGCGGGTGTGGGTGTGGGTGTCTCCAAGACGGCGTCGGGATGTCACCCAATATGGTTGAAGGCAAGTCCCATAGGACCTAAACAGGGTCTGCTCAGTTTCTGCCAGTTCAGCACAGCCGAGGAAAGGTGACAAAGAAGAGACACAAGAAAAGTGAACGATATTCATGTTTCACATAAGGATTATGAATGATGGGCAAATTTTTTTTTATTAAAAAGTGCAGTTCCTGTTTAATATTTGCCACTTCAAAACACACAAACTTAACATTTAGCTACATGCAATATATGTCATTTTATTCAGTGATTCTCAACCAAACTTGGGCCTCAAGCGCCACCTATAGGTAGGTGAAGACACCAGAGATAGGCTAGCCGCTAATGCTAATGCTAATGCTAATGCTAATGCTAATGCTAATGCTAGTGCTATGTTAGCCATAAGATGCTCATTTCCAGTGCAGCTTTCGACCAGACGGTGGTGGTAATGTGTTTTTAAAATGAAAAAAAATGAAAACAAAATTGGTGCCAGTCCCCCCCAAAAATATTTTGGGGTTTTTTTACGTAAGTACAATCCTGACTCCATCAAGTACGGCTTTGTAAATTCAGACCATTGAGACCTAGAGACTTACAAAAGTTAAATCTTTGAAATAAAAATCTTGTAAAAACTTGTTAGCTTATTAAACTGTGAAAACAAATGAATGAGATCAATTAAATCTATACAGTGTTAATATTTAACGATACCCGGGGCCTCTCTGCATTGAAAAAATCAGGCAAAAACGTCAAAAAGGTTAAAAACCCCTGATTTAATTAATGCATTTTGTCATGTCTTTGGGTCAAAGACATTAATAATTCACAAGTTTAAATAAGTTAGTTAAAATGAAAGTAATAAACAGCTAAAAGTTCTAATAAATATTGTTAAAAACGCTAAGGTTTAAAAAGTTTTACAGAGTGAGACGTCTTCTCTAGAAAGTATCGTTTTGGGCCACTAGAGAGTGCTCTCGCTTATAGACAAGCTTTGTCGTTTTTCTTTGGTGAAAAGCAGGCTGGCTTCACGGCGGAAACGAAGCCTGAAAACCTCATAAACTCGCCGAAAGTTGCTCTAAACGATTGTTTCCTGTTAAATTGTCGTCTTTGTAAGTATATTGGTATATAAAGCACTTACATAGATGCGTCTGCTTTTTCAAAAGTTGTACTAGTTTGGTCAAGTTCGCTAGCTTCATGCTACTGCTAGCTTGCATTTGCGGTTGGTGTACGTGTGTTAGCTAACTGTTTAGCCTGAAATATGAGCAGTGTTGGAATAAATAGCACTACCAATTACAGCCTAAAAAAAAAGCCATAAATCATCATCAACTCAAACAGATTTAATTTTATTACAGAAGCATTTTTATAACAGACTAAGAAACAAAAAGCTACTGAAATCAAACATCATCTGCATTAGCAACATTGTTTGTTTCCAATGTGGGCGGGCCGCCATGTTTGTCCCGCGTTGTGGGGAGGCCAGCGATGCTGATTGCCGCTTGACCCCCAGGGCTATTTTAGGGCCCGGTTTCATTTGTGGTGATTGATTGTAATAATTAATTTGCTGTGGGTTGATGATTGTAGTAATTAATTCGCTGCAGCTGGATGATTAAGGGTTGCCGTTGTGAGGCACACACACACACACATACTTGCCGATTAGCACCTTTTCTGGAAACATATTAATTTATTGTTCGAAGATGCCCATTTTCACACCAGTAGCTGAAGCCCACCAAAGCATGTGACGTCAACTTAAAGAAACAAACTTTAGCTTTGGCTAATTTATAATAAAGACCCAAAACAGGCAGCAAACTGCAAGAATTGCTCAAGTTCAGCAAACTTCACCTCCTTTGGTAAAATTGGAATAAGTGCGCCAGAAAAGACGACACTGATGGAGTTCACCGATGCCGATTTCCGTATGTTGCGGCGATCCTTTTCTAAACTTTGCCAGATGATGGAGTGAGTGATGCAGCCCTGTGCAATCCCCGTTCGAACACCGGTGCCTTCAGGGACGCGTGTTGCAATTGTGCTATAAAAAGTAGCCAGCTTTGAGGAGTACCGTGTGATAGCTAACCAGTTCGGAGAGCACATGAGCACCGTGAAAGAAATAGTCGACTTATTCTGCCGCGATTCAATTTCTGCTGTCTTTAGTCTTGACCATTTGTGTGCAGCGTACCATGGATAGGCTACATGTGTATTGTACTCTGTGTGGGGGGGCTAATGTGTACTAGACTGTAAATGTAGGTATGACTACTAGACCCTACATATGTATTAAAACTTCTTTTATTTATAGGCTGTGTGGGCGGGAATCGCATCCCTTGTTTGCCTCCCAGTGATGTCTACAGGGACTTCATAAATAGGAAGGGATGGTCTTGCTATATGTCCTCCAGACAGTGTGCGATGACAAATAATGGCAAGGTTTATACCATTTCCAGTTTTAGTTATTTAAATATAATTTTAAGATTATGGAAATTGTGTGTAATGTTATGATTAGTATATACTGTATGATCGTTTATATTTATATGATATTACGACCCACTCTCGGGCATCTCTGTGTGGAGTTTGCACGTTCTTCCCGTGCATGAGTGGGTTTTTTCCAGGTACTTCGGTTTCCTCCCACATTCCAAAAACATGCTAGGTTAATTAGCGACTCCAAATTGTCCATAGGTACGAATGTGGGCGGGAATGGTTGTTTGTCTATATGTGCCCTTGACAGGGTGGACCCCGCCTCTCGCCCCAAAGGATAGGCGACCCTCGTGAGGATAAGCGGTAGAAAATGAATGAATTATATTATGATTTTTGCCATAATTAAGCAGCGCAAATTACACAACAATTCACTCTGATCATTTTCCCACAGCTTCTGTGTGAGTGTGAGTTGCACAATACCTGGTTCTTCCCATGACGGCAAAGCCCTCAAGCAGTCCGATCTGTTCCGGATGGCCCGCCTCCTCCCAAAGGTACTTTGTTCCTCGCAACTTAGAATTAGAGACGATTTAAGTTTTGTTTAGAATTTCTAATTCAAGGTCAACACGTAGAGTTTCAAGTAACTAATTGTAAGTTAAAAAACGTGTACAAAAATGTGTATGTGTACAAAACTTACAAAAGAGATTTTGGAAATGTCATTGATGTGAATATGATCCATTGAATGCTAGATTAATAAGTCATTGATATCCATCCGATTCATTGTAATTCATTGTAATCATTTGCAGGTGCCTAAAGCGTCCAATGACCCAATACCGTCTGGTTGAAGGTATTTTCTCACCATTCTCCTCCTGTACAGCAATAAAGCAAGGTCTCACACAAAGGTAACAAAAAAAAAACTCCCCCGATTATGCATACATTTTTATCGCTTCTTTTGTCACATCCGTCCGTGCACTGAGGCGCTTTCAAAGTCGAATATAAAAAAATCTCGCCTGCTTTCTCCCACCTCATTATTTGATAGAGCAGCTGAGAAATAGATTCATGATTGCGATTAATGACGTTAGCCGGAGTTCATTGTTTCCGCCACTCACACGAACAACTTCATAACAGTACCGTTAACAGCTGTCCTGCGTGTTTAATAATATCCGTGTGAGAGAAGCCGTTTGAGCAGCGAGACTCATTTCCTCGACTGGACGAGCTTTCCACCTCAGCGATGCTGCCGAGACCTCGGGGACGGCCCGAACAATGAAGAATGGATATAGCAATATTTCTACTATCTTACCCTGTACAACGAGAACCTGGACAATAATGTGGAAATAAGAAGAATATATTTAAGACATTATGTAAAACAAATGTAATCAATTTGACTCCCATAGAGCATGTAATCCATGCAGGTCAATGCCGAGGTACTTTTACTTTTACGTTCACGTTGTGGTAAATAAGTTAGCATGAGTTTACCCCGAAAATGCTGAAAGCCAAAAGGAAGACTGCTACACAAGTCTTGTAAATTGATGTCTTGGGAAAACAAGTCGGCGGTGGAAACTTGACTGGTGTGTGAGCTTTCCTTTCTTATTGAACATCTGACATCGTGTCCACCAGCTGTCAGCAACTGTGAGGCCTGAACTCACAAGATTTGATCTGTTTTAATGGAACGAGTCCGAATGAATTTGAATATGTATACACGGGTATGAAAAAGTTTGGTTGTTGGGATCAGAAATTTCACTTAAATATATCATATAGCAAACAGTGATTTAAGTGATTTATACAGGAAAAACCTTTTTATAACACCGTAAGCCTAAATCCATCTTAAATGAAAAAGGGCTCCCCAAATGTAAGACTTTTTATTAGGAAGAAATATTTCAAACTAGTGAAATAATCTATCTATGCAGGCAATTTATTTTACTTTATCTACAAATAAACAGCTGAAAATACTTATTTTCAGAACAAAATACTTCACGCCGATAAAATATGAATAAAATAAAACTAATCGAAATGACAAATTAGTACAAAATGAATATGCAGTTTCATATCCTGAAACCATCATTGCATGTTTGAATGAATCGGCGACTTCACACATCATTAAAACATAATTAAATAATAAGTCTTACAGATAGCTTACATACATACAAAGTACACATAAAGCAGGATAATAATAAGTATCGCAACTTCAGATCAATCCATGTCAATTTCAGAATCTGTTGCTAAACAAAACAGCAGCACCTATTGAGGAACTGAAATATTTATTATTAGTTTTGTTTTTCACCTTTAATAGATGCTTGTACTTTTGTATAAATGAGTAAATCAACCCCGCCAGTTACCATATAAGGATTACGGTACATAAACCCAAAGTTTTTGATCCAATAATTAGATCGATCAGTATTAATTGCAACAAACTTGCTATTAAAAATGCCCGATGCGCCACAATTGCCTTCCTATAAAAAATGTATCGCTTTTACATCATAATAATGAATAATTTTTCCCTGCCCAGTTAAATGCAGCCTGCTTTCTGGACTACTGTACTTTTATAAGCGAGTTTTTGTTTTTGTGTTCACTTATGACATCATTTGACAGCCTGCCGCCGACATGCACGGATGGCTGGTTGGAGGCACACGTGCAGCCAATGACTTGATGAGCTTGTTATGATTAATAGGCAAGAAAATCGCTTTCAATCGAAGAGGACCGTTCGAGTCCCCTAATTCGTTCAAAACACTCATCACATGCCGACCACTCAGGCCGCCGTGCTTAATGGAGCCCTCATATGGGTTATTGATTGGGCGGGCCACAGCTAGATTAATTTATTCTTCCAATCAAGCTTTAATTAATAGCAGGACACTGGTAAGACCTCCAATAAATGTGGTGGTCATTACTCACAGCAAGACCACAGAGGAATCCAATAATCCAAACACGGGTTGATGCTCCCTTGTCTTTTACTCACGACTTTGGCCGGTTTAACCAAGGACAAACCAGAACTGTCTGGAGTTTGAGGTATGAATGCAATAACTTACATTAAATAGTACATACATACATGCGCATGGTATTAGACCAGGGGTGGGCAAACTACGGCCCGGGGGCCACATGCGGCCCACTAAGCGGTTGAATCCGGCCCGCCAGTTGCTTTCTATAGTAATGGTAATGGTTTAATTTCGTTTGAACATGCATCAGATTCCAATTGAGTGCATCCCATAATCAGTTCCCAGTTCCACATGTCCAAAAGGAGTAGGAAGAAGCAAAGCTTATTAAATCCTACCCCTCCGTCTGGTACTTTTACAATCAGTAACTGTTACATTTGTTCACTTCCTGCTTTCATAATATAGTTTAAGGACACATTTTATTTTATTTTATTCTGTTTTATTTTATTTTATTTTTTGTCACGTACCAAAGTACAAGGTGATATGACCATCCAATGACATAATGTGTACCATAGTAAGTGTCAATATAGTGATATATATAGTATACTCAGTCCATTCCATAGTTTGATTCCACATACTGGATGCTATGCTATGCTAAATGCTATGGCTAGCATAACGTAGTCCTAACATGGAAGTGTTTCAAATGTACTTCTTCCCTGAGATCATATTTCTCCTCTCTTTAAGAAGCAAAGCTTATTAAATCCTACCCCTCCATCTGGTACTTTTACAATCAGTAACTGTTACATTTGTTCACTTCCTGCTTTCCATAATACAGTTTAAGGTTTTTGTTGTTGTTTTTTTTAATAATGTACCTCGTACAGAAGTGATGTGACTCTACAATGACATAATAATTTGATCACTTCCTGCTTTCCTAATATGGTGTAAGGTTTTTTGTTGTCACGTACCGAAGTACGAGGTGATATGACCATACAATGACATAATGGGTACCATAGTAACTGTCAATATAGTGATTTATTGTATTTATTAGTGATTATTTCGCAAACATCAACTGCTTCTAATTATTTAAAATTTTAACATACAACAGCTGGCAACATAAGTCAAGTCGGATGTATGATTCAGAAAAACAAAACTGTAAAATTCAATTTCGTAATTTGCTGTGGTCTGATAGTGACAGCTGATAGTATGACACTTTTACAGATAAAATTAGACTAATAATTCAATGCGGACTGTCAGAATTATAAGCGTAAAATAGTGCGTATTAAATATATATTCGGGCCCCCCTCGGGACAATTTTGTTAACTCAAAGCGGCCCGCGAGTCAAAAAGTTTGCCCACCCCTGTATTAGACAAATGGGGAATTATTTCAAAGGTTGCATTCAGTCAGCCACGAATCTCCATTTGCTTCCGTTCACAACGAGTATGCTCAAAAGTGAAGTTGGCGCCATTAGAAGGCAGGAAGTACCTACTCAGAAACGTACACAAACGCTTCCTCTGGCTGAAAGGGGCACCTAATGTGTATACGGCGTGGAAGAGGGGAGGGACAATTTAACAATTACTCTTCCTAATGAGATCAGGGTTATCAGATGCCTTGCCGGTCATGGATGATGAAAAGAACACTAATTCAGTTTGTCTCTTCCTCTCTTCCGCTGGATCTCCATGTTTGCAAAAAGGATTAGCCGAAGACAAAGGAGGCAGGGTGGGAGAATGTTAAGAATAACTCTTATCTGATGTACTAAATTAGATCTGCGGCGTAATTAAATTTCATACGTTGGTTACAATAATTGTGCAGAGCAGAGGGCATCGTGGGATTCACGCTAAAGCCTTTCTTGGCTCTCAGTCCAGTTTTTTTTATTTAATTTACGTTCTGTCTTTGTCTTTGTTGATTTGTTGGACTGGATACTGATTTTGTTGCCTTATTTAGATTCGGTCACTCCGCTCTGCGTTCCAATCACCCACTCAAGCTCACCTGTTGCGACTGGATGGTACTCGGCTATTGCTATTGAACGTTCACAAAACAGTCCAGTGTGGAATTTCTTTTTCTGGTAGGGAATCAGGAACTCCAACCATTGTGGCGTCTTTAGGAATTAAAAACAAATGTGGCTTGCTAGCGAGTAAACAGCAGAACAGCACTTGGGGGAGGCTAAAGAGTTTTTACATAAGGAAGTCTGCCCCTCTGTGATGTCACAAATGGACAGTTTTACCACGCCTTTTGAAACCGAGCGTTTTCAGCCATTCCAATTTTCTTCCAAGACTCACTTCCAAAAGTGCAAACCTCATTATCTGGAACTTTGGCATCGTTTAACACGAGAATACGACGTTCTACAACATGACACGATGGTCGTGGATGAATGACACAACGCCATTATTAAAATTTACCTGTGTTGAAATGTTAGTATCCCTTAAAAGGGGACCTGTCATGCTCATTTCTGGCCCCTTTGTATTGAGTTGTGGTCTCCTATAGAGCAGCTACACACAATAACCTGCACAGAAAGCTTTCTAGATCTTCCAGAATCGTCACATTTTCCAGCTTTATTTCCTTGTATGACCAAAACGGTCTGTTTGAATTCATTCCACCCACGGAACGCCCACTCCAGCGTAATTGGTCACACTAAGCCAGGGGTGCTCATTAAGTCGATCGCGAGCTACCGGCCGATCGCGGAGGTGGTACTGGTCGATCGCTGGTCGATCGCGACGTGACATTAAAAAAATATCATCCTAGCATCAATGCCGTCACTTGATTGATATACAGGGCAGCCATTCAGATGACAACTGAATGTTGCCCTTCGGGCGACCAATCAAATCAAACGACGTCTCTAAGTGCAGCAGAACTTACGATGTCAGCCTATCATCCATCCCCGTTACTTGATTGACATACAGGACAACCAATCAGATGACAACTGAATTTTGACCTTTAGGTCACCGCTCATGCGTAAACAACGATGCAAAGTGCTAAGCTAGTCGGCGAATTGCGAGATTTTAAAGCCCTCGCTAAAGTTTATGGTCACTAAAATGAGTGAAGGAGCTGGACCAAGTAAAAAGGCAAAAACTGGACCAAGTAAAAAGGCAAAAAACATATCACTTCCATACGGATATGGAATATTATACGGATATTATGATACGGATATTATCCATGACTGATAAACATTTGGAAGTGTGCTTGAGGCTGGCTATCAGCAGCTACTGTCCGGACTATGCATCCCTGGCTGGTTCAATTCAGTGCAAGTCATCAAAGTAAACTCAGGTAATTACAAAAAATGTTAATAGTTAATTATGTGTGTTTTGCAATATTGGCTCATTTGGTTATGTAAGGTACATCAACATACATTGTACGTACAAATAATCCTCAATACATTTGAAAATAAATAGATGTTTTGCATTTTTGTAGTGGGTAGATCATTTTGACTCGGTCATTTTAAAAGTAGCTCGCATGCTGAAAAAGTGTGAGCACCCCTGCACTAAGCGTTCAGAGCCATCCCAAACTACTTCCAGGGCTGACTTCCAAATGCCCAAACCTTGTTATCTGGAACTTTTGCATCGTTTAACAAGACAATACAACATTCTAACTACCGTTATAGGTCAGAAAAATGGAAAAAGCATAATAAATTGTAGGGCATTAAGGCAAACTCAGCAGCCGTTTATTGACAGATGCTCTTAGAGCAATCTAATTCCCCACAAATGCTATAGACTTGACTACAGTTTTTTTTTTCCCATATGATGCTCAGCAACAGCTACAGGAGGAGGAGACGCACTGTACCAACTTTCTGAAACATTGAAGATTCAAATATGGCTGCCTGTTCCCCTGCGCCCACCTCACCGAAACAACCAGACATTGAAAATGCAAGAGACAATGGAGATTGCCAAACAGACAATTTTGCACGCTCATTTTTTCCTTCTCCAATATTTCATTTAGCAGCCTCCCTCCTGTGGATGAACACTTCCATTGCTCTCCTCTCCGTGTGAATTATTAGGGACGGGAGGAAGTCATTCTCTGTGTGTGGTTATTTGTATTGATCTAAGCGCCATTCAGCAAACGTTTCCTGCTGATTCGCTCATGTTTCGGTCTCTCTCTCCTGCTTATACGTGTATATATAGTATTCGGTAATAGCCCCCCCCCCCAACACCCACCTTCACTCCTCGCTCATCCATCTCAGCTCTCAAGCAGTCAAGTTCGAATATAGTGCTTTGTCTGCTTACTCATTTATTGATTATTGTGGCTTTGATACTGCGACACACACGTTTCATGAGGACCGACTGTACATGTGGGTACCACCAACTACTCAAAATAATCAGGATGGAGCCGCAGTATGGGTGGTACCGCCATAGAACATCACTGATGGCCTCCTTTGGCTTATTATTTATTATTATTTCTGCCCTCCAGCTTGGTAGCAGGATGCTACATTGTTATACTACATAACCTCATATACAGTATGCCATCAAATAACACATGTATTAAAATGTATGTGTTGAAATGAACAAAGTAGCCAAAAAGTACTAACAAAATAAAGGAGCTCTTTATATTACTACTGTTTAATACAGGGGTGGGCAAACTTTTTGACTCGCGGGCCGCATTGATATAACAAAATTTCCGGGGGGGGGCAGACTATATATTTTACACGTAACAGTCCACCTGGTATTATTGTATCTGTAAAATTGTCATGCAATCTGCTATTATTATTTATTATTTTATATTTATATTTAAATATTTTTAAAAATAATAAAATATTATAATAATTACAATAAAATTAAAATAATAATTATTATATTATTATTATGTAAAATATGCAAATATAACAATATTATTATATATAATTAATATAATAATTAGCATTAATATAATAAATATAATAATCATAATAGTTATAATAATAATATAATAATTATTATTTTAATTTTTATTATTATTATTATGTGCTTGTGTCTCTTTTTTCAGGAGCACTTTGTAAACAACAGACCATGTCAAACAACGCAATTGATACCACCATCAAAAGGTTGGCTCAGGCCATGATGCCAGGTTGTATGTTGAGTTTAAATTAAATACTTTTGAAAGATTGGGTGGGCCGTATTCAAACACTTGGCGGGCCGGATGTGGCCCCCGGGCCGTAGTTTGCCCACCCCTGGTTTAATATATCAAATTTAATAACACAATATGGGCGTTACCCTCTCGTGACATCTCTTTCCGTTTCCTTCTTTGCCTCAGTTCCTGTGTCCGTGCCCTTATTTTGTCACTACTTCCTTTGTTGTTCCCTTTCTAGTTTAGTTTCTCCTTGAATGCTCTTATTTTTGTATTGACTTCCTGTCTTGCCTGGTTTCCGGTTGCGATCGTTTCTAATTTCAATCCGTCCTATTTAGTTCAGGTGTGCGCTCCCTCCCTCTGGTTGTTGGTTCTTTTGTTGTCGTTTGTTTGCCTTGCTTGGCGAATTGCCGTGTTTTCTGCTTATCTGCGATTATTATTAAAAAAGAATACTTTTTATCTGCACTACGTTCCTACAAAGAGGTAACAAAAATAAGATTAAATGTTAAATTAAATGACACTGGTGTAACCTGGAGGTTTACACCCGCACAAAAAAACTGGGAAAATTGGGTATCTACATGTTCACGGTCGAGGTTTTAAATCATTAAATTCAACGTTTTATTTGCATTTGGTCCTGTTCTCTGCATCGCGGGGTCGAACCGTAAAGCTCTCAAGTCCAACCGTGACACGTACAAACTTGCAAAAGACTGAAAATGCTGAGTGATACTGTTTCACACACTGCGAGGCTTGTTGTAAAACACACATAATGGGCTTTATTAACCATTTAATATTATATATTCCCAGGTTTTAATGTTTTTGTAGGTCACTATCGGCCCATCCTCCCGTTTATTGCACCGCTGATATTCAGTTGCATATTAATCTGCCTGGATATTAATTACAGTCACATTTAATACATTTTTCCTAGGTGGGTTTGCTACTGTGGGTACTCAAACGCTTGGCCTTTAATTGGTCTCTCACTGAACAAATGGCTTTTTAATTAGCGTGCCGTTATCATGTCGACACCAACCACGGACCCGGCTTGATCGGTACACGCAAATCTGACAGTGCTGAATGAGGGAACCTTTATTGCGCTGAGGTAGACCGCTCATTGCGTCATTTTTCATTTTCATCGTCCAGGGAGGCAATCTGTGGCTAGCAGGCTACACTCAGACACCGAGCTCTACAGAGACAGTGTTACACAAATGGAAATATTTATGTGTTAAGTACATAAGTACTATTCGTTAAGTACCATTTAAGCAACCTATCTTGCAATGACTCTCACATTTCCTGGTTTTCTCCCACCGGGAATGACCGACTCATACAATGCATACTGTGCCGCCATGTTTCCATGTATAAGTGATGATATAGCTCTATTCCTTTTATTCCGGGGTCTACCCCGTCTCATGCTCGAAGTCAGCTGGGATAGGCTCCAGCATACCCCTACAACCCTGGTTAGGATAAGCGGCATAGAAAATATGGATGGATGGATTTTGTGGATGAAAAATCATCATTCCCACAGTCGACACATTAACTAGCTACTAGTGCTATGTTTTTCTTAGTTTGGCTTTTCAACTTTTGCAAGGTATGTCCGGACAAAGAGGCACTGTAAATATTCTGCACACAAAGGCAAATAAATACTTGAACATCTCTGGCCAAATTCCACTTTAGAAGTACAAGAGCGCTCTCTAGTGGTTTGTTTCAGATTGCACTAGTGTTCTCTTCTTTCCTTTTCTTTACTTTGTCTTTTGTGATAATGATGCACACTGCCCAAATTAATATTTGACATATTAAGACATGCATTTGTTTCTTTAGGCTTTTTAAAAATTTAATACTTTGGAGCAGCAACTTTCATTTTTGATGTTGTGGGTTCATGAAATGCGGTATATTAAACTGTTGTGTATCATGTGACCACTAGATGGCAGCGTTTTGCTGTTTTGACGTGTTTTGTGGGGACTTTTTAATTAATTGATCCTTAAACACAGGCATTCAATTAAAAATCTTTAATTTTGTATTCATGTATTTTTTATATCAACCAGACAAGATGGATCAAATACAGTGTCAAAATATATAGCTGCTTTTCGCAGTGCATAATATAATAGTAGCCACTAAGATGACATTAAAAGTCAGCCATGTCGTGATGCAGTGTGTTCATCATGCCGCTAAATGGCAGCACTCATCTAAATGCTCACTCAGTCAAGAAGGACTGTAAACAAACAAGGATTGTATAGTTACGAATGGATGAGCATTGGAACATAGTGAAGTATGGCATGGCGCTGAAAGTCCGCCATGATAGAGAGCAAAAGACGTGGGCGGGGCTAGGCGGCCAACACGTTACAGTGTATTAGACGTATTCTGCTCTCTATCATGGCGGCCAAACCCGCCAAGGGCATAATACGGAAGTGGATGCCGAGTCGATGCCCTCATTGCATACTCTCTTTGGTTCCCAATGGAAAAACGACAAGACTAGTGAAAACGGCATCTCTCAAGTCGTAAGTGTAAATATTTGTGTTTTCAGGTGTGTTTTGTTCATGTTGTGTTTTTGATGGTAAGAGAGATGCAGCACTAAAGACGACGAAAACCATAAAGTCTTGCCAAATTACCGCCACCTACTGCGTTTTCCTCAGTGAAACTAGTGGCAAATTTATTATTTTTATATATTATGTGTATAAAAACCAACTGATTATATGCCTTAAACATACCAATAAAGAAGTTAGAATAGTTGAAATGTTTATTATACAAATAACAATATATTTTTGCACCTAAGTAACTTGACTCAATTTACTTGTACCTCAAAACATAAATGGAGAGATGCTTGACTTTTGACAAATGTAATATTTCATATAAAATGTTCTTTCTCAGGGTTCCCTGACTAAACGTGATGATGGACGTTACCCAGTTCCTCCGAAGCCAGAAGGTCAAGCTAATAGACATCCTCAGTGCGGACGCCGACTTTGTTTTGCAGCATGCGGACTCTTGTTCCCTGCTCTCTTCATCCGGATACGAGCAGGTGAAAGCCTGCAGAATTCCAAGTGAAAAAGTGACAGAGCTTCTTGATCACATCATCCAGAGAGGGCCTGTGTCGGCACAGGGTCTGCTGGAGTTGCTGAAGGAGCCACCGCTGCAAGAAACCTTCCCGATGCTTTATGTGTTGAAGGATCTGCAAGTCAGCTCACTGGCTTCCGGTAAAATGTCACCTATTCTACATTACCTGCAGTCTATATTCAAATACTGTTAAATGTTGAAGTTATGTTTCCTCTTCTTATATGACAAAGACACCCAGAGAAAAAGAAAGTCAGTTCCTGACGTAGAAGAGACTAAACCCAAACAAATGCGCAGCAGTAAGTCAAATATCACAAATCAATTAAAGTGAATCCGCCCAGCATCCACCTAATGTGTCTCCTCTTCTCTAAAGATGCTCCCATAGTAACGGAGAAGCAGTTGATGACTGTAGCACGTGGCGTAGGACGATCATGGAGGGAAATCGGCAGACTTGCTTTAGAAATCCCCAATGTGAAGCTGGAACAGATTGAAGAGGACCACCCCAACCTTGTGGAGCGTGTGTTTGCAATGCTGAACTACTGGAAGATACGCCAGAGGGAAAAGGCCACCACCGCTTACCTGCACGCCCTGCTGAGTCAAGACGACTGGGCTTTGCCTCCTGAG
This sequence comes from Doryrhamphus excisus, assembly GCF_030265055.1. NCBI lineage: Eukaryota > Metazoa > Chordata > Actinopteri > Syngnathiformes > Syngnathidae > Doryrhamphus > Doryrhamphus excisus. The sequence continues at coordinate 8,695,591 of NC_080475.1, read as the reverse complement.
AGGATTGACTTTCTGATAGAGTCCGACTCGGGCCATTTGTAACATTTGTTTCCCTTTTTATAATTGGAAGCTTGGACACTGTGTGTCTTATAAGATGCGTTTTTTAAATTTCTTACCTTTTTTGGAATTTTTCATCCTCAATCCTTACATGAACACATCTTTCTTTCCCATTTCTGTGCATTCTTGCGCAAGAAGACGAGTTAATATAAGTTAGCTAGCAACAGGCGTCATGGGATATACCTATTTTGACGCTAAAACCCTCGCAAAAACATTTACATAATTGACTTGTATATTAGCCAAGCTACTGCTATATTGTTATTGTAGCAGCTAACATGAAAAATTACTTTTCTCTCCCGTCAGCGTCATTCACAGACGGAAGAGTCGATACCTCGCTCTCAATTTTGACTCAACAAGATGCTCGTTTGCCGTCAGCATTTGTTACCTGAGGACTGGAGCACACGTCTTGTGCTGGAAGACGCGGCCATCCCAAGGAGAGCGGACATCATAAGTGTTGTCGCTGCTGTTGACAGAACTAGTATTACTATGTGTATCGATGTATTGAGAAAATAATTTTCTGTTTTAAATCAGCAAAATAGGGCAAGATACTGCAACTATTACACGTTACCAACAGAGTACGTGTTAATGCATGATTACAGCATGGCTATCAAACAATGCAACGCTGTTTTTTAGAAGGATTCATAGTCTAAATAGGTGTATCCCAATGACAGCATTGTAATATTAACTCATTAATGCTCATATTAACTCGTCTTCTTGTGTTATAAGGCACAGAAAATGGAAATGTGTTCCTGTTTCACATAAAAGAAAAAAAATAATGTCTTTTCAAAGACCACATTTCTGAGACAGCTTGTAATAGATCACATTATATTGTGTAAGTGGTCTTAATACCAATTAATTGATGTGTACCACATCTTTTTGTTTATTAAATACTTTTTGTAATACTACTTTTTTATTCCTGTTGCAGTTTGTATGTGACAGACATCAAGGATTTATTCAGTTTGAGATCGTGGAAAAAATGTTTACATTACTTGTAAAACTTACTTTAGCACCACTGGTAAACATTTATGTCATTAGTTAACTTGTATTCATATTCGTATGTACAGTAGTTGAAAAAAAAAATAAACATTCCTCTCGTCTATTGTTCACCAAATACGTATGTACAGTAATTAAAAACAGTAAACATTTATCTAGTCTATTATTCACCAATTTATTGCAGTATAACACGCTACATACACGGTATTGTATTTTATATTGTATGCTGAACTTACTCGTCATTACCCGCATCTCGTAAAAAAAAAACATGGCGGCCGATAAAGGTCGTTCGGGTTCAGTCACGTGGGTGGGCTTCTACCAATCACAACGACCCCAGAGGGAACACTTCCGGTAGCCTTTCCTGTCTGTTTGTAAACTGAGAAAAAAAATTGCAAGTCCGGCAAGCAATTATCTACAAAACTATAATAATTAAAAGGTAAGAAGTCGCTTCTTCCGCACGATTTACGCCTATGTGTCTAATAGTTTCGACTACGAGCTGCTTACGCGTGTGTGGAGGCTGTAGCATAGATGCAGAAATTACAACGCCCTGCTTGTCTGTTGTGTTGTCTGGGGCGGGCGGGGGGGGTGGGAAGAGTAGCAGCCCCCAACGCGAACAACTGGCTAGCATGCTAGCTTTTTAACCTAGCCTTGTCTCTTCCATTTAGCGCGCACTCAGTGTTTGTCTTCGCAGTGTCAAAATTCGACTCTAAAATAGCAGACGACTCCAAAATAATCCCCGGTCCTTGTTATTCAGTTCTTCTGACGATAAAGCAGCGAGCCGAGCTGTTTTGGGGTAAGTTGGTAAATAGCAAACTTGCACAGTTGTAAATGTGTCACATTTTACGAATGGAATCTTCAAGCTTAACCAAATCTGAAATATTTGTACCAGAACTGAATCTATCACTGATTATTCGTAGAAAAAAAACATCTGCTTTTTGGAGATGCTCTACCGTTGGATTCATTATTATGTTATCACGAAACGTGCCATACAATTTGGTGTGTGACTTTTTCCTGGTTTAAAATGTAACTGGGTAAATTCACAAAAAATAACGATAAACTATCAATACAGTTGAAAATAATATGAACGTTTGTGGTAAGTTTTAATACCGTGTGACGGACTAACGGCAACGTTTAGTTAATTGTCTCTGTTCAAAACACCGAATAATACAAATAATGGTTTGATTTTTCTGGTTTTCTTTACATTTCTAATTCATAGTTCTTCAGTAACGCTGTAATTCCCTGTGTAAGTTGGTGCTAACTAATATATTTTTGTGTTATTTAATGTGTATTTATTATTGTCAGTTAAGTTACTGTTAATGTAAATGCTTACAACAGCCTGCTTTTAATCCACAACACCGAACACACAAAGTACACAGACCGTGTTGTTATAAAATAGCAATACTGCAGCAGCAAGTAGTTTTACTTCATCAAATCAAATCCAGCAGCAGCTGAAACCTGTTTGTGTTTTAAAGTTTCTGTTAAATATTTCTCTCACAAGTGTTATTATTAATGTACTCTTTAAATTTCATAATGCACTTCCACTGTTTGTGTTTCTTTTTTTCTTTTTTTTTTGCTGTTGTGTTTTCTGGTGACCATTCAAACATACATTGTACACCAAACCATTGAGGCTGACTGGATATAAGTAATAACGTGCATATATTATACAGTCATGGTAAACAAATTATTCAACCACCCTTGTTTCTTCAATTTGTTCATCCCATAATCAGTTCCCAGTTCCACATGTCCAAAAGGAGTAGGAAGAAGCAAAGCTTATTAAATCCTACCCCTCCATCTGGTACTTTTACAATCAGTAACTGTTACATTTGTTCACTTCCTGCTTTCCATAATACCGTTTAAGGTTTTTTTTTTAAATAATGTACCTCATACTGAAGTATGAGGTACGATTTAAGAAACATGGTGGTCTAATAATTGTTTCAGTGACTGTACTGCTATACCAAAATCTCCCCCCGTTTTATGCCTGATATTGATGGGTAATCAAAGAATACAAAAATTTAATACGCCTCGTATTTCAGCTCCTGAATGAAGCGTGTAGCTTTATGTTGTCGTGCCTCTATTTTCAGGCTTTGGCCTCCATGATTTGGGTGTTTGTGGTCTCCTCTGTTAGCCCTCATCCTGACTGAAGTCAGCACTGCCCCCCCCCCCTCAAACACACACACATTCAAAGCACGACGATGACACACCAATCAAACAACTCTGTCCGAGACCATATGAAATGGGTCAGTGAAAGTCTCTTCATCTGCCAAATCACCGTTTTTGAAAAATTGTGTTCCCAGCCCCACAAGGCCTGTCGCTTTCACATTTACTTTAAATTTTCCAGCCCCATTTTCCCCCCCCGCTCATTAATTCCACAACTTGCTCTGATTTGTTGATGGTCTTCGTAGGCTGGGTTGCTGGGCTGTGAGGCGGTGCTGTCCAGCATGGCCCTGATGCAAGCCAACAACATTCCGGGTCAGAAGAAGATGATGTCACACATGGGTCATGGTCACAGGTCCAGTTCCGAGAGCCACCACACCCAGTCACACCATAGCCACAACCACCATGGGCACCAAGGTCACCATGCACACCATTTGTCCGCGGGAAGCTGTCCACCACTGGTGAGAACAATACCCTTGAATCGTCTGAAGATGCAAGTCGCAGAAGACTTTTAATTTCTTCCGTTATTGTGTGTGCTTTGTAAAAAAAAAATCATAAGCCACAATAAATATGTCTTCTTATTTACTCACTAAGCTGATCCAAAAGGATGGGGATTACCACACGTCAAGAATATTGGATGGAAAGAATATACAACATAAGAAAAAACACAAAAAATCAGGGTCTGTTAAAGTCAAGGAGGAAGTGCGGGTATGTTTTTCCTCTTCAAACATCGACATTAATACACAATACTATTGCACTGTATGGATTAATAATGATTTAACTTAAACCGGGCACATGAACAGAAGACTCCAGTGGACTCATTCTGCCCTTCTTCGCAGCCCTTATTGCAGCAGCTCGACATGGACAACGACGACGACAGTGCATTGAAAGTTCAGAAGAACTTCATCTGTGACCACTGCTACGGAGCTTTCCGAAGCAGCTACCACCTCAAGCGACACATACTTACACACACAGGTGAAAATGAAAATTATTTACTACTTCTCTCTTAAGTTGAGCGGTTCTTTTGGACACCAACCGGAAAAATGAGAAATGTGTCATTTTGTCATTTGGGCGTCCACAGGGGAAAAGCCGTACGCTTGCGACAGCTGCGAAATGCGCTTCATTCAGCGTTACCACCTGGACCGACACAAGAGGGTGCACAGTGGCGAGAAGCCGTACCAGTGCGATCGTTGCAATCAGGTTAGTACGCCGGTCGGTGCGAGTTCTACACTCACCGGTCACAACATCGTTACCGTGTACAATGTCTCACAAAAGTCAATATAGCACTCGTAGCTTTTAATACAATTCATATTGGATACCACGGGTTGTGTAGTACAGTAAACCTCGGATATATCGGAAATTCGCTCACAACAAACAGATAAAAAAGAACCGATTTTTCTGTAATGCATTTCCAATAAAAATTAATTGCATGTATCGGATTTTTTATAACGGATTTCGCCTATTTCGGACAAAATCTCCAGTCCCGTTCCAATGCGTTTCCATTAAATTTCCCTGGCATATATCGGATGGCCGCATCGTTATGCTAATCTTGTTGATGTCACTGGCTATTGTCTTTCTCCTGGCTCCAGATTTAGGACAAATATAAAAGTGAGTGACGTCAATAATACTAGCACAGCAGTGAATGAGATCTTAACCTCACTATTGGAAATAACGTAGGCCTGACGGGCGTAACAGGGCCTAGCTTAATTAACAATTTGTTATAAAGTTAAATTCTCATTACCTTACGTCTCTTTTCATTGCCCAGTCCAGGTACATTGGAAACATAGTCAAGGAAGTGCCTTTTTATAACGGATAAAATCCCATTTACGCATATACCGCATATAAATCCGATATATGCGTAAAACGGACATTTTCCGGTATACGCATATAACGGATTTCGCTGATATCGGACAAAACCAGTGGGAACAATTGAATCCGACATATCCGAGGTTTACTGTAGTATCGATTTATTTACCTTTGAAAATGACTAAACACACATCCATTCTAAACAGTTGAGAACGCAAGCGAGTACAGCTTATAGTATTAATGGCCAAAGTTGGTGTGAGTACCGTCGTTATGTAGCAGTGCCTTCAGGGAAGCGAGGTGACCGGGCTATGCTTCGGAATACCACGTTTCCCTCGATGAACTGCAGATCCCCGTTCCCATGACATGACCACCACCACCACGCTTGACTGTCGGCTCCCAATGCCGTGGTCCTCGACCCAAATCAAGGCCCTTACTGGTGCAAACTGCAGCACAATAACCATCAGACGGTATCTGCGGGGAAAAGAACGGTGGAGATATTTTTCAACGGGTCTTGAGATATAAATCAGGACTGTACCATATAGTAGGGGTGGGGCAATATGGTCTAAAATCCATATTGAGATAATTCATAATTTCTGGATTATAGAGCGCATCTGTATGCAAGCTACACCCACAAACTTTAAAGAGAAAAAAAATATTTGTACACGTCTTAACATGGGATATTTAATACACAGAAATAATTTTTTTAACTTATTAAATAAATCCTTTTTTCTAAATATTGCATGTAAAACGGCTAGTTCAACAGTAGCCTACCAGAAAAGTCGTTAATCATAATTCTCTGAACTTCTTTCTGCTTTTTCCCGATTACGGAGTCGCCACAGCAGATCCTCTTGATACCGGTTTTTGGCTTGATCCCTTTTATATTCCCGGATGCCCTTCCTGACGAATACCGATGATGCTTTCTAGTCGGGACTGAAACCACAAAAGTCGTCTTCATAAGCATCACAATTGAACAGCCTCATAATTCCTTCATCACACACTTTGTCTGTCTCTCTCTCTTTTGTCGTCACTTTTTGCTGATCCTTGTCAAAGCCTTGCAAAACCAGTTGGCCGTTCCGAATGTGGTGGCCATTAAATGTACAGTAAACCTCGGATATATCGGATTCAATTGTTCCCACTGGTTTTGTCCGATATAAGCGAAATCCGTTATATGCGTATACCGGAAAATGTCCGTTTTACGCATATATCGGATTTATATCCGGTATATGCGTAAATCGGATTTTATCCGTTATAAAAAGGCACTTCCTTGACTATGTTTCCAATGTACCTGGACGCGCAGGCAACGCTGCAAACGCTGCAAACGACGTCGTATAGCGGCCTGTCACGATTCGGCGAATCGGAGCGCCACGATGCGGCCATCCGATATATGCGAGGGAAATTTAATGGGAATGCATTGGAACGGGACTGGAGATTTTGTCCGAAATAGGCGAAATCCGTTATAAAAAAATCCGATATATGCAATGAATTTTTATTGGAAATACATTACAGAAAAATCGGTTCTTTTTTATCTGTCCGTTGTGAGCGAATTTCCGATATATCCGAGGTTTACTGTATCATAACAAAGTCTGACTGAAACCATCTTTTTCCCCTTTTCAACTCCAGACCTTCTCACGGACAGACCGGCTGCTGAGGCACCGGCGGCTCTGCACGGCCGGCGGGATCAGCAAGGATGATTGTTGTGAAAGTCGCACGTCCGTGTACTCGCAGGACACATCTGGCCACACAGCCTCATGGAGCCCCCTACAGCCTTCCAACAACCGCCTGACAGTCTGACCCATATAAACTCCCCACCCCCCAAAGTACCCAATAGACAGTTGGTGACTCGGTATTGTTGCGTTGATCTGCAACGCAACTAAAACCTGAACACAACTTAGCTTGCGTAACTATCTTAACACAACCAGACTTGTTGAGTTTGATTTTTTTTGTACCTTTTTGGTATCTTCTGTTCTTCATTGTAGACGTCAAAAGGGGGAAGGAATTAAACCGCAACAGTCCACTTTATGATGGCAATAAGTGAATGACACGTACGTACTCGCACGTTATGGGACGAATGTGCGGCGTTTCTAACAGCTGATCTTTGATCACCTTTGATTGTCCTGCTGAGCCCAGAGCTCGAGACCCGCGTCTCTCTGCGGAGAACAACACTAGCAGTTCGTTTGTAGTAATTAGCAACCCGTCTAATATGCAGGGTTGGTGTCACGAAGTACATTTTGATGTGTCACTGCCATCACGTAGTTCTCTCACGTCAAAATCTCAACACATTGTTTTAAATGATGTTGCATTTAAAAAAAATACATTTCAATTAGGATTTTTTTTTCTAACATCAAAAATAATGACTTGAAATGCTATTCTGCGTTTTGCTGTACAGTTACAACCGCATCAACACATTTTCCGTCAGATCGAGTTCGTCTTTTTCAGAGGTCTATTATCGGGAATGGAGCAGGACAACCAAAGTAGTACACAGCTGCTTAGTTTTAGACCTGCTGGGAAAAAAGGAACGACCCGATTGAATGTGAAGATACGGTGCCATGTCATTTCATCTCCAGTCGTAAACACCTACTAGACATCCTCGGATGAAGATGATCGACTCTTAGGTGATGTTTTTATTCATGATATCCTACATTATATCACGTCTCTAGAGACCTGTGTATGGTTCAAATCTGCAAACACTGGCCTCAACTTATTAGTTCGTTTGTAGAACACTTGATTTAGTCGTTACCTGTCTTAGACAGCAAGTTTATTTTTATTTTTTTTAAATAGTTTTTTATTAGACTGGTAGCCATTTTAGATGTCACGGCAGGAGTCAGGGGCCCAGCTTTGCCCTCTGCTCATTAAGTTAATATATATATTTAAATTGTATTAGAAGTAATACAATTAGGTCAGATGATCCGGGTTCCATTCTCCGCTTGGAGTTTGCATGTTCTCCCCCGTGCGTGGTGTGGGTTTTCTCCGGGTACTCCGGTTTCCTCCCACATTCCAAAAAAAAAACATGCTAGGTTAATTGGCGACTCCAAATTGTCCATAGGTATGAATGTGAGTGTGAATGGTTGTTTGTCTATATGTGCCCTGTGATTGGCTGGGGTAGGCTCCAGCAGATGGATGGATGACAACTTTATTTGGGCCCTACATTCCAAAAAAAAAAAAAACAAATATTGACAAACTTATAAAATGTAGCTTAATGACACAAAGCTTTTAATGTGAAATTACAGTTTAAAGGAAGCCACTTATTTCCCTTTAGTACATCAGCCATGATTATTTGTCAGATTTTTTTTTATTTTTTATTTTAGTTTGTATAAATGTATAGACTTCACCTTTATTTATTTTAGAGGTGAAATGAAATACATTTTATAGCTGATTATATTGTATTGTGCATGGCGTTTTAGGGCCCTAAGTCTGAATAAAATGTTAATTGGTTTCATAGTGCACGTTATGTTCTCTCATTTAATAAGACGCTTTATAGAAGGACTCAATATTATACCATTTCAGGGTCAAATATACCGAATGAATCCACTCTAATATTCTGATGCTTACAGGAAGTCACTCCATAACGACTGTTTTACTAAATAACTTTTCAACCAGAATTGTAATGCAGTACAGTAGATGTTCTAGCGCAGGGGTGGGCAAACTTTTTGACTCGCGGGCCGCATTGATATGACAAAATTTACGGGGGGGGCAGACTATATATTTTACACGTAACAGTCCACCTGGTATTATTGTATCTGTAAAATTGTCATGCAATCTGCTATTATTATTTATTATTTTATATTTATATTTAAATATTTTAAAAATAATAAAATATTATAATAATTACAATAAAATTAAAATAATAATTATTATATTATTATTATGTAAAATATGCAAATATAACAATAATATTATATATAATTAATATAATAATTAGCATTAATATAATAATTATAATAATCATAACAGTTCTAATAATAATTATAATAATCTAATTATTTTATATTATTATTATTATTATGTGCCTGTGTCCCTTTTTTCAGGAGCACTTAGTAAACAACAGACCGCATCAAATAACGAAATTATTGTATCTGTAAAAGTGTTATGCAACCTGCTATATGTGCACTTTGAGATCATTTATTTGATGTAAAGTGCATTATAAATTTATAATAATAAGAATAAATTTATTATTTAATATTATTATGATTATTATTATGTACTTGTGTCCCTTTTTTCACTTTGTAAACAACAGACCGCATCAAATAACGAAATTGATAAAACAGCCAAACCATGAAAATGTCGGCTTAAGCCATGATGCCAACTTGTATGTTCACTTTAAATGAAATACTTTGGAAAGAACGGGCGGGCCGTATTCAAACACTTGGCGGGCCGGATGTGGCCCCCGGGCCGTAGTTTGCTAGAATCTAGCGTATTATTGAGACGGCCATAAAAAAAATTTCATATTTTTGAGAGACCGATCGCACCTCCCACTCCAAATCTTGGATCAACATTTGTAATAAAAGTGACTGGTAATTATTAAATTAGATTGAGCTCCAGAAACATTCTTGTCTCTCTTCAATTAGTAAACTAATGAACTAAATCCAATCTAGCTTTAGTTGAGGCTCTGGTCCTGATCCAGTCCGAACTCTAATGTGAACCTACTACAGGGACGTCTATCAAATACCATTTAATTACTTCTTATTGTTTGTTCTTTGTGGTACAATATTGATGTATACAGTACCGCACTGTAACTATGATCAATTTATTGTATCGATGTGATGATACAATATGAAAAAAGTTACTTAGGATCACACTGAATATAGATTAATCCCTGGTGTAGGCTCCCTCCGTGTAGGCCGGTGCTACAACCGTACTTCAGTTTGTTGTGTGGTATCCTGCATCCATCTTCCTGTAAAGCGCTGTTTTTTTGGAGAATCCATATCTCTGATAATAAGTCCATAATTCACGCTGTTTGTCTTTTGGAATTTCGGTAACGATTTACGAGAATAGATGAAGTTTTGAGGCCAGGTTTTATTCGTAGTACTGCTGTATCAACACACACTGGGAATCACTACGGTGTATGTACATTTACATTTTCTGCATTATCATGTACTTAGGAATTATTGCTTACATAAAGTGAATAAGATGTTTTATGCAGAAAAAAAAATTGTTTGATTCACTTTATATGTTGTTAGTCTTTCATCACTCAAGAAATATTGTAGCTCCTGCATATTTCTATGAAGTACTATACTTTTCTGTACTCAAATGTTGCCTAAATGACTTGCTACTTATTGCAGTATGTATCTCTGCATCTACTAACCTATTTTTCCCATTAACTGTTAACAGCAATACCTGCTTTAGCCACAAGAGGGAGCTGTCTCCATTCCAAAAAAAAAAAACACATACAGTACTTGGCCAGTCTACCAATGTGGTGACTTCTGGAAGTTGATGACCAAATCCACATCATAGATGGTGCAACCAAGTGGACTCAGTCACATTAGGGTGAGTTTCGGTTTGAGTTGAATATGTATAACTCAAAGCATAAACTTTATTTCTGAAGATGATTGCCAAGTGTCAAATAGTCTCGATATGATTGCCTGTGATGATGACGTCTTGAGTGAGGAGAGGATTTGTTCAAGCACTTTTCTCCATGAGTTTTTTTTTTTTGGACCGGGAGGTACGTGAGGAAGTGCACCTCGTGTAGCCTTTAGCACCCTCGTCTATGCCATTGACCAGATCTTTAATTAAAGCATTAGCATTGGCTGGATGAGATCAGCCCGAAAGGCTGCTGGGAGTGCGCGCTCTCCCCCCGTGGGAGACATCCCCTCCCTCAGCCGTGTGATTTACAACACCCACAGGCCCTCGGCACTTAACAATGGACCTCTTTAAGTGAGGTAGACGGGGGAGGAGATCAGAAAGGAGGTTATAACACTCCATCTTCATACACAAAGTGCTGAAATCATCCGGGTCTGAAATCATCTCTATACGCCAGACACAGCGATCATAGGAGTCGGTAAAACGTCGGTAAAACGTACGAGTGCTGTAGGCCGCCGGAGACGGATAGCCAGAATCTCGATACCCGCTCACCTCTCCTGTCAAAGGTGTAAACAAAGTACGGCGCTTCAAAAAGAAATTCCACCAAAAGCGAGTAAATCTCACTACAACGGAGCTCCGTTTTGGACGGCTTCAGCAAATACATCACAATCAAGCGGATACAAGATGGCCGAAACCATCCCAGTAATAACCGCCGCTAAATCCCTTCCCCAAGGTGTTGCAGAACCTTTTCATGCGGAGATATGATTAATAAAGGAATATATAGTTGAAAAAAAAAGCATCCGTCAAGCCAGTGACAGCTCACCTTACTGTGTTAATTAGTAATGATATTTAAACCATTCGGTCGTTAAAATTTCATATTTCCCTCCGACTTTAGCTTCACACTTCGATAAACACGTTGTCTTAAAATCCCACAAAAGAAATGTCACCGGAACACAACAGATTTTTTTTTTTCCGAGAATATACTTCATCTCCTTGCAGACATCTCACATGCATTTTAATGTCGAGCAATTCCGGCCGCCATAAATGAGGAGAAAATGACTTACCGCACTTAATCCACAATTATTGAAATTGCCCGAGAGAATTTGCCATAAGTTCTTCTCAGACCTTGAGCACGGATTGTGTGAACGCATTACTTATTAATGATTACCAAATATTGTAATATTCACTAATACCGGGGGTTATTATTCAGCGATATGAATTATGTATGTGATTCAATTATAGCGCAGATTATTTCCAACGGCAAAGTATGATATCGTCGGGTGTGTAATATTAAAGAAGAGTGAAGTCAAATAGATTTACACGAAGTTGACTCTGAAGTTTTAGTTTGTGTTGTGTAACAAGACAGCGACTATAAACAAGTTATGAATAAGTATGCGTTACGGATTATGCCTTTTTGACGCGTGCATTCCGTCGTTATCCGTAATCATGTTTACAGTAAATGCTCATTATGTATTCACTCTTCACTCTCTGTGATTGGCCAGCGACCGCAAGGATGGCCTCAAGCGTTATGCATTTATGGCTGGCATAAAATATTACTCCCGTCTCAGTACGTTGCAGTACGCAGAATTAGTAATGGTAATGGTAATGGTAATGGTTTTATTTCATTTGAACATGCATCAGATTCCAATTGAGTGCATCCCATAATCAGTTCCCAGTTCCACATGTCCAAAAGGAGTAGGAAGAAGCAAAGCTTATTAAATCCTACCCCTCCATCTGGTACTTTTACAATCAGTAACTGTTACATTTGTTCACTTCCTGCTTTCCATAATATAATGTAAGTTTTTTATTATTATTATTATTATTATTATTTTATTTTGATATAGATCAGATTCCAATTGAGTGCATCCCATAATCAGTTCCCAGTTCCACATGTCCAAAAGGAGTAGGAAGAAGCAAAGCTTATTAAATCCTACCCCTCCATCTGGTACTTTTACAATCAGTAACTGTCACATTTGTTCACTTCCTGCTTTCAATAATATAATTTAAGTTATTTTGTATTTTTTTTTATTATTATTATTTTTTAATTTTGGTATAGATCAGATTCCAATTGAGTGCATCCCATAATCAGTTCCCAGTTCCACATGTCCAAAAGGAGTAGGAGGAAGCAAAGCTTATTAAATCCTACCCCTCCATCTGGTACTTTTACAATCACTAACTGTTACATTTGTTCACTTCCTGCTTTCCTAATATAATTTAAGATTTTTTTTATTATTATTATTATTTTTGGTATAGATCAGATTCCAATTGAGTGCATCCCATAATCAGTTCCCAGTTCCACATGTCCAAAAGGAGTAGGAAGAAGCAAAGCTTATTAAATCCTACCCCTCCATCTGGTACTTTTACAATCAATAACTGTTACATTTGTTCACTTCCTGCTTTCCAAAATATAATTGAAGTTTTTTTGTATTATTTTTTTATTTTTTTTATTTTGGCATAGATCAGATTACAATTGAGTGCATCCCATAATCAGTTCCCAGTTCCACGTGTCCAAAAGGAGTAGGAAGAAGCAAAGCTTATTAAATCCTACCCCTCCCCATCTGGTACTTTTACAATCACTAACTGTTACATTTGTTCACTTCCTGCTTTCCTAATATAATTTAAGATTTTTTTTATTATTATTATTTTTGGTATAGATCAGATTCCAATTGAGTGCATCCCATAATCAGTTCCCAGTTCCACATGTCCAAAAGGAGTAGGAAGAAGCAAAGCTTATTAAATCCTACCCCTCTATCTGGTACTTTTACAATCAGTCACTGTTACATTTGTTCACTTCCTGCTTTCCTAATATAATTAAAAATTTTTAATTATTTTTTCATTATTTATTATTTTTATTATTATTTTTTTATTTATTTTGGTATAGATTAGATTCCAATTGAGTGCATCCCATAATCAGTTCCCAGTTCCACATGTCCAAAAGGAGTAGGAAGAAGCAAAGCTTATTAAATCCTACCCCTCCATCTGGTACTTTTACAATCACTAACTGTTACATTTGTTCACTTCCTGCTTTCCATAATACAGTTTAAGTTTTTTGGGGTGTTTTTTTTTGTGAATTGCATGGAATGACATGGAACTCTTTTCAAGGCCGTACCATTGGCTCCTGCCGCTACTGCTGTAATAATTTCATAATAATAATAGTAATAAACACTGGTAGTCCCACAAAAACCATGTAATGCCCATATCACATGTTACATTATATTTCAATACACCGCGCATGCATTGGGCTGCAGCAAATGTGCTTTCCTGCCTGATGTCAAATCAGGTTATATCTTAATTAGAAGCAAGCAAGCGTTCCCATGTCAAGACTGGTTAGTTACTCATTACAAAAGCATCTCCGGGCTGTCGGTTCCAACCTGTCCAAAGCAGCTGTATGTTCAAGAGTGGCGTACAGCCAAGGTATGTTAATGAGGAGATGCACACACCTTTGTAGAAAACGTGCTTCTCAGGGCGTCGTAATGTCCACTCCTGTTGTGTGGGAATGCGGACAACATTGTTCTTCCTTTTAACTTACTTGAAGTGTGTGATTATGAAACATGATCATCCGGAATATATGTGTTTATTCCTATTGTAGGTGAAGTTTATGGTTAGTGAGACATTGACTCCTTTAGGAGTTTTTAATTTTAATACAATTTTCCTATTCAGTGCATAACAAAAAAAAGAGAATTGGGTTAAAGTTGTGACTATAGGGGTGTTATTATGTCGACAGAGCTCTAATAATGGTTAAAGTATATATATTTAGAAAGTCTTAAACATGTTTATATGCTTTTATTATGAAAATATTCTATTTACTTACACTGAATCCTTACCGTGGTTTAATCGGTAGCCAATTAATCACGACGAAACGAGGAATTAAGAACATAAAATATTGGTTGACTGGTGATTCATTTTGAAATGACTATTTTAGACAAAACATTGAAAATACATATGGCGTTTTTTTTTTTAATAACTAGCAATGTTTATTTGAGAAACTCACCCAATGACATCACAGTAAAAATAGCATGATGTGTTAATTACATGACATTAGCTTCAAAGTAGACCTGCTGCCAATATTGGCGTTGGTTGACATACTATCAGTAATGGGTGTGCTTGTTGTGATTTACGACCGTCCCTGAAAGCAGCGGGGAACTTGTGTAACAGGAGTTACATGATGCAGTTGGCTAGTTTTGATCCTGCTTGTTGAGAACGAATTGGCCATTATCTGACTGGAATGTTTCCATGGTGTAGCATCTCTAAAAGAACCGCGTCCCACTTCTTAATCGTATCTAATATATAAATACATAATCAATAAAGCCTCATTTTTGAATCTCCACTCACTGATAGTGTCTATATACAGCAACCTTTATACTGTCTTTTTCGCTCTTCATTCCCGTCATGCAGCATTCCTCGGTCGTATCTTTGATCGCTCAGCGTAGCTAAGGGGTGCTGAAAGCTAACAGCGGCTCCCCAGTGTAAACACAGCAGAAGATAACGACGTAGCTAGCTTGCACTCTGGCGGCGCCATATTGAAACACTTTTTGATTTCGTGCTTAAAAGAAATATCAATATTTCTAAAATGTCAATATATCGACCAGCCCTATCTAAGAGTCTGAATAGCAAGTAGTAAGTAACAATTTCAGTGTACTGAGTTTATTTTGTGTAGTAAATGGAACAAAAGCTGTTGCCTGTGTAGCATTATAACGTGTGCATACAGGAAGCAGGGTTGCTAATAGCCTTTTCCCACCACAGTCAGTGAGTAAATACCCGAGTATTTTTAAACACTAGTAGTCCCACAAAAAACATGTAATGACCATATTACACGTTACCGCTAAATGCTAACGCTACATATAATTGAAGTCTCAATTGAGTGTCTACTTCTGGATCCAACACATATGTTAAAAACAGACATTTTACAAAGATAAATCACAGTTTATTACCGACTACTGTAACAACACCAAAAGTCCTCCTAAGCGCTGACCAATCACAGCGCAGTGGGCGTGCCGGGATGCGAGCCGTGGGTGGAATAAATTAAAACAGACCGTTTTTACGGGAAGCACGGAATCTAAAGGAATACAACTGGAATGGGTGCAGATTCTGGAAGAACTAGAAAGCTTTGTGTGCTGGTTATTGTGTGTAGCTGCTCTACAGGAGTCCACGACTCAATACTAAGGGCAGATGAATGTAATTAGAAAGCAGGAAACCTTCTTTAGATTTTTCCACTTGGCTTTTTCACCAGGATGAGATGTTTGATGCATAATGTTGTTGTTCTTATGTATGTTCTTATGTTTGCTGTTGTTTTTTTTTTTTTTTGCATGTCTTCCATCTTTTATCTTTTCCTGTTTACGTATTTTACTCCTATTCAACACTTTGGTCAGTAGGTGGTGGCTTTTTCAAAAACGTCTTAATCAATAACTAAAGTTGGCTTGTCAGGAAAATTGGAGTCCAGTAATTATATCGTTAAGGCAGAGGTGTCCAAAGTCTGGACCGGGGGCCATTTGCTAAGCTGACCGCTCGCTTTTTATCGGCCCGCCGCATCTTCCAAAAAATAAAATTTTGCATTGTAACATTACAAAGACGAACATTTCTTTGACTTTTCCCCGGCAAAGGATGTGATATCCAAGGGAAACGCTGAGTGAATTCACCCTGGGGGGGCTGGGGGGGGGTTGACAGACAGGGCAGGGGCAGTTGACAGCCATGCTGTTTACTCATGGAAATGTTCCCGGTTCAAGGTTGATCCAAGGCCGGGCATTTGCTCTCCTTGATCTTGCGAGGATGGCCTGTCCGACAGATAGATGATGGTGTCGCCCGAACGCTGCACGGGGCTCCGGCGGTCGCCGACCCGGCCGGGGTCTTCGGTTGAAGTCAGCATGACGATGGATTTTTTTAGAAGATTTAACCGATTTAATCGGAGAAGGACGCGTATCCTTCTTCGGTCTCATCACACATTATTATGTTCTTCTTCTTCTTCTTCTCACAAGGTCTCAGCCCCCCCCCCCCCTTATGACGTCAGAGCTATTATACCGGAGCACCCACCTCCCTTCAGGGATAAGACTTTACGATTGCAACCTGACACCGTTTCTGTGTCCTATAAGCCACCGAGCTGTAACTCACTTCAAAGGCAGCGGGCATCAAATCTCAGTGCGGCCGTAAATTAAGCTGTCGGCTTTCGGCCAATGAGCGAGCGGCGTTAAATCACAGCTGTCACACTGGCGGCCAATGGAAATACGGTGGCAGTAAATCTGTCATGGCCGTCTCTGTTAACAGTGTTGTGGTGTGCTTGGGGAATCCACAGGGAGGGAGGGATGGAGGGAGGGGAGAAAGTGAGCAGATGACAGAAGGAGAGGAGCAACGAGACGGCTCCTAGATGCTTCTCTTTACGTTGTTTTGCAAAAATACACTCAAATTGGATTTTTTCCGTATAAAATAAGTCCAAACACACATAAGGAACGTTCACGGCTTTACGGCCATGATGCTTTCCTCCAATGAAAATGAGTGATCATTCCTCTTTTAGTGCTGTTTTGCATCATCACCGATGCAAAAGTGTTGACTGTTTGATACCAGCGCTAACCCAGTAACCTCTGGCTGTCATGACGCAGCACTATGAGGGGTTTCCAACAGGCGTAGTCCAGATGTGCCCTCGCTTGCATACGTGCTAATATATATTATGCCAGGGGTCTCAAACTCAATTTACTTGGGGGGGGGCACTGGAGCTCGGATCTGGGTGAGACTGGGCATCATGTTTTCCCCAAAAAAAAGAAAAAAACTTATTAAAAAAATTAAAAAAAAATATAAAAAAATTTATAAAAAACAAAAAAATTAAAAAAAAACATCGCTTTGGTTCCAATTTTCTACAAAAACTTACTTTTTATTTTTCTTCACAAAATAGGATGAAAAATGAATAAACAAATCAAGAATAAAAAAAATCAATCAGTAATAAATAAATATAATAATAATAATAAAATAATAAATAATAAAAACTTAAGAAACCACATATAGTTGGTGGGTAGACAAATTATTTTTTTTCAGATTAAAACGAACAAAGCATTATTAGAGCCCTGTAGACATGACAAAACACGACTATAGTCACATTTATACTCTTTTTATTTACAACATATTGCGCAACCGCGGGGTCTTGAGACACATGCTAACTCGCAAACTAGAGAGCTAGCGACCTCAACGGTAGCCTTCGAGTTATTTCCTTTCAACTTAAATAGCCCAAAACTTACCACTTCCACACGGATAGGGAGGATAACTATTAACAGTTATTTAACCTTTAACATGAACATGAATCAAACGTAATAATTTTTTCTGGGTACATGATACCATACAGCATCCATATCAAACTAACATTGAACTTTCATATCAAGGCGGGGGGCCTCAAAGTAGTGTCCTGCGGACCACATTTGGACCGCGGGCCGCATGTTTAAGACCGATGTATTATGCCAATGCAAACCTGAGAAGGAAGGTTATATTTGCGGCCAAGTCGGCGCTGTCTAAACAAAAGTAGTGTTGAGTACTTTCACATACGGAATGAATCCATTACTGCGCTCTGAAATTCCCAGCTTTGGGAAAAAAAAAAAAGGGAAAATGTGGGGGTAACATCTTCCAGGATTAACAATGCCCTTGGTGGAGCGCTTTAATTTTCCTATCAAAGTTGGACATTTTTATGTCATAAATCTTGAAAAAAAAAAAATCATAAAATAACCGATCTTGCAAAGGCGGTGCTTTTCCAGTCCAAAAAAAAAAGAGGGAGGAAAAAGCAGTAACTTAACAAAGCCCACCATTTTTTTTTTTTCTTTCACCAACCTGTAACGACGTCCAATAAAACAACCTCACTCACGGTGACATTTTTATCTGACGTCAACAAAAAAATAAACATTAGCATCAAAATTTACAGTCATTTTTGTCATTACAATGAATGCTTTTTTTTTTTTTTTTTTTTTTTCCTCCTCCAAGCGGGAGCATAAACAGCTTGCTGAATTACGGCAAAAGGCAGGCAGGAGTGCAGCGGTGAAGGTGTTGTTTTTGGCTTGCTTTTCCAGGAGTAGTCATGATTCTCCGGTTCTATGGGAATCCATAAAGAGACCCGGAGAGGCCGGCGGGGGCCATAAAGCATGTCAGACTGCAGAGTTGCTGCATGCAAGCCTGGACCCGCACCTCCTCCTCCTTCTTCTTCTCCTCCTTCTTCTTCTCTTTTCTGCCTGCAAAAGCACACGTGCTTTAGCATAACCTTTAATGACCTGCTTTTTAAATATAAAAAGTATAAATATTGTTAGTTATTTGGACTTATTTCATCCCATTTAGGGTTTTTCTAGTATCTTAATGTGTTAGTATTACTTACTGCACGGAAATGTTGGAGCGTTAAATAGCCTTCTTAATTTTAATACAGCACGCCATTAAACATCACGAGGGTCTTGCTCTTTGTCCCGCTCGGACAATAAAAAAAATGGCACTTCCTTTTTTTTTCAGGGTTCTCAAACTCAATTTACCTGGGGGGGGGGGGCACTGGAGCTAGGGTCTGGTTTTCCGGGAAAAAAAAAAAAAAAACGCATTTATTAAAAACAGAAAAATATACAAACTTTTTCAGTGCTTTAGTTCCGATTTTCTACAATAAAAGCTCTGATAAAACATTCCACTGTTCTTAAATATCTTAATTTTTATTTTTATGCACAAAATAAGATGAAAAATAAATCAATCAGTAACAAATAAATATAATAATAATAATAATAAAAGAGCAAATAATAAAAAATTAAGAAACCACATATAGTTGGTGGGTAGACAAATTATTTTTTTTCATATTAAAATGAACAAAGCATTATTAGAGCCCTGTAGACATGACAAAACACGACTATAGTCACATTTATACTCTTTTTATTTACAACATATTGCGCAACTGCAGCGTCTCGAGACACATGCTAACTCGCAAACTAGAGAGCTAGCGACCTAAACTGTAGCCTTCGAGTTATTTCCTTTCAACTTAAATAGCCCAAAACTTACCACTTCCACACGGATAGGGAGGATAACTATTAACAGTTATTTAACCTTTAACATGAACATGAATCAAACGTAATCATTTTTTTCTGGGTACATGATACCATACAGCATCCATATCAAACATTAAACTTTCATATCAAGGCGGGGGCCTCAAAGTAGTGTCCTGCGGGCCACATTTGGCCCGCGGGCCGCGTGTTTGAGACCCCTGACCTAAACGGTAGCCTTCAAGTTATTTCCTTTCAACTTAAATAGCCCAAAACTTACCACTTCCACACGGATAGGGAGGATAACTATTAACAGTTATTTAACCTTTAACATGAATCAAACGTAATAATTTTTTCTGGGTACATGATACCATACAGCATCCATATAATTTCATATCAAGGCGGGGGCCTCAAACTAGTGTCCTGCGGACCACATTTGGCCCACGGGCCGCAGGTTTGAGACCCCTGCTTTATTTAATACATTTGCCACATTACATCCAAAATAGCATAATGGCTTTTTTTTTCATTGTTGTTTCTCTTTTGCAGGGCATGCCATCAGATGTCCGCTCGGGCTCGTTGACGATGACATAAAGACTCCAAGCTTCGCCATGATGGTAATTTATTGACTCTCGCTCACATGGTGAAGAAAGAGAGGGGCTCTTTTTCACGTGCGACGCTCTGACAAATTTACCGCTCGGTTATGTACAACATTTCAAGTCATGGTGTTTCGAAATTCTTGTATAATTAATTTCAATGACTGCGTAGCTTTTTTTTTTTTTTTTTTTATGATGGTGCAACTGTAATTAGTGAATGGAAGCGCATTCACTGCAGGGATAGCTTTAAAAAAAAAAAAAAAAAAAAAAAAAAAAAAAAAAAAACAGGAAGCAATGAATGCACTTTAGGTGTGTTTTAACCCTATCTCGGCTTCATCTAATCACATTTAGTACCCTACTTCTGCTTAACCTTCATGTCAACCCCCCCCCCAATATACCCCCACCCATACCCACCCATAAGCCGTCCTCATTCAAGCAGCAAACTGGTGTGATAACAGTAAACTGGTGCGATAATAGAGTCCATTTAGGATGATTAGCTCTTTCTCCAGTAAAACACTTAGCATGTAGCGCCGACATAGCGTCCATTCATGCTTTCATTGCACCTCATAAAGGGCCTCTCATTCAAGGTTTTCCGAAGCAGACTGGAAACCAGCCAAGGAGGTAATAAGTCCGCAGGTCACCGCCGATAAGACTTTCATTGACTACTTTATTTCTGCAAAAACATCAAGTCCTGGTGAGGGCATCTGGGCCTTCCTGATTGGCTAGTTGGGACTGACGCTCAGCATTGCTCTATTTATCACTTTATATCAGCAGGAGCTTTATAAACATTTTATACGTATTCGTGCAAGTCTTTTAAAGTATTCGGAAATAATAAAATGAAGTTATAAGAGTCAAGCAGTTCAATGAAATATAAATGTATTAGTGTCCTCTAGTGGACAAAATGTTTAACTCCCCCTTCCAAAAAACACATTATTTTTACAGTGGGGAATCGAACCCGGGCACCCACTGTATACATAGATCATTTTAACTCAGAGTATAAAAGCTACAAACCTTAAGTCATATAATAAAATACACTCAGATTGTAAAGCAAAATGTATTTATTGGTAACAATCTGGCAACCTTTTCTAATAGGACGTCAGCGTCTGCGCGCATTGCTACTAAATCTAACAAACTGTAATACCTGTACTTGTGGAATTCAAAGTATATATGTACTTATAATACTTTTATGACACTCTTATTTACACAGTTAGACGGCAAAAAGCGCTTTTATTTTGAAGGCCGGTAGTATGTCCTGTGTGTTTTGAGAGTGTGTGTGTGTGTACAAGGCGGTGAAGATACTCATCCATCCAGCTCCGAGTCCCACACGTAACCACACCAACGTGCTAAACTAAGCTAACCCCGCTAGCGTCCCTTCATGTTTTTGAGGTTTAATTCTTAGATTTATATTGTATTCCAGATTTTAATTACCGTATTTTCCGGACTATAAGCCGCACTTTTTTTCATAGGTTGGCTGTTCCTGTGACTTATAAATGAAAAAGTTGTTTATGTTCCATAAACACTGGACACCTTTTCTGTTCATGTTTATTTTTTGGATGTAAAAAAAAAAAAAAACTGAAAAAAACGACATACTAACCCCTTACGTTTTTTGTCAAAAATTGACGCCCGAAAATTTTTGCATTTTATGCCATTTTTGGGTGCTCCTGGGGCCCCTGTTGAGTGTGTGTGAGGTTTCCCCTGTTTTTTTTAACCAGAAAAGTGCATTTTCAGCAAGTTGAAAAAACTGAAAAAAACGACATACTAACCCCTTACGTTTTTTGTCAAAAATTGACGCCCGAAATTTTTGGCATTTTATGCCATTTTTGGATCCTCCTGGGGCCCCTGTTGAGTGTGTGTGAGGTTTCCCCTGTTTTTTTAACCAGAAAAGTGCATTTTCAGCAAGTTGAAAAAACTGAAAAAAACGACATACTAACCCCTTACGATTTTGTCGAAAATTGACGCCTGAAAATTTTTGCATTTTATGCCATTTTTGGATCCTTCTGGGGCCCCTGTTGAGTGCGTGTGAGGTTTCCCCTGTTTTTTTAACCAGAAAAGTGCATTTTCAGCAAGTTGAAAAAAACTGAAAAAAACGACATACTAACCCCTTACGTTTTTTGTCAAAAATTGACGCCCGAAAATTTTGGCATTTTATGCCATTTTTGGGTGCTCCTGGGGCCCCTGTTGAGTGTGTGTGAGGTTTCCCCTGTTTTTTTAACCAGAAAAGTGCATTCACAGCAAGTTGAAAAAACTGAAAAAAACAACATACTAACCCCTTACGTTTTTTGTCAGAAATTGATGCCCGAAAATGTTGGCATTTTATGCCATTTTTGGATCCTTCTGGGGCCCCTGTTGAGTGTGTGTGAGGTTTTTTGTGTTTTTTAACCAGAAAAGTGCATTAGAAGCAAGTTGAAAAAACTGAAAAAAACGACATACTAACCCCTTACGTTTTTTGTCAAAAATTGACGCCCGAAAATTTTTGCATTTTATGCCATTTTTGGGTGCTCCTGGGGCCCCTGTTGAGTGTGTGTGAGGTTTCTCCTGTTTTTTTAACCAGAAAAGTGCATTAGAAGCAAGTTGAAAAAACTGAAAAAAACGACATACTAACCCCTTACGTTTTTTGTCAAAAATTGACGCCCGAAAATGTTGGCTTTTTATGCCATTTTTGGATCCTTCTGGGGCCCCTGTTGAGTGTGTGTGAGGTTTTTTGTGTTTTTTTTTACCAGAAAAGTGCATTAGAAGCAAGTTGAAAAAAACTGAAAAAAACAACATACTAACCCCTTACGTCTTTTGTCAAAAATTTACGCCCAAAACTTTTGGCATTTTATGCCATTTTTGGATCCTTCTGGGGCCCCTGTTGAGTGTGTGTGAGTTTTTTTGTGTTTTTTTAACCAGAAAAGTGCATTTTCAGCAAGTTGAAAACACTGAAAAAAACGACATACTAACCCCTTACGTTTTTTGTCAAAAATTGACGCCCGAAAATTTTGGCATTTTATGCCATTTTTGGGTGCTCCCGGGGCCCCTGTTGAGTGTGTGTGAGGTTTCCCCTGTTTTTTTAACCAGAAAAGTGCATTAGAAGCAAGTAGAAAACACTGAAAAAAACGACATACTAACCCCTTACGTTTTTTGTCAAAAATTGACGCCCGAAAATGTTGGCATTTTATGCCATTTTTTGATCCTTCTGGGGCCCCTGTTGAGTGTGTGTGAGGTTTTTTGTGTTTTTTTAACCAGAAAAGTGCATTAGAAGCAAGTTGAAAAAACCAAGTCCCACACATAACCACACGAACGTGCTAAACTAAGCTAACCCCGCTAGCGTCCCTTCATCCTTTTGAGGTTTAATTCTTTTTATTTATATTGTATTCCAGATTTTAATTACCGTATTTTCCGGACTATAAGCCGCACTTTTTTTCATAGGTTGGCTGTTCCTGCGACTTATACTCCAGAGCGACGTATAAATGAAAAAATTGCTTATGTTCCATAAACACTGGACACCTTTTCTGTTCATGTTTATTTTTTGGATGTAATGTCGGTTTTGGTCATGTAGTTTGTAAAATGAATTATCCGCAAAAAAAATGCAACTTATAAATGTTTTTTTCTACCAAATTATGCATTTTTGGCCTTGTACGACTTATACTCCGGAGCGACTTATAGTCCAGAAAAAACGGTATTTAAGCATGTAAATTGAATTATGTTATATGAATTCAATTTCTTCTGTCAGCATATTTTGCCACATGAAACGTTTGGTTCTATCCAAGCTTCATTTCTATAGTATTGTGCCTCCAGAAGATATACTAAATGTTTTCTGAAACGTGTCTATTTCAAGCCTTTCGACTGTAAAACGACTTTTCCAGACAGAAGTGAAACCACTAGGATATGAAGTGAACAATTTGTGCTGACATGTATACTGATCCAGACAATTAGCTCCTATCAACCATATCTGGTTTCACTGAGTGCGGGGAATGCCAACTTCATTTGATCTTTTTTTTTTTTTTACCCATGGACGAGTTATACAGCGTTTTTTACTTGAGCCATAAAGTTTTATTTCTCACAGGCTAACATTACCATGAATGCATGTGATGCTTTTTGGTTAACTCTATCAACCGTACACATTTTATGCTTTGATGTCTAGACCATATTGCCTGGTTAGACATACTAACCCCTTACGTTTTTTGTCAGAAATTGACGCCCGAAAATGTTGGCATTTTATGCCATTTTTGGGTGCTCCCGGGGCCGCTGTTGGGTGTGTGTGAGGTTTCCCCTGTTTTTTTAACCAGAAAAGTGCATTTTCAGCAAGTTGAAAAAAATGAAGAAAACGACATACTAACCCCTTACGTTTTTTGTCAAAAATTGACGCCCGAAAATGTTGGCATTTTATGCCATTTTTGGGTGCTCCTGGGGCCGCTGTTGGGTGTGTGTGAGGTTTCCCCTGTTTTTTTAACCAGAAAAGTGCATTTTCAGCAAGTTGAAAAAACTGAAAAAAACGACATACTAACCCCTTACGTTTTTTGTCAAAAATTGACGCCCGAAAATTTTGGCATTTTATGCCATTTTTGGATCCTCCTGGGGCCCCTGTTGGGTGCGTGTGAGGTTTCCCCTGTTTTTTTAACCAGAAAAGTGCATTTTCAGCAAGTTGAAAAAACTGAAAAAAACGACATACTAACCCCTTACGTTTTTTGTCAAAAATTGACGCCCGAAACTTTTGGCATTTTATGCCATTTTTGGGTACTCCTGGGGCCGCTGTTGAGTGTGTGTGAGGTTTCCCCTGTTTTTTTAACCAGAAAAGTGCATTTTCAGCAAGTTGAAAAAACTGAAAAAAACGACATACTAACCCCTTACGTTTTTTGTCAAAAATTGACGCCCGAAAATTTTGGCATTTTATGCCATTTTTGGGTGCTCCTGGGGCCCCTGTTGAGTGCGTGTGAGGTTTCCCCTGTTTTTTTAACCAGAAAAGTGTATTTTCAGCAAGTTGAAAAAACTGAAAAAAACGACATACTAACCCCTTACGTTTTTTGTCAAAAATTGACGCCCGAAAATTTTGGCATTTTATGCCATTTTTGGGTGCTCCCGGGGCCCCTGTTGAGTGTGTGTGAGGTTTCCCCTGTTTTTTTAACCAGAAAGGTGCATTTTCAGCAAGTTGAAAAAACTGAAAAAAACGACATACTAACCCCTTACGTTTTTTGTCAAAAATTGACGCCCGAAAATTTTGGCATTTTATGCCATTTTTGGGTGCTCCCGGGGCCCCTGTTGAGTGTGTGTGAGGTTTCCCCTGTTTTTTTAACCAGAAAAGTGCATTTTCAGCAAGTTGAAAAAACTGAAAAAAACGACATACTAACCCCTTACGTTTTTTGTCAAAAATTGACGCCCGAAAATTTTGGCATTTTATGCCATTTTTGGGTGCTCCCGGGGCCCCTGTTGAGTGTGTGTGAGGTTTCCCCTGTTTTTTTAACCAGAAAAGTGCATTTTCAGCAAGTTGAAAAAACTGAAAAAAACGACATACTAACCCCTTACGTTTTTTGTCAAAAATTGCCGCCCGAAAATTTTGGCATTTTATGCCATTTTTGGGTGCTCCCGGGGCCCCTGTTGAGTGTGTGTGAGGTTTCCCCTGTTTTTTTTAACCAGAAAAGTGCATTAGAAGCAAGTTGAAAAAACTGAAAAAAACGACATACTAACCCCTTACGTTTTTTGTCAAAAATTGACGCCCGAACATTTTGGCATTTTATGCCATTTTTGGATCCTCCTGGGGCCCCTGTTGGGTGTGTGTGAGGTTTCCCCTTTTTTTTAACCAGAAAAGTGCATTTTCAGCAAGTTGAAAAAACTGAAAAAAACGACATACTAACCCCTTACGTTTTTTGTCAAAAATTGACGCCCGAAATTTTTGGCATTTTATGCCATTTTTGGGTGCTCCTGGGGCCGCTGTTGAGTGCGTGTGAGGTTTCCCCTGTTTTTTTAACCAGAAAAGTGCATTTTCAGCAAGTTGAAAAAACTGAAAAAAACGACGTTTTTTGTCAAAAGTTGACGCCCGAAAATTTTGGCATTTTATGCCATTTTTGGGTGCTCCCGGGGCCCCTGTTGAGTGTGTGTGAGGTTTCCCCTGTTTTTTTAACCAGAAAAGTGCATTGAAAAAACTGAAAAAAACGACATACTAACCCCTTACGTTTTTTGTCAAAAATTGACGCCCGAAAATTTTGGCATTTTATGCCATTTTTGGGTGCTCCCGGGGCCCCTGTTGAGTGTGTGTGAGGTTTCCCCTGTTTTTTTAACCAGAAAAGTGCATTTTCAGCAAGTTGAAAAAACTGAAAAAAACGACATACTAACCCCTTACGTTTTTTGTCAAAAATTGACGCCCGAAAATTTTGGCATTTTATGCCATTTTTGGGTGCTCCCGGGGCCCCTGTTGAGTGTGTGTGAGGTTTCCCCTGTTTTTTTAACCAGAAAGGTGCATTTTCAGCAAGTTGAAAAAACTGAAAAAAACGACATACTAACCCCTTACGTTTTTTGTCAAAAATTGACGCCCGAAAATTTTGGCATTTTATGCCATTTTTGGGTGCTCCCGGGGCCCCTGTTGAGTGTGTGTGAGGTTTCCCCTGTTTTTTTAACCAGAAAAGTGCATTTTCAGCAAGTTGAAAAAACTGAAAAAAACGACATACTAACCCCTTACGTTTTTTGTCAAAAATTGACGCCCGAAAATTTTGGCATTTTATGCCATTTTTGGGTGCTCCCGGGGCCCCTGTTGAGTGTGTGTGAGGTTTCCCCTGTTTTTTTAACCAGAAAAGTGCATTTTCAGCAAGTTGAAAAAACTGAAAAAAACGACATACTAACCCCTTACGTTTTTTGTCAAAAATTGCCGCCCGAAAATTTTGGCATTTTATGCCATTTTTGGGTGCTCCCGGGGCCCCTGTTGAGTGTGTGTGAGGTTTCCCCTGTTTTTTTTAACCAGAAAAGTGCATTAGAAGCAAGTTGAAAAAACTGAAAAAAACGACATACTAACCCCTTACGTTTTTTGTCAAAAATTGACGCCCGAACATTTTGGCATTTTATGCCATTTTTGGATCCTCCTGGGGCCCCTGTTGGGTGTGTGTGAGGTTTCCCCTTTTTTTTAACCAGAAAAGTGCATTTTCAGCAAGTTGAAAAAACTGAAAAAAACGACATACTAACCCCTTACGTTTTTTGTCAAAAATTTACGCCCGAAATTTTTGGCATTTTATGCCATTTTTGGGTGCTCCTGGGGCCGCTGTTGAGTGCGTGTGAGGTTTCCCCTGTTTTTTTAACCAGAAAAGTGCATTTTCAGCAAGTTGAAAAAACTGAAAAAAACGACGTTTTTTGTCAAAAGTTGACGCCCGAAAATTTTGGCATTTTATGCCATTTTTGGGTGCTCCCGGGGCCCCTGTTGAGTGTGTGTGAGGTTTCCCCTGTTTTTTTAACCAGAAAAGTGCATTGAAAAAACTGAAAAAAACGACATACTAACCCCTTACGTTTTTTGTCAAAAATTGACGCCCGAAAATTTTGGCATTTTATGCCATTTTTGGGTGCTCCCGGGGCCCCTGTTGAGTGTGTGTGAGGTTTCCCCTGTTTTTTTTAACCAGAAAAGTGCATTTTCAGCAAGTTGAAAAAACTGAAAAAAACGACATACTAACCCCTTACGTTTTTTGTCAAAAATTGACGCCCGAAAATTTTGGCATTTTATGCCATTTTTGGGTGCTCCCGGGGCCCCTGTTGAGTGTGTGTGAGGTTTCCCCTGTTTTTTTAACCAGAAAAGTGCATTTTCAGCAAGTTGAAAAAACTGAAAAAAACGACATACTAACCCCTTACGTTTTTTGTCAAAAATTGACGCCCGAAAATTTTGGCATTTTATGCCATTTTTGGGTGCTCCCGGGGCCCCTGTTGAGTGTGTGTGAGGTTTCCCCTGTTTTTTTAACCAGAAAAGTGCATTTTCAGCAAGTTGAAAAAACTGAAAAAAACGACATACTAACCCCTTACGTTTTTTGTCAAAAATTGACGCCCGAAAATTTTGGCATTTTATGCCATTTTTGGGTGCTCCCGGGGCCCCTGTTGACTGTGTGTGAGGTTTCCCCTGTTTTTTTAACCAGAAAAGTGCATTTTCAGCAATTTGAAAAAACTGAAAAAAACGACATACTAACCCCTTACGTTTTTTGTCAAAAATTGACGCCTGAAAATGTTGGCATTTTATGCCATTTTTGGGTGCTCCCGGGGCCCCTGTTGAGTGTGTGTGAGGTTTCCCCTGTTTTTTTAACCAGAAAAGTGCATTTTCAGCAAGTTGAAAAAACTGAAAAAAACGACATACTAACCCCTTACGTTTTTTGTCAAAAATTGACGCCCGAAAATTTTGGCATTTTATGCCATTTTTGGGTGCTCCCGGGGCCCCTGTTGAGTGTGTGTGAGGTTTCCCCTGTTTTTTTTAACCAGAAAAGTGCATTAGAAGCAAGTTGAAAAAACTGAAAAAAACGACATACTAACCCCTTACGTTTTTTGTCAAAAATTGACGCCTGAAAATTTTGGCATTTTATGCCATTTTTGGGTGCTCCCGGGGCCCCTGTTGAGTGTGTGTGAGGTTTCCCCTGTTTTTTTAACCAGAAAAGTGCATTTTCAGCAAGTTGAAAAAACTGAAAAAAACGACATACTAACCCCTTACGTTTTTTGTCAAAAATTGACGCCCGAAAATTTTGGCATTTTATGCCATTTTTGGGTGCTCCCGGGGCCCCTGTTGAGTGTGTGTGAGGTTTCCCCTGTTTTTTTTAACCATAAAAGTGCATTAGAAGCAAGTTGAAAAAACTGAAAAAAACGACATACTAACCCCTTACGTTTTTTGTCAAAAATTGACGCCCGAAAATTTTGGCATTTTATGCCATTTTTGGATCCTCCTGGGGCCCCTGTTGGGTGTGTGTGAGGTTTCCCCTTTTTTTTTAACCAGAAAAGTGCATTTTCAGCAAGTTGAAAAAACTGAAAAAAACGACATACTAACCCCTTACGTTTTTTGTCAAAAATTGACGCTCGAAATTTTTGGCATTTTATGCCATTTTTGGATCCTCCTGGGGCCCCTGTTGGGTGTGTGTGAGGTTTCCCCTTTTTTTTTAACCAGAAAAGTGCATTTTCAGCAAGTTGAAAAAACTGAAAAAAACGACATACTAACCCCTTACGTTTTTTGTCAAAAGTTGACGCCCGAAAATTTTGGCATTTTATGCCATTTTTGGGTGCTCCCGGGGCCCCTGTTGAGTGTGTGTGAGGTTTCCCCTGTTTTTTTAACCAGAAAAGTGCATTGAAAAAACTGAAAAAAACGACATACTAACCCCTTATGTTTTTTGTCAAAAATTGACGCCCGAAAATTTTGGCATTTTATGCCATTTTTGGGTGCTCCCGGGGCCCCTGTTGAGTGTGTGTGAGGTTTCCCCTGTTTTTTTAACCAGAAAAGTGCATTTTCAGCAAGTTGAAAAAACTGAAAAAAACGACATACTAACCCCTTACGTTTTTTGTCAAAAATTGACGCCCGAAAATTTTGGCATTTTATGCCATTTTTGGGTGCTCCCGGGGCCCCTGTTGAGTGTGTGTGAGGTTTCCCCTGTTTTTTTAACCAGAAAAGTGCATTTTCAGCAAGTTGAAAAAACTGAAAAAAACGACATACTAACCCCTTACGTTTTTTGTCAAAAATTGACGCCCGAAAATTTTGGCATTTTATGCCATTTTTGGGTGCTCCCGGGGCCCCTGTTGAGTGTGTGTGAGGTTTCCCCTGTTTTTTTAACCAGAAAAGTGCATTTTCAGCAAGTTGAAAAAACTGAAAAAAACGACATACTAACCCCTTACGTTTTTTGTCAAAAATTGACGCCCGAAAATGTTGGCATTTTATGCCATTTTTGGGTGCTCCTGGGGCCGCTGTTGGGTGTGTGTGAGGTTTCCCCTGTGTTTTTAACCAGAAAAGTGCATTTTCAGCAAGTTGAAAAAACTGAAAAAAACGACATACTAACCCCTTACGTTTTTTGTCAAAAATTGACGCCCGAAAATGTTGGCATTTTATGCCATTTTTGGATCCTCCTGGGGCCCCTGTTGGGTGTGTGTGAGGTTTCCCCTGTTTTTTTAAACAGAAAAGTGTATTTTCAGCAAGTTGAAAAAACTGAAAAAAACGACATACTAACCCCTTACGTTTTTTGTCAAAAATTGACGCCTGAAAATTTTGGCATTTTATGCCATTTTTGGGTGCTCCCGGGGCCCCTGTTGAGTGTGTGTGAGGTTTCCCCTGTTTTTTTAACCAGAAAAGTGCATTTTCAGCAAGTTGAAAAAACTGAAAAAAACGACATACTAACCTCTTACGTTTTTTGTCAAAAATTGACGCCCGAAAATTTTGGCATTTTATGCCATTTTTGGGTGCTCCCGGGGCCCCTGTTGAGTGTGTGTGAGGTTTCCCCTGTTTTTTTAACCAGAAAAGTGCATTTTCAGCAAGTTGAAAAAACTGAAAAAAACGACATACTAACCCCTTACGTTTTTTGTCAAAAGTTGACGCCCGAAAATTTTGGCATTTTATGCCATTTTTGGGTGCTCCCGGGGCCCCTGTTGAGTGTGTGTGAGGTTTCCCCTGTTTTTTTAACCAGAAAAGTGCATTTTCAGCAAGTTGAAAAAACTGAAAAAAACGACATACTAACCCCTTACGTTTTTTGTCAAAAATTGACGCCCGAAAATTTTGGCATTTTATGCCATTTTTGGGTGCTCCCGGGGCCCCTGTTGAGTGTGTGTGAGGTTTCCCCTGTTTTTTTTAACCAGAAAAGTGCATTAGAAGCAAGTTGAAAAAACTGAAAAAAACGACATACTAACCCCTTACGTTTTTTGTCAAAAATTGACGCCTGAAAATTTTGGCATTTTATGCCATTTTTGGATCCTCCTGGGGCCCCTGTTGGGTGTGTGTGAGGTTTCCCCTTTTTTTTTAACCAGAAAAGTGCATTTTCAGCAAGTTGAAAAAACTGAAAAAAACGACATACTAACCCCTTACGTTTTTTGTCAAAAATTGACGCTCGAAATTTTTGGCATTTTATGCCATTTTTGGATCCTCCTGGGGCCCCTGTTGGGTGTGTGTGAGGTTTCCCCTTTTTTTTTAACCAGAAAAGTGCATTTTCAGCAAGTTGAAAAAACTGAAAAAAACGACATACTAACCCCTTACGTTTTTTGTCAAAAATTGACGCCCGAAATTTTTGGCATTTTATGCCATTTTTGGGTGCTCCTGGGGCCGCTGTTGAGTGCGTGTGAGGTTTCCCCTGTTTTTTTAACCAGAAAAGTGCATTTTCAGCAAGTTGAAAAAACTGAAAAAAACGACATACTAACCCCTTACGTTTTTTGTCAAAAGTTGACGCCCGAAAATTTTGGCATTTTATGCCATTTTTGGGTGCTCCCGGGGCCCCTGTTGAGTGTGTGTGAGGTTTCCCCTGTTTTTTTAACCAGAAAAGTGCATTGAAAAAACTGAAAAAAACGACATACTAACCCCTTACGTTTTTTGTCAAAAATTGACGCCCGAAAATTTTGGCATTTTATGCCATTTTTGGGTGCTCCCGGGGCCCCTGTTGAGTGTGTGTGAGGTTTCCCCTGTTTTTTTAACCAGAAAAGTGCATTTTCAGCAAGTTGAAAA
This sequence comes from Doryrhamphus excisus, assembly GCF_030265055.1. Classification (NCBI taxonomy): domain Eukaryota; kingdom Metazoa; phylum Chordata; class Actinopteri; order Syngnathiformes; family Syngnathidae; genus Doryrhamphus; species Doryrhamphus excisus. The sequence continues at coordinate 8,663,882 of NC_080475.1, read as the reverse complement.
AACTGAAAAAAACGACATACTAACCCCTTATGTTTTTTGTCAAAAATTGACGCCCGAAAATTTTGGCATTTTATGCCATTTTTGGGTGCTCCTGGGGCCCCTGTTGAGTGTGTGTGAGGTTTCCCCTGTTTTTTTAACCAGAAAAGTGCATTTTCAGCAAGTTGAAAAAACTGAAAAAAACGACATACTAACCCCTTACGTTTTTTGTCAAAAATTGACGCCCAAAACTTTTGGCATTTTATGCCATTTTTGGGTGCTCCTGGGGCCGCTGTTGAGTGCGTGTGAGGTTTCCCCTGTTTTTTTAACCAGAAAAGTGCATTTTCAGCAAGTTGAAAAAACTGAAAAAAACGACATACTAACCCCTTACGTTTTTTGTCAAAAATTGACGCCCGAAACTTTTTCCATTTTATGCCATTTTTGGGTGCTCCTGGGGCCGCTGTTGAGTGCGTGTGAGGTTTCCCCTGTTTTTTTAACCAGAAAAGTGCATTTTCAGCAAGTTGAAAAAACTGAAAAAAACGACATACTAACCCCTTACGTTTTTTGTCAAAAATTGACGCCCGAAAATTTTGGCATTTTATGCCACTTTTGGGTGCTCCTGGGGCCGCTGTTGAGTGCGTGTGAGGTTTCCCCTGTTTTTTTAACCAGAAAAGTGCATTTTCAGCAAGTTGAAAAAACTGAAAAAAACGACATACTAACCCCTTACGTTTTTTGTCATAAATTGACGCCCGAAAATTTTGGCATTTTATGCCATTTTTGGGTGCTCCCGGGGCCCCTGTTGAGTGTGTGTGAGGTTTCCCCTGTTTTTTTAACCAGAAAAGTGTATTTTCAGCAAGTTGAAAAAACTGAAAAAAACGAGATACTAACCCCTTACGTTTTTTGTCAAAAATTGACGCCCGAAACTTTTGGCATTTTATGCCATTTTTGGGTGCTCCTGGGGCCCCTGTTGAGTGCGTGTGAGGTTTCCCCTGTTTTTTTAAACAGAAAAGTGCATTTTCAGCAAGTTGAAAAAACTGAAAAAAACGACATACTAACCCCTTACGTTTTTTGTCAAAAATTGACGCCCGAAAATTTTGGCATTTTATGCCACTTTTGGGTGCTCCTGGGGCCGCTGTTGAGTGCGTGTGAGGTTTCCCCTGTTTTTTTAACCAGAAAAGTGCATTTTCAGCAAGTTGAAAAAACTGAAAAAAACGACATACTAACCCCTTACGTTTTTTGTCATAAATTGACGCCCGAAAATTTTGGCATTTTATGCCATTTTTGGGTGCTCCCGGGGCCCCTGTTGAGTGTGTGTGAGGTTTCCCCTGTTTTTTTAACCAGAAAAGTGTATTTTCAGCAAGTTGAAAAAACTGAAAAAAACGAGATACTAACCCCTTACGTTTTTTGTCAAAAATTGACGCCCGAAACTTTTGGCATTTTATGCCATTTTTGGGTGCTCCTGGGGCCGCTGTTGGGTGCGTGTGAGGTTTCCCCTGTTTTTTTAACCAGAAAAGTGCTTTTTCAGCAAGTTGAAAAAACTGAAAAAAACGACATACTAACCCCTTACGTTTTTTGTCAAAAATTGACGCCCGAAATTTTTGGCATTTTAGACCATTTTTCATCCTCCTGGGGCCCCTGTTGAGTGCGTGTGAGGTTTCCCCTGTTTTTTTAACCAGAAAAGTGCATTTTCAGCAAGTTGAAAAAACTGAAAAAAACGACATACTAACCCCTTACGTTTTTTGTCAAAAATTGACGCCCGAAACTTTTGGCATTTTATGCCATTTTTGGATCCTCCTGGGGCCCCTGTTGAGTGCGTGTGAGGTTTCCCCTGTTTTTTTAACCAGAAAAGTGCATTTTCAGCGAGTTGAAATAACTGAAAAAAACGACATACTAACCCCTTACGTTTTTTGTCAAAAATTGACGCCTGAAACTTTTGGCATTTTATGCCATTTTTGGGTGCTCCTGGGGCCGCTGTTGAGTGCGTGTGAGGTTTCCCCTGTTTTTTTAACCAGAAAAGTGCATTTTCAGCAAGTTGAAAAAACTGAAAAAAATGACATACTAACCCCTTACGTTTTTTGTCAAAAATTGACGCCCGAAACTTTTTCCATTTTATGCCATTTTTGGGTGCTCCCGGGGCCCCTGTTGAGTGCGTGTGAGGGTTCCCCTGTTTTTTTAACCAGAAAAGTGCATTTTCAGCAAGTTGAAAAAACTGAAAAAAACGACATACTAACCCCTTACGTTTTTTGTCAAAAATTGACGCCCGAAACTTTTGGCATTTTATGCCATTTTTGGATCCTCCTGGGGCCCCTGTTGAGTGCGTGTGAGGTTTCCCCTGTTTTTTTAACCAGAAAAGTGCATTTTCAGCAAGTTGAAAAAACTGAAAAAAACGACATACTAACCCCTTACGTTTTTTGTCAAAAATTGACGCCCGAAACTTTTGGCATTTTATGCCATTTTTGGATCCTCCTGGGGCCCCTGTTGAGTGCGTGTGAGGTTTCCCCTGTTTTTTTAACCAGAAAAGTGCATTTTCAGCAAGTTGAAAAAACTGAAAAAAACGACATACTAACCCCTTACGTTTTTTGTCAAAAATTGACGCCCGAAACTTTTGGCATTTTATGCCATTTTTGGGTGCTCCCGGGGCCCCTGTTGAGTGCGTGTGAGGTTTCCCCTGTTTTTTTAACCAGAAAAGTGCATTTTCAGCAAGTTGAAAAAACTGAAAAAAACGACATACTAACAACCCCTTACGTTTTTTGTCAAAAATTGACGCCCGAAACTTTTGGCATTATATGCCATTTTTGGGTGCTCCCGGGGCCCCTGTTGTGTGTGTGTGAGGTTTCCCCTGTTTTTTTAACCAGAAAAGTGCATTTTCAGCAAGTTGAAAAAACTGAAAAAAACGACATACTAACCCCTTACGTTTTTTGTCAAAAATTGACGCCCGAAAATTTTGGCATTTTAGACCATTTTTCATCCTCCTGGGGCCCCTGTTGAGTGTGTGTGAGGTTTCCCCTGTTTTTTTAACCAGAAAAGTGCATTTTCAGCAAGTTGAAAAAACTGAAAAAAAACGACATACTAACCCCTTACGTTTTTTGTCAAAATATGACGTCCGAAAATGTTGGCATTTTATGCCATTTTTGGGTGCTCCCGGGGCCCCTGTTGAGTGCGTGTGAGGTTTCCCCTGTTTTTTTAACCAGAAAAGTGCATTTTCAGCAAGTTGAAAAAACTGAAAAAAATGACATACTAACCCCTTACGTTTTTTGTCAAAAATTGACGCCCGAAACTTTTTCCATTTTATGCCATTTTTGGGTGCTCCTGGGGCCGCTGTTGAGTGCGTGTGAGGTTTCCCCTGTTTTTTTAACCAGAAAAGTGCATTTTCAGCAAGTTGAAAAAACTGAAAAAAACGACATACTAACCCCTTACGTTTTTTGTCAAAAATTGACGCCCGAAAATTTTGGCATTTTATGCCATTTTTGGGTGCTCCCGGGGCCCCTGTTGAGTGCGTGTGAGGTTTCCCCTGTTTTTTTAACCAGAAAAGTGCATTTTCAGCGAGTTGAAAAAACTGAAAATAACGACATACTAACCCCTTACGTTTTTTGTCAAAAATTGACGCCCGAAACTTTTGGCATTTTATGCCATTTTTGGGTGCTCCTGGGGCCCCTGTTGTGTGTGTGTGAGGTTTCCCCTGTTTTTTTAACCAGAAAAGTGCATTAGAAGCAAGTTGAAAAAACTGAAAATAACGACATACTAACCCCTTACGTTTTTTGTCAAAAATTGACGCCCGAAATTTTTGGCATTTTAGACCATTTTTCATCCTCCTGGGGCCCCTGTTGAGTGTGTGTGAGGTTTCCCCTGTTTTTTTAACCAGAAAAGTGCATTTTCAGCAAGTTGAAAAAACTGAAAAAAACGACATACTAACCCCTTACGTTTTTTGTCAAAAATTGACGCCCGAAAATGTTGGCATTTTATGCCATTTTTGGGTGCTCCCGGGGCCCCTGTTGAGTGCGTGTGAGGTTTCCCCTGTTTTTTTAACCAGAAAAGTGCATTAGAAGCAAGTTGAAAAAACTGAAAAAAACGACATACTAACCCCTTACGTTTTTTGTCAAAAATTGACGCCCAAAATTTTTGGCATTTTATGCCATTTTTGGGTGCTCCTGGGGCCGCTGTTGAGTGCGTGTGAGGTTTCCCCTGTTTTTTTAACCAGAAAAGTGCATTTTCAGCAAGTTGAAAAAACTGAAAAAAACGACATACTAACCCCTTACGTTTTTTGTCAAAAATTGACGCCCGAAACTTTTGGCATTTTATGCCATTTTTGGATCCTCCTGGGGCCCCTGTTGAGTGCGTGTGAGGTTTCCCCTGTTTTTTTTAACCAGAAAAGTGCATTTTCAGCAAGTTGAAAAAACTGAAAAAAACGACATACTAACCCCTTACGTTTTTTGTCAAAAATTGACGGCCGAAAAATTTTGCATTTTATGCCATTTTTGGGTGCTCCCGGGGCCCCTGTTGAGTGTGTGTGAGGTTTCCCCTGTTTTTTTAACCAGAAAAGTGCATTTTCAGCAAGTTGAAAAAACTGAAAAAAACGACATACTAACCCCTTACGTTTTTTGTCAAAAATTGACGCCCGAAACTTTTGGCATTTTATGCCATTTTTGGATCCTCCTGGGGCCCCTGTTGAGTGCGTGTGAGGTTTCCCCTGTTTTTTTAACCAGAAAAGTGCATTTTCAGCGAGTTGAAATAACTGAAAAAAACGACATACTAACCCCTTACGTTTTTTGTCAAAAATTGACGCCCAAAATTTTTGGCATTTTATGCCATTTTTGGGTGCTCCTGGGGCCGCTGTTGAGTGCGTGTGAGGTTTCCCCTGTTTTTTTAACCAGAAAAGTGCATTTTCAGCAAGTTGAAAAAACTGAAAAAAACGACATACTAACCCCTTACGTTTTTTGTCAAAAATTGACGCCCGAAACTTTTGGCATTTTATGCCATTTTTGGATCCTCCTGGGGCCCCTGTTGAGTGCGTGTGAGGTTTCCCCTGTTTTTTTTAACCAGAAAAGTGCATTTTCAGCAAGTTGAAAAAACTGAAAAAAACGACATACTAACCCCTTACGTTTTTTGTCAAAAATTGACGGCCGAAAAATTTTGCATTTTATGCCATTTTTGGGTGCTCCCGGGGCCCCTGTTGAGTGCGTGTGAGGTTTCCCCTGTTTTTTTAACCAGAAAAGTGCATTTTCAGCAAGTTGAAAAAACTGAAAAAAACGACATACTAACCCCTTACGTTTTTTGTCAAAAATTGACGCCCGAAAATTTTGGCATTTTATGCCATTTTTGGGTGCTCCCGGGGCCCCTGTTGAGTGCGTGTGAGGTTTCCCCTGTTTTTTTAACCAGAAAAGTGCATTTTCAGCAAGTTGAAAAAACTGAAAAAAACGACATACTAACCCCTTACGTTTTTTGTCAAAAATTGACGCCCGAAAATTTTGGCATTTTATGCCATTTTTGGGTGCTCCTGGGGCCCCTGTTGAGTGCGTGTGAGGTTTCCCCTGTTTTTTTAACCAGAAAAGTGCATTTTCAGCAAGTTGAAAAAACTGAAAAAAACGACATACTAACCCCTTACGTTTTTTGTCAAAAATTGACGCCCGAAAATTTTGGCATTTTATGCCATTTTTGGGTGCTCCTGGGGCCCCTGTTGAGTGCGTGTGAGGTTTCCCCTGTTTTTTTAACCAGAAAAGTGCATTTTCAGCAAGTTGAAAAAACTGAAAAAAACGACATACTAACCCCTTACGTTTTTTGTCAAAAATTGACGCCCGAAACTTTTGGCATTTTATGCCATTTTTGGATCCTCCTGGGGCCCCTGTTGAGTGCGTGTGAGGTTTCCCCTGTTTTTTTAACCAGAAAAGTGCATTTTCAGCGAGTTGAAATAACTGAAAAAAACGACATACTAACCCCTTACGTTTTTTGTCAAAAATTGACGCCCGAAAATTTTGGCATTTTATGCCATTTTTGAGTGCTCCCGGGGCCCCTGTTGAGTGCGTGTGAGGTTTCCCCTGTGTTTTTAACCAGAAAAGTGCATTTTCAGCGAGTTGAAAAAACTGAAAATAACGACATACTAACCCCTTACGTTTTTTGTCAAAAATTGACGCCCGAAAATTTTGGCATTTTATGCCATTTTTGGGTGCTCCTGGGGCCGCTGTTGGGTGTGTGTGAGGTTTCCCCTGTTTTTTTAACCAGAAAAGTGCATTAGAAGCAAGTTGAAAAAACTGAAAAAAACGACATACTAACCCCTTACGTTTTTTGTCAAAAATTGACGCCCCAAATTTTTGGCATTTTATGCCATTTTTGGATCCTCCTGGGGCCCCTGTTGGGTGTGTGTGAGGTTTCCCCTGTTTTTTTAACCAGAAAAGTGCATTTTCAGCAAGTTGAAAAAACTGAAAAAAACGACATACTAACCCCTTACGTTTTTTGTCAAAAATTGACGCCCGAAATTTTTGGCATTTTATGCCATTTTTGGGTGCTCCTGGGGCCGCTGTTGAGTGCGTGTGAGGTTTCCCCTGTTTTTTTAACCAGAAAAGTGCATTTTCAGCAAGTTGAAAAAACTGAAAAAAACGACATACTAACCCCTTACGTTTTTTGTCAAAAATTGACGCCCGAAAATTTTGGCATTTTATGCCATTTTTGGGTGCTCCCGGGGCCCCTGTTGAGTGTGTGTGAGGTTTCCCCTGTTTTTTTAACCAGAAAAGTGCATTTTCAGCAAGTTGAAAAAACTGAAAAAAACGACATACTAACCCCTTACGTTTTTTGTCAAAAATTGACGCCCGAAAATTTTGGCATTTTATGCCATTTTTGGGTGCTCCCGGGGCCCCTGTTGAGTGTGTGTGAGGTTTCCCCTGTGTTTTTACCAGAAAAGTGCATTTTCAGCAAGATGAAAAAACTGAAAAAAACGACATACTAACCCCTTACGTTTTTTGTCAAAAATTGACGCCCGAAATTTTTGGCATTTTATGCCATTTTTGGGTGCTCCTGGGGCCCCTGGTATAACATACATTGTACTTAATGTAGGCTTTATTTTGACAATGCATTGACTGGATGTGTTGCACTGTGACGCCCACACCAGCAGATGGAGCCCTTGCTTTTATCAAGTCATTAAGCCAGTAGTCATGTGGGCATCCATCATTTCAATCAGTGCTATGCAGGTTGAAATGTTAACTTTGTATGTTAGCTCTCATGCTGCTTGCTTTTTGCAAGAAGTATCGGCTTGGTATCACACATCACAACCGTGAAGGACAAAAGCTACGTTGAGCTAAGCTCCATACATGTAAATCAATACAAAAAGAAATCGTGTCGTGCAAATTGTTACACCACATCAACAAATTTATTAAAATCGTCTGATGTTGGGGGAAAAAGGCAAGGCAAAATAAACCTTGGTTAACATCAAAGTATACGTTAGGATCATGAATGCAAAATCATAACAAAATCATAATGGCAAGACGATGCTGCATGAGAGAAAAAAAAGCATGGAATGCCGTCACGAGGTTTACGAGAAACACCAACGTGAGCGCTGGAATGTACAGTAGACCTTATTTTACCCCCTGCTGATCTGAATGTCACACGAGTGCGAGACTGCACTAAAAGTTGGGAAATGGAAGGAAAGGAGCAATGACGCTGAATCTGTCAGCTGTGATTGACAGCAAAAGGAAGATCTGGATCAGTGCTGTACAGCGGCTCTTCCGGGGCAGACTATCGGAGAAGCGACCACTTGATCTGCTCCTTGGCAGACTGAAGAACCTGGGAAGGAACCAGTCACAAAAACAAAATATTGTATTGTTTGCTTATGAGTTATAACATTATACTGTAAGATAGTTAACCCTATTCACAGTATTTAACTGCAACATGACTTATAGTTACATTTATACCTGTATGAACAATCCTATATAGTATTACATTATATATTATTCCCACAACATACATGCATATGCAGTGTATCAATACGGAGGAAAATCCCACCAACCTGTGTGACAGTCTGCTCAGTCAAAGGCACATCATCTGCCTGAAAAAAAAAATAAGGAAGTTCATGGTCAGACATCTTCACACAACGTAAAGCAGGAATACAGGCTAATTACAGTAGCATAACAGTACAATCATAGCATAACTACAACTTTTCTGACCCATAACTGTCGCTAGAATGTTGTATTCTCGTGTTAAAACGATACCAAAGGAAGTTTAGGATGGCTCTGATATAAACAGACCATTTTGGTACTCCAAGGAAATAAAAAAGGTGAAGATTCTGGAAGATCTAGAAAGCTTTTGTGCAGGTTATTGTGTGTAGCTGCTCTATAGGAGACCACAACTCAATACAAAGGGGCCAAAAATGAGCATGACGGGTCCTCTTTAAAGAGATACTAACGTTTCTACACGGGTATATTTGAATAATGGCGTTTTGAATGCATTCTGAGTCCCACTGTTGTGTCATCCATCCACGACCATCGTGTCATGTTTCTGGAGGATAATGCACGGCCCCATGTTGCGAAGAACTGTGCACAATCCTCAGAGAGATGCAGCAGATGCAGCATTGTGCAGTCTTCTACTCTGACTAAAAACAGTGTGCCCCTAGTGGACAATTTAGGAATAGCTTTATGTATTTTTTTACTCACTTTGATTCTGATGTAGAATGTTTATATTTAAAAAAAAAGATAGGGGAGGAGAAGGTGCTTACTCTGAGGGCCACACGATGTACAACTTGCTGGGGGTCACTCTCTAAGATCACCCTGCAGGGGGCAGCACATGCAACATCAACACACAATCATCATTTTAGCTTTGAGATTCACCCATCACTTTTAATTTACCCTCCATCTACGATTTCATCCACAGCGAGAAAGAGCCCTTCCATGTTCTCCAACAAAGCTCTACGTTCAACATTCTTTCTGCAAGGAAAGAAAAAAAAAGTTTTTGTTCTGAAAAACATACGGGAAATAAAATGTCAAATATGTACAAGCACGTACCTCAGCATCTGGCTCAGGGAGTCAAAAAGGCAGTTGAGAACGGCCATAAGCATAAGCTGTTGAGAGGAAAGGCTTGGATTAAACAGCATAAATTTGGTAGAAATATAATACTAAAAATACTAAAAAAAATACTAAAAAAAAACAAAAATCTTACCTCGTTTTCATGTGAACTTCCAATCACATAAAAGAAAAGGTCTATATTGCTCTTGTAAACAACAGTCAGGCCTTCCAGTAACGCTATCTCACCTAATGAAACACATTTGCATAAAATATGACATTTTTACAGACACAATAAAACATTTTCAACGATGAATTCAATTATTGTGACATCTCTTACTGTCAGTCCGGTGGGTTTTGTTGAATATGTTCTTCTCAAATGCTGTCTGTTCCTTCACTGTGGGGTATGTGTCATCATAATACTGTAGATAAATATAATTAGAAATAGGCACTCTTTATCAGTAGAAAATCTACTCTAACTTCTTTAATATTCGGGGTAGAGAAGGGCAAATTTCAAAACATTGCATTTACTGTAGCATACCTTGGCATAAAGTCTTTCTCCGTCATTGTCCAGAATGAGAATAGCCTTTACAGTGTACAAAGATGGTTCCTGTTTAAAAAATAAACACATTGTTACTTTACATACATTGTTACATTTGTTTTCTATGACATATTACCGTTAACCGCAATAACGAAAACACATTATTAGCCAGAAATCGTGATAGCGAATGATGCTTTATTTGACAATTTAATGAAAAAGCAGTCATACACTTTAAATGACAGCTGACTGTTAAACGCCGAGTAAAAAGTGAGCTACGAGCTAACCTTACGAAAAGGGGCTACGAGTAGCTAGTTAGCTAACATAACACAAGGCAACGAGCTCGTCATACCAAACAATCTCGACTCACTGTGTTCAGTATATTAATAAACAGTGTAGTTAATAACCGATACTAAAGTTTACGCAACTACGTTTCAAGCGAATATGTGCAAAACTTTACCAATATGGGAGTATGCATCTTGTTTCTTGTTAGCATAACGATGTAGCCGCTGTTCTGGTAGCCGCCGAGCAAGTAGCCGGAAACCACGTGATACGGGAAGTGAATGCGGCTCTTTCCCATTGGCTGGCGCGGCTTCCTGTTAGACAAAAGGGGAGGGAATTAAAGGCAAAGAAACTGAGGCTGTGTCTGAATCCGGGGTCTGCATCCTACTCGGCCAATCGCCGACCCGGATCTTTGTAGGCCAGACGTTCGGAGGCTCCTCCCCCAGCCGAGAAGCAGCCTCGTTGAATTCAGACGGATTTATCCTTTACTCACACTTCCTGGTTGTGTCACGTGTTCTCATGTTTACACTGACGTCCTGGCGGAATGACGTATCCCTTTAAATCGAGACAGTAGAGGCAATGTTATCCTTCTACAAATTTATCTAAACCTGAAATATTAAACGGTAGTAATATTAATAGCTCGTGACCAAAAAGAAATAGTTTTAACCTAATAATGAAAACAATTAAAAAAAAATAAATATATTGTATGACATGGCTTTCACGGTGGATCACTGGTTAGCATTTAGGCAATACTGTCACAAGATCGGGAAGACCCGGGTTCGAGTCTCTGTTTTGGCATCTCCGTGTGGAGTTTGCATGTTCTCCCCGTACTTGCGTGGGTTTTCTCCGGGTTATTTTGTATTTTGCTTTTACTCATCTTTTTTTTTTCAGCTCCCTCCTACATTCAACCAACTCCTACTTCTGGGAAGCAACTGGGAAAACCAGGCCAGTGGGGTTTTCCCTCTATCTCAACTATAAATGGCATCACTCTTTTGTCTTACTGTACGCTATTTTCATCTTGGAGTTTAAAATAAAAACATGCATTTTTCATTTGGGCAACCATGATTGTCTGAAAGAGTTGCCATGTTTACATCAATGAATCATTAATATTATTATTATCAATTTAGCCTTCCCTTAAGCTAATACAAGGCTAATAAAAGCACTCTGTGGAGGTGTCATGGTCCTATCATTAAAAAAGGGTCACTTTCATTAGTTTTTCTTGTTACTGAATATAATATAAAATATAGAATTAAGTCAGTCTTGTGTTTGCCAGCACAACCACAACAATGCGTGTTAGTTCCCTTCCTTAGAATCAAGTGTTCATTTTTATCAGCGTTAAGCAGAGCTTCCGGTAAACGAACGAACATCCTCCTTCCCTTCGAGTATCTCTTCCACCGAGCATCCTTTGACATTTATCAACAAGCGCATGTTTAGTACTACTAAAATAATTACACTCTCCTTAAAATGGTTTCATGGTATTACAGGTATTAGTGGTATGCAGTCAGGGCCAGCAAAGCCTTCTGTGCAGGCCTAACCAACCAGAAGCAGATGCAAGTCTGTCACTGATGATGCATATAATTAATGATTTCACTTTGATACGACCATGAATAATAATAATAATTATTATAATAATAATATAATAATATAACAATATAATATAATATAACAATAATAATATAACAATAATATAATCATAATAATTAAAAAAAAATAATAATATACAATTATTATATTATAATATTTTTATATTTTAATTATATATTAAAATAATAATAATAATAATATATAATTATTATATTATAATATTTTATATTTTAATTATATTATAAATAATCATTTTACAGGCAAAATTACATAAAATCTATCATTATCCAAATACTTTTGTCGATATTTGCATCTGGATTCATAGATAAGATGACTCAACCGACCATCAAAAAACAATTACGAAATCCTGCACTTGTTGCAAAACATTATCTGCATGGAAACATCTTGAAGTAAAGCCAGGCTTTGGTGTAACCTTTGCTAAATTATTTGTCCGTGTTCCTCATTTGCTGTTATTTGAGCGGTGATGTGTGAAAAAAAAAAACAAAAAAAAAAAAACAACATACTTGACAAATATTCTCAGAAATAAAATAGAAATGTTCGGTTGCTGGAGCCTATCCCAGCTACGCTATTTCTCAGAAGTACTAGGTTATTTTCAATAACCTCTTTGTATTTTTTGCACATAAAGAAAAAAGGCTGACAAGCCAAAGAGAAAAATCAGGGATGCACAAAACTAATTGAAGCAAACAAACAAAACAAAAAAAATGTACATAGCCATTGACTGTAACTATGTCCATATCCAAAACCAAAATGTGGTGAAAGTAATAACATGCTTGTGGTTGTGGAGGTTGAGTCAGGGGCTTGGTGCTAGGAAAGCTGGGAAGTCCTTGCTGGAAGTGCTTGGGAAGTCCCTTTCTTGATTCCGGGTAGAGGTTCACCTTTCTTGACTCTGTCAGCTCCCTAAAGAGCAATAAATGATAAATATAAAATAATCTTAAATAAGTACACGGTACAATGGTGCTTCATTACAGGTGAGTAACAATACATTTTATATTTAATAAGTATGGAAAACTGCACTTTTGGGGGAATTTTGTCCATCATCTTCACACATCTCTCTCCTTTCTGTGCGTTCTAAAGATATAAAAACACATAAAAAGAGACTACCGACAAACACCAACTGCCGCCATAAAACCTGCAACAATGTTTTATGTTTATTTAACGCAGTACAAATAATACAGTTGACACATGTATACATGTTTATATACATGAACACATACACAGATATACCTGTACACGTGTACATATACACACTCGCAGTACATATGTACTTTCTTACATAAATTTACGGCAATATGATTATAGTTATTGTCATTCTGTTTATTAATATTTTTATTTTATAGTATTTACTACTAATACCACTAATATGTATGACGTGTGTTTCACTTCAGTTTTTATCAAAATATTATATTAATATATAATATATTATATATATTATATTATTATATATTATATAATATATTATTTAATTAAGATATTCAATTGCTGATGTCCTGCTTGTTTTTGTTCTTTTGTTATTGTCGATATTATTATTAGATTATTATATAATAATATAATATAATAATATTATATATATACATTATATAATATATTAATATATATTATTATATAATAATATTATATTATTATGGCTGTTGATATTATTTAAGATATTCATTTGCTGATGTAGTCCTGCTTGTTTTTGTTCTTTTGTTATTGTCGATATTATTATATTATTATATAATATAATAAATAATAAAATGAAATAAAATAATATAAAATAAAATAATGTTATATATGTTTTTGTTCTTTTGTTATTGTCGATATTATTATTATATAATTATATAATAATATAATATAATATATACACATTATATAATATATTAATATATATTATTATATAATAATATTATTTTATTATGGCTGTTGATATTATTTAAGATATTAATTTGCTGATGTAGTCCTGCTTGTTTTTGTTCTTTTGTTATTGTCGATATTATTATTATATTATTATATAATATAATAAAATAATAAAATAAAATAATATAAAATGAAATAATGTTATGTATATGTTATATATGTTTTTGTTCTTTTGTTATTGTCGATGCAATTGTTAATGTTGCCCCCCCCCCCCCCCCCCCAGTGCTGCCTCTGTTTTCTTTTCTCTTCTTTTCTATCCCCTCCTGCTCCAAATTTCCATAGCAAGAAAACAAAAACTGTCAAGCCAAGAAGAATGTTTGGACATATAAATCATATCATTTATGAGTCGGGGTGATATTTCCTTAAGTTTGAATGAAGGATTCTAACGTTTGCTATGTAAGACTTTCTCTCCTCCATTCACCCCGTCCTCCTCTCTCTCTCTCTCTCTCTCTCTCTCTCACTTGGTGCTTTCTCTGCCAGGTAGAAGAACAATGTTCTCTTTCTTACCTGTAGCAGGGTGTACATTCCATTTGTTCTCAAGTCCCAATCACCCACCCATCCACCCACTTACCCACCCACGCCTGCTGTCATGCCACTAGTGACTCCAGGTGCTCCACATAACAAAAACCCTTCCACTCTTGTATGGTTTGTCCCAGACAAGGACAAAAGCTAGACTTCTTTTGTCATCATATTAGTAGATGTTTGTTGTTTTTTTTATTTTTTGTCGGGGGGATTTGTAAAGCTATCTTGAGTGCAGAGCGGTTGCATCATTGGCATCTGTTGCGTGCCAGACCGGTGGTTTGTGGTTGTTTTGCGGGCAAAAGGGAAATTTGGAGGTTGGGGCGCAAGTGTGCTATTAAGGATGGGAAGAACTGGTTTACAGGAAGGTTGCCGTCGAGCGCTCAGAGACATCCCATTCACGCCGGTCGGCGGTTGGATGCGTAGCACAGAGAGAGACAGACAGTTGCGTAGGAAATAGCGCCTCGAGGGGTCCGCACGCGCTTTGTGTTTGTGTGTAAAAACCACACCAGCGCCACTTGTTGAAGACACGGAGGATGTTTCTCAGGTATGTTGATTTGTACTTTTTTTATTAGCGTCTAAAATCACATATTTAGGTATTAAATCTTCGTTGTAAGAAAATGCATGTTTGATTTATTTATGAAAATGTTTTGCTATTGATTATTTTTCTCACTTATGTCAATTTTTTGTATGAATTAAATTATTGTAATTAATTTAAATGGTCATGCAAACAATTAAACTAGCATTTAGTGTTGGAAATCATAAAGGAGTCAATAACCCATAAAGTGCTATGCATTACTTACTGTAATTTATGTTAAACTATTCAACAATATATTAAAAAAAGAAATATGTAATGTAACGGAAAACACTAGCCAACTATTTTTGCTGAATTACAAATTCATCAATAAAAGAAAAATTTTTATACATCAAAACATCAACTTATTATGCAATTTTGTCTTCATGTAGTACGTTTTTTTGTCAATTTCTGTCCAAATAATTACTAATAACGTAAATAAATAGGACACGGGTGTTACAACGAATTGCAAAGTATCATCCATCAGGCCTCCATTAGACTTGCAGAATGTGCTGTTTCCCTGCAGATTGTCTTATCACCACTTGGCATAGCAGGGCTCATGGGCGGAGTCAACTGTAGTCGGACTCTTAATATGATCTAAAAAAAAATTTTGACTTCAGTAAAACTGTGGAAAGAGAGTGTTATTATGAAATATTTCATAATAATTTTGCTTAACAAGGTTGCACAAGTGCAGCAAGAGCCCGTCCTAAATGTGTTCCACAGCCAACTACGTTCTCCAAGCAAGGGCAAGTAACGAAGTAAGGATCTGGATTTATTTATTTATTTATTTTTTAAAAACATAACATGTTTTACTGAGTGATGAATTATTTTCTTCTTTTTTTTAAGGTGTCCAGTAGGTTGTCATCTCATTTCCACGGCAACAGACCTCATGGCATACAGGACCCAGACATGGACATGGCCTGGCAGGAACTAATGGCCATATCTGAGCTGCAGGTATACCATTTTTATCAATCATTATCAATTCATTCATTTCCATGATCCTATTATGCACTCTTTTAAAATCCTCTTTTTAAATCAAGTGTTAATTTGGAACATAGGATCTATTTTCTATGCCGCTAATCCTCAGTTCAGCAGTGGTTTTCATCCCGGAATTCGTTTTTGCCGAGTATCTTAGTTCTTACGGTGGAGTCATAAACACCGATAGAGCTAAATTAATCTCATGTTATGTTTTAATTTGTGGGGGCGGGTAATTGTGTTCACTCGTGTTGTCATTGATTAATTTTTGAATGTGTTTTCATGATCTGACAACAACATTGGAGTTGGACAAAAATACCAAAAAAAAAAAAAGAAGTCAGGATGGGGACAAAAACCTTTTTAAACCATTGTACACTCAAAAAATAAATGTTTAGCCTCAACAAAAAAAAATCAACCATTAGTTTTTTTTTAGTTAACTTCATTTGTAATTGCTTTGAACCAACAAACAATATTGCATTGCACAAATTAGCTTTTCCTCATCACTCAAAGCTTATTTTAAGTAACGCTTACTGAATAATTGTTTTTAAGTTCGTAACTCAAAAAAAATGTCTACTTGTCTACTTAATTATAATAACAATGCACACAGCTTTCTACAAAGTTTGCACTCACAAACAATATTTCAAAACAATGACACTTAATAAATGTATATCTGATTGCATCTCATTGCATTTACATGATGATAAATAAAGAATTTACTTACCTTGATTCCTCTCTGAGCATCAGAGCACCTTTTGGGGGGGGGGGGGGGGGGGTCCAGCTGCACATGTGAATGAACAAAATATACATATATTATGTTTAAATATATTGAGAAAAAATGTGGTACTCAGGTAACAGTGCTGTAACTTACGTAGTTAGCATAAGTGGGTCAAAAATGACCCGGTCAGGTTGTTTTCTTGAAATATCTTCATAATGAAAATTTTTTTATCATTTCATATTCCAGGTATTCCTCAAAAAACATGTTTTTGATATCATGACATTCACATTTTTAACTTTTATACATTTTAAGAAATTTTTGTTGTTGTGTTACTACCCCAACCTTCCATAAGTGGGTCAAAAATGACCCGGTCAGGTTGTTTTCTTGAAATATCTTCGTAATTAAATTTTTTATCATTTCATATTCCAGGTATTCCTAAAAAAATAAAATGTTTTTGCTATCATATCAAATTGTTAACTTACCTTTTATACATTTTAAGAATTTTTAGTTTTTGTGTTACTACCCCAACCTTCCATAAGTGGGTCAAAAATGACCCGGTCAGGTTGTTTTCTTGAAATATCTTTGGAATGAAATTTTTTTATCATTTCATATTCCAGGTATTCCTCAAAAAACACGTTTTTGCTATCATATCAAATTTTTAACTTACCTTTTGTACATTTTAAGATTTTTTTGTTTTTGTGTTACTACCCCAACCTTCCATAAGTGGGTCAAAAATGACCCGGTCAGGTTGTTTTCTTGAAATATCTTCGTAATGAAATTTTTTATCATTTCATATTCCAGG
Source organism: Doryrhamphus excisus (assembly GCF_030265055.1). Lineage (NCBI taxonomy): Eukaryota > Metazoa > Chordata > Actinopteri > Syngnathiformes > Syngnathidae > Doryrhamphus > Doryrhamphus excisus. The sequence continues at coordinate 8,647,022 of NC_080475.1, read as the reverse complement.
TATTCCTAAAAAAATTAAATGTTTTTGCTATCATATCACATTTTTAACTTACCTTTTATACATTTTAAGAAATTTTTGTTTTTGTGTTACTACCCCAACCTTCCATAAGTGGGTCAAAAATGACCCGGTCAGGTTGTTTTCTTGAAATATCTTTGTAATGATTTTTTTTAATCATTTCATATTCCAGGTAATCCTCAAAAAACACGTTTTTGATATCATGCCATTCACATTTTTAACTTACCTTTTATACATTTTAAGACATTTTAGTTTTTGTGTTACTACCCCAACCTTCCATAAGTGGGTCAAAAATGACCTGCATGCATTTTCTATGGAATCCAATAGGAACCTTTGATTCTTATCAACTCCTAAATATAATACTAAATATCATACAAGTGATTATTCCTAACCAAAATGACAAAACTGGCATAAAAACACATTGATTCTAGTATGGGTGATTTTTGACCCACTTATGGAAGAATGTAGGGTCCAGTCACCCGTGCATCTAAGGGTTGAGTAGAAAAATTAGAAATACATTTTTACTCACCATGAAATGTTGCTTCAGTCTCTTGCAGTGTCTTGTAGGAGATGGAACTTAAAATTGAAAGGTTAATTTGAGTTTATATGAATATGCTAAATTAAGTTCATGTAATAACCAACATTATTATTTGAACATAACTTTAAAAATTAAGTTAGCAACTCAGAAAGTTAATCTAAATCAATTAATTTTTTTACATTGCATTTATGTATTAAATCAAGTGTCAGAATTACTTTAAGAGTATGTATTTATGTAAACAACCGTTCAATGTACAGTATATGACTAATTATGTTCATTGATTAAGACAAGTCATTAATCGGAATGCCTTGTTGTTGCAGGGATTAGAGACATCTCCTGGTGAGAGCTCATATGATGCAACACAATACCCGAGCACGGAGCCGATGGTTCCGTTAGCGGTATACGGGACACTCCACTCCGAACTCGTTCCTTCCGGATACGAGAGCACGGTGCACACGTACGACGGAGGTTACACCGAGGAGGCCTGCCACCGCATACAGGATCTGTACGCCCAACCTGGACCTCAGCTCAACCAGAACTTGTCGCCCATGTCGTCTCAACCTCATCACTTACTCGCAGAACGTATGAGTTCGTCTTGTATAAGTCAAGCGGACAAAAGACCCAATGGTAGTCATACTCAAGCTCCGGTGGGGCGCCGCATGATGTGGACCTTACATGGAAAAAGTTCCCATGCTTGTTCAGTTGATGATATGGAATCAGACTCCGGTTTATCTCTAGGGTCCAGTCCGCCTTTAGCCTCGCCTGAAAATCCTACCGCTGTTGCACCGAGTTATATGTCCATTTCACGTTCAGATCAAGAAATCTCGGAGAGATCACATCACTACCCGACAGAGTACCAGAATCAACCCGACTCTTATTTACACACGGGAGAACAACAGTCTTATTTCACCAATTCAAGTTCTATCCATTCTCAGACGGTGAAACCTCAGTCTTTAGTTGACTTTTACAGCTCTGCACCGCCCACTAGTGGCGGCTGGGAACACACGGTGCATGCAAAACCTCCAGGGAGTCTACAACCGCCACCAGCAAGCAGAGACGAGCGGCGAGCCATGGCGTTGAAGATCCCCTTCCCCGTAGATAAGATCATCAATCTGCCAGTTGACGACTTCAACGAATTAGTGACGCAGTGCACCCTGACCGACGCCCAACTCGTACTCATTAAGGACATCAGGCGAAGAGGCAAGAATAAAGTGGCAGCGCAAAACTGCAGAAAGCGGAAACTGGACAGTATAAATCACCTGGAACGAGAGCTGGGTCAGCTGCAGGTCCAGAGGGAGAGTCTGGTCCAGGAGAGGTTGGAGTTCCAGCACAGCTTGGCTTACATTAAGCACCACCTGACAGACCTGTACGCCCAAGTGTTCGCTCACCTGAGGGATGAGACTGGACAACCGTATTCAGTAGATGAGTACTACTTACAGCAGACGCAGGACGGTAAAATATATTTGGTGCCGCAAAAAGTGCAGAAGAGAGAACAATGCTGAAATATGTACATTAGATATGTGAAAATATTGTGCCGACTTTTTTTTTGATTTTTTTGTGTGCCGACTTTTTTTTATTTTTTTATTTTTTGTGCCGACTTTTTTTTTATTTTTTGATTTTTTTTGTGCCGACTTTTTTTTATTTTTTGATTTTTTTTGTGCCGACTTTTTTTTATTTTTTGATTTTTTTTGTGCCGACTTTTTATTTTTTGATTTTTTTTGTGCCAACTTTTTTTTATTTTTTGATTTTTTTTGTGCCAACTTTTTTTTATTTTTTGATTTTTTTGTGCCGACTTTTTTTTATTTTTTTATGCCGACTTTTTTTTATTTTTTGATTTTTTTAGTGCCGACTTTTTTTTATTTTTTGATTTTTTTTGTGCCGACTTTTTTTTATTTTTTGATATTTTTTTGTGCCGACCTTTTTTTTTTTGTTGATTTTTTTTGTGCCGACCTTTGAAATAGACCAAAGTCCTTAAGTCCTAAATCTGGAGATTTTGTATTGTATTTTTATACAAAAAACACATTACAAGTTTCATTAAAAAAATAAAATTTTATTAAAAAGTTCACAAAAAAAAACAAACGTCATGAGCGTATAATTTTGACGAGATAGGACAGCTCTCGTCTGACCTGGATGAATATCTTCAGCACCAATTCATCCTTCTGAGGATTCTACAATAAAAAAAAAAATTGTGTCATCATAACAGTATTGACACCTAATTTCTTGTCTAGATCAGTGATTTTCAACCGCTGTGCCGCAGCACACTAGTGTACCATTTATTAATCATTTGCAAATATTATGTCAATAGTATACATGGACCCAAATATTCCGATTGCATTTGGTTTATTTGCTCAAACGGAAAGAATTGAACAGGGATGGAATATTCCTTTAACCAATCCGATTGCGGTATCTTGTGTCCGCTCAAATGGAAAGTTGTCAGGGTGCATTCTTTTTCTTCTTCTGTTGTTTATTGGCGGTTGGCAAGCAGCTTACGTGTGCATTAGCGCCATCTGTGGAACGGAATCTAAACCCTTCTATACTTTATTCATAAGTGCAGTTTTATTAAAAAAGAAAATATATATCTATATAAAACATGTCCCGAGTTTAATTATAAAATATTAGCAAGATTGAATTTGATCTTTTCCTGTTTAAATTTATCCCGGGTGCGTTCTTTAAGGGCATGCTCAGATACGACGTAACACGTTCAGATACAGGCGTTCTTCGGTTTTAAAAATGGAGGCCAGCAATCGGCACTGGACTAAGCAAAGTTTTTTTTTTTAATTCAAACTAAATTTCAAGACCGAACAGACGAAAAACTGGCAATACGGAGTTATTCCAACAAGTGAAGGAATAACTCGGGGAAGTCGGTATCACGTGATGTTGATGTTTACGTTTTACTGGGCATGCCCTATTGACTATTCTGGTTGATTTTCACGCCACATGTAGACAAGAGATTGGAATATTCCTTTCTATGGATACCATTGTTTTTCCCGAAAGGTGATTGGGAAAGAGAAAAAAGTGGTGATGTAAAAACTTGGCTACTGTGGAGTGTCTGTGGTGTATATTGGTCCGTGTGGCAACACCTAGCTTGTTCCTACGATAGACTTATTGATGCACGTGTGAGGGCGTGGGGACATTTTGGAACATTTTTAAGTTAGTGGTGTGCCACAAGATTTTTACAATGTAAAAAAAAACGTGCCGTTGCTAAAAAAAAAAAAGGTTGAAAATCACTGGTCTAGATTTGTGTGTGTTAAATGCAAATGCGGGAATTTCTCAAAACGCACTTATCTTCATGACAAATATGCACAATTTAGTGGAAAAAGACAGGTTATACCTGATTATTTGTTGTCAGAAGAAGTTGGTCCCCCCCACTGAGAGTACACTTCACTGCACTTCCTAGAAGCAGAAACAGAGTCAATAACAGGAAATACGCAACGTGCATTTTCATTCACTCACGGCATGCAAATATGTTGACAATTAATGGCATTGACCAACTCATTAAGATAGTTTTCACAAATATCATTAACGTGCTACACATCTTACTAGCGGCTACATGACAAAGCAAGGTGTACTGGCAGTAGTTGAGAAGTCTGGTCTTACCTACAGGCATCATTTAAGCCTTTGGTAGCTGCTGCTTGCTAGCCTCAGGCTTTTGTTCTCACTCTCCCCCCTGCTTCAATGATCCTGGCGATGACTGCTACTTCTCTCCCTCAGCTGGCTTCCATGGCTAGCCTCACAAGACTTCGCATGTAAGCTAGCATCGTCCAGATGTTCTGTGCTGAGCTCAGGGTCGAGTCTGTACCGTCTCTCATGTCCCTCAACCAGTAGAAGGCGCATGTGCATCAATTTTTACACCACCCCTCCCCCAAAACCACTAAAAGGAAGCTAAAAGTTTGTTTTAAAAAAACTGAAAATTTGTTTATTTCAGCTTGACTTGGGTGCAATTACAAATAAAACCAATTTTTGGACAAAACATCTACATAAAACCCTCATTGGAATGCTTGCTTTCCAGAAACAGATGGGAGAAGAAAAAAAACAACGCTTAAATGAAAAAAAAAAAACCTCCACAATTTAGCTATTGTACAACATCTCTTGCAGCAGCAGTAATCTGCCACAAGCATTTTTTTTTGGCTGAGCAGATTTAGGAGGTAAACCTGCAGCTGCCCTGTCACTTCCTCTCTCCTTGCTCTCCTCTTGCTGTCATTTCCTCTCCTAAGTACTCAGTCCTGTTGAACAATACGGAACAACATTGTTAACTGTGCACTGACTTGATACGACCTGAGATCCAGAGTGATTTTTTTTTTTCCAAAATACTGGTATGAACTGCACAACGAATCCCTGCTACTACAAAAGACTGTGGTAATGCTGACAAAGTCGGTCGCTGTGGTGTAATACGCTCACCTTGTCGCTTCAAAACCGCCCTTGACGTCCATATCCGCTGTTTGAGCTTCCTCCGTATCCGCCTGAAGTTAAATAAACATGCAATCTTAGTAGGTATACAATAATATTTTAATTAACTAATGAGTCCTACCATAGCTCCTGCCGCCACCGCCGCCGCCACCACCACCAAAGTTGTTCTTCATTGGGCCGAAGTTAGAGGACTGGGAGTCGTAGTGGCCCATGTTGTTGTAGTTTCCGCCGCCGCCGCCACCTCCGCCGCAGTTGCCTGCAATATTACATTCTCATAATAAACTTTTGATATAAAATAATACATTTCGGGATCAGTAATGATAGATATTCACCATAACCGTTGCTGTCGTAGCCATTTCCACCATAGCCGCCACCTCCGCCTCCACCCTGGCTGTAGCCCTGGTTATAGCCACGGCTGCCTCCATTGTTATATCCACCAATACCGCCTCCATAACCTGCATAAACATATACATGTATATATTAGTATAACCCTCAAAAAGCTATACAGCAACTGAGCATCAGTCAAAAGAAACGCGCTTACCACCATCGCCTCCATTGCAGTTGTAATGGCTGTCTCCGTATCTGCCCCTGCCACCTGGAAGTATACAATATATACAGTAAACCTCGGATATATCGGATTCAATTGTTCCCACTGGTTTTGTCCGATATAAGCCAAATCCGTTATATGCGTATACCGGAAAATGTCCGTTTTACGCATATATCGGATTTATATCCGGTATATGCGTGAATCGGATTTTATCCGTTATAAAAAGGCACTTCCTTGACTATGTTTCCAATGTACCTGGACGCGCAGGCAACGCTGCAAATGACGTCGTATAGCGGCATGTCACGATTCAGCGAATCGGAGCGCCACGATGCGGCCATCCGATATATGAGAGGGAAATTTAATGGAAATGCATTGGAACGGGACTGGAGATTTTGTCCGAAATAGGCAAAATTCATTATAAAAAATCCAATATATGCAATGAATTTTTATTGCAAATGCATTGTAATGCATTTGCAATAAAAATTCATTGCATATATTTTTTATAATGGATTTTAAAATACAGGAGATTCATTACAGATGCATTGTAATGCATTTGCAATAAAAATTCATTGCATATATTGCATATATTTTTTATAATGGATTTTAAAATATAGGAGATGCATTACAAATGCATTGTAATGCATTTGCAATAAAAATTCATTGCATATATTTTTTATAATGGATTTTAAAATATAGGAGATGCATTACAAATGCATTGTAATGCATTTGCAATAAAAATTCATTGCATATATTTTTTATAATGGATTTTGCCTATTTCGGACAAAATCTCCAGTCCCGTTCCAATGCATTTCCATTAAATTTCCCTCTCCTATAGTTTTTCTGGAGAAAAATTGGTTCTTTTTTATCTGTCCGTTGTGAGCGAATTTCCGATATATCCGAGGTTTACTGTACATCAAGTCGGAATCTAATCAGAAAAAGCATGTTACAAAGTCGCAGACGGCGCTTACCCTGGTTGAAACCTCTGTCATAGTCATAGGGCCTTCCGCCACCACTCCGACCACCTGAAAATCCTGAAAAAATAAAAGCCAAACATTAGAACCGCGTCATGTTTACATTAAAAATGATGCGTAATGAAGACACAGCACCTCCTCTCATTCCCATTCCTGACTGCATATCCTGCCTTGGAAGGGCCTTCCTTACTTCACAGTTGTGTGAGTTAATTGTGTGATATTTCTGGACTGCATGGGAAGAAAAATAAAACTTTTTAATAAAAAAAAATATTTTTTTTACTATAAACTAAAGTAGAAATCACTTACTGACAATCCTGTCGACTGAGTCGTGGTCATCAAAGGTCACAAAAGCAAATCCCCTCTTCTTGCCAGTGTTGCGATCATTCATTATTTCAATAACCTCAATTTTTCCAAACTCCTGGAAATAATCACGCAGGTGCGATTCCTCTGTGTCCTCTTTAATTCCCCCAACAAATATTTTCTTCACGGTTACATGAGCACCCGGTCGATTGGAATCCTGGAAATAAACACCTCAGTCAAACAATTTATTTATCATACCATCACTAACAAATAGTTTGGTAGCGTCCATTAATATGGATGATATACCTCTCTGGAAACTGCTCGCTTGGGTTCTACCACTCTTCCGTCAACCTTGTGGGGTCGGGCACCCATGGCAGCATCAACCTCCTGGACAGATGAGTAGGTGACAAAGCCAAAACCCCTGGACCTCTTGCTGCCGGGGTCTCTCATCACCTAAAGCAAACATCATCCATTCAATACATGTCCTCTTCGTGTGGTAAATTGTTAGAATTAAATGACTTACCACACAATCTGTAAGACTCCCCCAGTTTTGGAAATGGTCCCGCAAACTCTCGTCTGTGGTCTCGAAGCTCAAGCCGCCGATGAACAGCTTGCGGAGCTGCTCTGGCTCACGGGGAATCTACACACATACGAAAAAATAATTCAAAACCTATCCGCGTCATATTATTTGGTTTAAAATGACATGCATTTTCTCTTTCCGATTTTGCATTTAACGTGAATGCAACTCAGACTCGAGGCGTACATTGCAACCTCGGCTCGGTGTTCCCAATTGGACTGGGTTGAGACGCTTCCGCCATTACGCTTCCGTGTGATAGCAATTGGCTAACACGTACGGCTAAAAATAAAGCCCTAAATGTACACGACGCTATCCACGCTGTTTGAATTCGTTAAAAACTGCGTGAAACAATTCACACAGCGCTAAATTCCCACTAACACGGACACCTTAAGAACAAAAGACCACGAGGATTGGGATACAAAATGGCGGCTTGCAGATCTCGTCGGTCACGGAAAGCGATAGTAAACGTACAATAAAACGCACACTGTCGACAGCTATATTATAGTTCCGCATGCATCAACAACTGAGTACTTACATCTTTCGACATCTTGCAGAATTTATTTTTGACGACAAATTTAAAATTTGCGTGTGGAAGGCAAACTGCGTCAAGAGAGCACAGGCTGCCCCTCAACAGTACAATAAATAGAAGCAGAGCTACCTTATTGACTCAGCTATTGGCCACTGCTTCCCGCTGCGGTCATGCGTCACCGAAGAAGTGAGTGTCGATTGGGCAGTGCTCTGTCAATCAGTGGTAACCTCCAATCCCAATTAGGTAGGCGTATGCTTTGTGCGGTGACGACCGAAATATGCATATTCTCTGGTACATTCATAATAGTGTTTACAGAATATTTTAATCACACGTTAAATTGATGTATATGTGTATATGTTTGAACCGATTAAACTGCGTAAATTAGTGTGCATTGGGAGGCATTGATCCTGGAACGTAGCTGTGTGTGGAGGGGGGGTCTCCTCCGTGTATTTGTCTAATCAGTGCAATCATACAAATGCTAAAATCTAATATTGATTTTCTGCCATATGCTGCACTATAACCACCACAACATTTGACTGCTGCCAAAAAAGTGTTAAATATGTTGCAGGGAATGGCCCTGACTGAGTAAATAGGTCACCAGCTGACTGAGGGGCGTATACGTTTATTGTGAGCCTTTAACGCGCGCTTTTCACGCATAAGCAAGCGCACTACCTTTATGTGGTCTATGCTACATGCTAACTTAGCAGCAGGGCCACAAAAACGCGAATTCCCTGTGCAGGCGGTCGATCCAATCTGGTGTTTTTCGCGTCAGTAAGGTAAGCAAACGAGTAAGCATCGCGGCGATGTGTGCGAATGCAAGTAGCGATATTTTTATGCATTAGCAGTGTGTTAGCTGGCGAGTCCAAACGGAGTGCTAACTAGCAAGCATCTCTTCGGTGACCATTGATTAGCTAGCTAGGAATAGCAAACACTTTGCGTTAGTGTACCTGTGCTTTTCTCATTTTTGTCCACGGCTACGCGTGGATATATTCACCTTAGCGAATGTTCGGTTTGTTATGTCGCCCGGGGAACATACACATAAGTCTTGTTATCGCAAGTGCTAGCTTGGAGTTAGCTTATTTTGTGGTGTCCATGATAACCTAAGGTCTTTAGCCTGCTTGTTTGTACACCTTATTTCACCATTGAATTTTCATCTGCAGGAAGAACATCAAGTAAACAATAGTGTCTTGTAACCTTTTGCCAACCAACTCTGCAATGGGCAAAAAGTCTCGCGAAGAGGACTCCTCATCATCGGATGAAGAAGAGTATGTTGTGGAGAAGGTGCTGGATAGGAGGGTGGTGAAAGGCAGGGTCGAGTTTTTTCTCAAGTGGAAAGGATATTCAGAGTAAGTTTTCTTTGCATTTAACAGCATTTACACACACACGAACACGGGACGTGATGAAAGTGCAACGAATGATGCACAGATCTTTGTTTGTAATGCCGTCATTGTTAGCCTTGACGCATTAGCACTAGCTCATGTGGAAATACAGAAAGCCACTATTGCTCACATGCATCATGTATATATTAATGATATGATTATGTATAAGACCATCCATTTAAGGAAGCCATGTGTAAAACAACATGACTGTTCTTCCCCTGACCCACTCTATTGTGATTTACCCTCAGCAAACACAACACATGGGAACCAGAGAAGAACCTGGACTGCCCGGAGCTCATTTCTGAGTTTATGAAGACCTACAAGAAAAGTGGGAGCGCTACTTCAAGTAGCGGAGGCAGCAAGTCAAACACGGCTCCCCCAGGACGTGCAAAAGACTCCACTGGCTCGAAGAAGAGGGGCTCTGATGACGAGGACGACGAGGAGGGTGGAAGCAAACCTAAAAAGAAAAAGGAGGTAGGGATGCAAAGTGGAACATTTAACAATAGTTCAGTTTGCATACTGGGAACGTGAGGATATTTGAATATCGAATATTTACTTGTACCATGTTAATTTTTGGGTTCATGTTTGCTTTGTCTTTCAGGAGGAAATTCTAGTGGCCCGTGGCTTTGAGAAAGGCCTCGAACCAGAGAAAATCATTGGTGCAACTGACTCGTGCGGTGATTTGATGTTCCTAATGAAGTGGTAAGGTTTATATTTCCACAAAAATATACTAATGATAGCTCAGTGAGCCTTGAGACGACATGTATCACTTTCGTAAATCAGTGTTATTTTTACTTTTCCCACAATTTCAATATTTTTAGTTCACTGGCACTGCACACATTCAGTCCTCCATCATATTAATTTTGCATCATAGCATACTATAAATGAGGTGCTATGTGGCAACAAATGTTAACCTATCCATCCATCCTTTTATGTATACCTCCATCCAATTTCTATGCAGCTTATTCTCACTAGGGTCGCGTGTGTATGCTGGAGCCTATCCCAGCCGACTTTGCGCCAGAGGCAGGGTACACCCTGGACTGGTCGATAATGTAAACATATGTTCCAAAATTTTGAGATATGTAATTGCATGCCTTTTAATCAGATAAAAGACCTTTTGTAATTTGATGCCGAACTTGCTTCCCGAACTTCAGTATTAAGGAAGTTACAGTAACTTTTGTCACATGAGACAAAAGCTGTAATTGAAAATCTCACATGCATTGTTTTTGGAATGTGAGAATATTAATAGTCCAGGATTTCAAAATGCATTGTGAAGGATTGTCTTAATTAACTACTGAGTTGGTCCAAAGACTGTGGAGTTCCTGCAAACACACCACAGATTAGCAGAGTGTAATATTGTATGCTAACATAAACAATACCTTTCAACATCAGCAGTTTGGCATCCAAACCTGTTAGGTTAACTTCGGTTTTGTTTAAAGGAAAAATAAATTATGTGGATTGTCAATTAAATCGTAACGCCGGACTGTTTCTCTCTCCCACAGGAAAGACTCTGACGAGGCCGACCTTGTGCTTGCCAAGGACGCCAATCACAAGTGCCCGCAGATCGTCATAGCCTTCTACGAAGAACGCCTCACCTGGCACGAAGACAGCGACAAGAAGGAGAAGGACGCTGTCAGCGCGTGAGTTGCTCACCTCCAAAAGGAAGGAGCAACTTCCCGGCGACAGGGACATCCTTGAGTCAGACATTTTTTTCCCCCCCTCCCTAACCCATCCCCTCCTCTGTACATTGTCCAGCAAAGACACTAATACAGTGGACACAGATCCTCAGCCACGACCCACCGGTGCTCAAGGGCCGCACTGCTGAGGAGGATCCATCACGCAGGAGAGAGGCTTTGGCAGATACGGGCGATGATGTCCTCTGGGAGTGTTTCTACTGTTTTGTCTTTGTATTCTTCACCCATTTTTTAAAAATGTTTGAAGTCATCATACCACTTTTGGTATTTTGCATCCTCAAGCACATCGACGTCAGCTGCAATCTTCTGTGGGGAATATATTTAACAGCAAGCTTGTTCCAAGGTGGGTGTGCGTACCCACTCTGAACACGCACCATTCGACTGCTTCAGAAGCAGTGTTTGCGTTTTAGTTCCTCTGTGTTTAATAGCATACCATCGATAGAAACAAAATACACTCAAGCGGTCATAGGTCTCGGGCCAATTATGTCTTTTAAGGTAGTGACAATTTTCCCTGTCTGTTTTTAAAGCTGTCATTTTTTTACATGTCAGACACTTTGTAGTGTTTTTTTTTTAATTTCTCGATGCTATTACATAATATGACAATTACAATAAATGGACTTTTTGCTCGGATTTGCTTTTTCCCTCCACCCGATTAAACAGAACCAAACAAGAAGCATCACCGGTGCAGTGGTGGAGTTCTGCCACCTTGTGGCCAAAAATATATAACGACTCAGTCTGATCGCCTTGCAGTCATTCTTAATACTTATTTAAAGTTGTTTGGGTATTAGAATAAGCTTTGAGTTATCACTTCACTATCAGGCTCGCTCTGGCTTATTGTAGAGATTCACCGACAGTCTTTAGTTTGTCCTGTTTTTTGTCTTGAGCAATTAAAATGTATATTCTAGACGGTGATAGTTTTTTAATGTTTTTTTTTTTTCCTAATCATTTTTGTATTATCATTGAAGCTACTATAGCTTTCCATTTGACAGTGAATTTTAAAGTGAACTTTTCTTTCATGATGTTACAGCAAAATACATTATTAAATTGCCTGGATGTTCAAACTGCTGTTGGGACTTTATTTTACAATTATAATAATAAAAAATAAAAATAAAACATTTAGCACGAACCGAGTGGTGATCGCGCAGGCCACACAGCTTGGAGACACGAGTTCGATTCCACCGTCTGCATATCTGTGAGGAGTTTGCATGTACTCCGGTTTCCTCCCACATTCCAAAAACATGCTAGGTTAATTAGCGACTCCAAATTGTCCATAGGTATGAATGTGAGTGTGAATGGTTGTTTGTCTATATGTGCACTGGGATTGGCTGGCCACCAGTCCAGGGTGAACCCCGCCGAAAGCCCGAAGACAGCTGGGATAGGCTCCAGCATACCCCAACCCTCGCGAGAATAAGCGGTAGAAAGTGAATGAATGAACATTAAGCATGTGTACCACCCATGTCCAGCAGGTGTCAGTGTGGCACAAAATAATTCAAACTATCATTTTCTGCATGGCGTCTCCACTTAGTCAGCTCCCAATGTCAAACGCGCCAACCAATGCGCTTCTGGAGCTCTTAAAAAGCATGTGATGGCAGCCTTTTAGATTTTAATTCGTCATCAGTACTTAATCGGAACAGCGGAAATGATAAACAATACAATGTGATGAATGATGTCAGGCATTTCCCCCCCCCTCACAAAGCTACATTTCATTATCCGGCAGAGGAACAGCCCCATGTAAGTCACTTGTCATATAAATGTCTATTAAGATTAGTGTTTCTACTTTGGGGGTACACTAAAATAAACAGCAATGGAGGTTCAACCTAATCCTTTTCCCTCTCTTAACACCTTTTTTTCCTCTCTGTCTTGCAGCCTTTTATAGTGAGTCTTTATCATTGTCTCACACACGCACACATATACAAAGAGTCGTCTAAAGTGATGGAATTTCCCAAGCAAAAAGCCTGTTATGCTGTAAATGTAATGCAAAGGTCACTAGTAAATTTCCAGCCGCAGGGACCATTAAGACGGGCAAAGGGATGGAGCAGCAGGCTGTTTTATGGAGCTTGGAGCTGTCTGTTGACAAACCCTGGCTGGTCGGTTTGGATGGGGAGAGCACATTTGGGGGGGGCAGCAAAGAAAGAGAAACATGTGAGGACTGGACAAAATTATTTTAAATATATTTTTATATTCAAGATGTTAGAAATACACTTACTGGGCCCGATATAGGTTCACCCCTACAGCATGATGATATACTGTATGTAATGAAGAGTTCAACTAAATACAATTATGTATAACAACTCTGTATATTATCATAAAAGTGTTCTGCTCATGCAACCATAATATTATGGTAACGGTAATGGTTTAATTTCATTTGAACATGCATCAGATTCCAATTGAGTACATCCCATAATCAGTTCCCAGTTCCACATGTCCAAAAGGAGGAGGAAGAAGCAAAGCTTATTAAATCCTACCCCTCCATCTGGTACTTTTACAATCAATAACTGTAACATTTGTTCACTTCCTGCTTTCCATAATACAGTTTAAAGTTGTTGTTTTTTTTTTATTTTGTAATTTTGTAATTTTTTGTCCCGTACTGAAGTACGAGATAATATTACATATTTTCTATATTGGTACTTTTACAATCAGCAACTGTTAGATTTGTTCACTTCCTGCTTTCCATAATACAGTTCAAGGTTGTTTTTTTTAAATTTTGTAATTTTGTAATTTTTTGTCCCGTACTGAAGTACGAGGTAATATTACATATTTTCTATATTGGTACTTTTACAATCAGTAACTGTTCAATTTGTTCACTTCCTGCTTTCCATAATACAGTTTAAGGTTTTTTATTTTATTTTTAAATTTTGTAATTTTTTGTCCCGTACTGAAGTAGGAGGTAATATTACGTATTTTCTATATTGGTACTTTTACAATCAGTAACTCTTACATTTGTTCACTTCCTGCTTTCCATAATACAGTTTAAGGTTTTTTTTTTTAAATTTAGTAATTTTTTGTCTCGTACTGAAGTACGAGGTAATATTACATATTCTCTATATTGGTACTTTTACAATCTGTAACTCTTACATTTGTTCACTTCCTGCTTTCCATAATACAGTTTAAGGTTGTTTTTTTTTTAATTTTGTAATTTTGTAATTTTTTGTCCCGTACTGAAGTACGAGGTAATATTACATATTTTCTATATTGGTACTTTTACAATCAGTAACTGTTACATTTGTTCACTTCCTGCTTTCCATAATACAGTTTAAGGTTGTTGTTGTTTTTTTGTAATTTTGTAATTTTTTGTCCTGTACTGAAGTACGAGGTAATATTACATATTTTCTATATTGGTACTTTTACAATCAGTAACTGTTACATTTGTTCACTTCCTGCTTTCCATAATACAGTTTAAGGTTGGGGTTTTTTTTTTTTAATTTTTAAATTTTGTAATTTTTTTGTCCCGTACTGAAGTACGAGGTAATATTACATATTTTCTATATTGGTACTTTTACAATCAGTAACTGTTACATTTGTTCACTTCCTGCTTTCCATAATACAGTTTAAGGTTTGTTTTTTTTTCATTTTTAAATTTTGTAATTTTTTGTCCCGTACTGAAGTATGAGGTAATATTACATATTTTCTATATTGGTACTTTTACAATCAGTAACTGTTACATTTGTTCACTTCCTGCTTTCCATAATACAGTTTAAGGTTGGGGGTTTTTTTGAATTTTTAAATTTTGTAATTTTTTTGTCCCGTACTGAAGTACGAGGTAATATTACATGTTTTCTATATTGGTACTTTTACAATCAGTAACTGTTACATTTGTTCACTTCCTGCTTTCCATAATACAGTTTAAGGTTTTTTTATTTTATTTTTAAATTTTGTAATTTTTTGTCCCGTACTGAAGTACGAGGTAATATTACATATTTTTTATATTGATTGATATTATTTTTTTGATGCATTCCCTTAATGATATAATGCATTTTAATTACAGCCATTGTTAGAAATGACGATGACACAAGCAGTGACGTCATTGCTGGTGTACATAAGCAACATTCTCACAATGCACGTAGAGATGCGTCTTGTCTTATATTAGATTCGAACACGCACCCTCCCCATGCTCCCAACTTGTGGTGCAAATGAGTTCCGCAGGGTTTTGCCCGCTGCAGAGGTGGGTCCCCTTGTAGCGCATTACACCAAATGAGTGTTGGGGGAGCTACTGTGCAGCTGTGCAACTGCTGCAGAGGGCCTAATCAGTGTTATACGGCGTGTTTAAAGGGGGAGCCCGGGAAACAACAAAGGCGCACAATTGCACCCTAACGACAACTTGCGACGCGATGCGCCATTTTGTGTACAGACGCAACCCACAGCGGTCAGCGCTTGACGCAGGCTGGAGTGCATATGGTGCGGCTTTCACACATCGCAGCGCAAGCTAGCCCGCAAGCTGCGTGTTCATTACCTTGTTGCTTCCTGACACGCATCAGCCGTGGCGATGACTGGTGCACTGATCTGTGCGAAGGTGATTGCGATGCGATGCTCTAATTCGGGCGGCTATCACACTTAATGTGCAGTAAAGTACCGCAGACAAAACTGCTTCATTCCAAATGCCCACACATTCTCCCCCCCCCCCCGCCTCCGCCGCTTGCTGTGTTTCCCTATCAACACCACCACACACACTCTTAACACCACCCCCACTCCCTCATCTCGTCCCTCCACCGGGGGAAAGAGTTATAGCTGCCATAAAAGGCAGGTAATGCATTGTTAACTAATTCTGCCTGCTCAGAGCTGATATATCCTCCGCTCTAAATCTCAGCACTTCCAATAAAATGCAAATGCTAATGCTTGCCCTCTATGAGCTGATATCATTTTTAACAGGCCAGAGGTAAATGCCTGAGACAGGCGGGATGGGCCTCAAAAGGTGGCTTGGGTGGCTTTCTTGGCACCCCGTCAGAAAGGAAAGTACCAGACCTCGTGCACGCGTTTCAGCAAGCAGATGTGGTCGTGTTGCTAAATGTGCGCGGCACGTGTGTGTGTGTGTGTGTGTGTGTGACTGCTTAGGCGTCTTCAGTCATTACGTCAAACGTGAGCGACGATTTGCCTGCGGATGTAATGGATCATATTTCCATCTTAATTGTAATGTTGCACTTCATGTAACCTTGGGCTTCTAAATATTGATCCACTTCTAGATTTTCAATTATCCCGTGCCGTTTTTCTGCCAACCGGTGATTTGTGTCCCGTCATATCTAGAGGCTTGTCCAGTAATTAGACCATAAATTAATTTGCAAAGAAGAAAAAAAAAAAAAACAAAATAAAAAGAGTATTAAGTAAGTCTTCTACAAAGACATCACACAGTCACAGTAAACCACGGCTGTGTTTTATTGAGTGGGAGATAATTGGATTACAAATTCCGGCGCCATAACTTTTGTGTCTTTTTTCTTTAAGTTAAAACCACACTGCTGCTAATGATGCTTTGTAAATCCTCTCGTTAATACACAGAGAGAAATAATCCACAGACATAGTTGCAGCTAATTACCAGCACGGCAAAATGAGTCTATTAGGTTGAAAATGTGTGAAACCTGCAGTGAAATGTGCACTGAATCCTTCAGTGGATTTAACCCAAAACGCCCCCCCCCCCCCCTCCTACACACACACCCATGAAGACAGACAACAATTGTGCTTTCCGAACTTAACTCTTATTTACCGCACGGCTCATGCCGAGGTCCTATAAAACGCAAAGGCATGTTGATTGGTTTTAAATTGCGGACACGTGGTTTCCTGCCAGATTAGCTCATTGTCCCCTGCTGCCAAATTAGACATTGTAATTCACGCCGTCGCTGCACAGCGGACTGCCGTCTGTGACTGCAGCTCTCTTTTGCTATTTGAAAATGCCCATTAGATAAGCTCGACGTCCTCACTCATAGTAATTAGGAAGAAAAATGATGCAAAAAGAAGAGCCTCGACTTGGGGCTGGCAAATGTTAAATCAGCAGGGTCGGACATTAAAGCACACACTATAGCCCGTTTTACACCGCCTGCTAAAGCTGTGATTTTTCCCGGCTTTTTTTATGGGTCGCTGTTGTGTAAAAACCAAACTGACATGGAATGGAGGAATGGATACGCGGCTTTCTTGGGTAGTAACACCGTGTAAACAGTGTTTATAGCGTCATACGTAACAGTCACTTGTTGCACCCTGTCACTATTCCAAAAGGTATTTGAAATGTAAGGCCAGATGACAACACAACTGAACACAAAATGCACTTTTTAAATGAAACTTTCTGTTATTAAGGGAGAAAAAAAAACTAAATTATATTTAAATTAGATCTATCAGTCTGGAAAAGATGAGAAAAGAAAATTCACAAATGGCAAAAACATGGAACAGTTTCATGGAAACCTTCAAGAGGTCACAAAAGGCCCCACAACAACATCCTCAGTCAGTGGTCAAGACCACACCATAAAAAAGACACTGGGGAAAAACAGCTGCAATGACAAAAACTGACCAAAAATCATATTGCGCAGCGGTGAGTCATCCAAGAGGTCACAAAAGACCCCACAACAACATCCTCAGTTAAGGTCAGTGGTCAAGACTCCACCATAAAAAAACACTGGGGAAAAACAGCTGCAATGACAAAAACTGACCAAAAATCATATTGCGCAGCGGTGAGTCATCCAAGAGGTCACAAAAGACCCCACAACAACCTCCTCGGTTAAGGTCAGTGGTCAAGACCACACCATAAAAAAAAGACACTGGGGAAAAACAGCTGGAATGACAAAAACTGAACAAAAATAATATTGCGCAGCCATGAGTCATACAAGAGGTCACAAAAGACCCCACAACAACATCCTCAGTTAAGGTCAGTGGTCAAGACTCCACCATAAAAAAGACACTGTGGAAAAACAGCTGGAATGACAAAAATTGAACAAAAATAATATTGCGCAGCGGTGAGTCATACAAGAGGTCACAAAAGACCCCACAACAACATCCAAAGAACCACATGCCTCACTTGCTTCAGTTAAGGTCAGTGGTCAAGACTCCACCATAAAAAGGACACTGGGGAAAAACAGCTGGAATGACAAAAACTGAACAAAAATAATATTGCGCAGCGGTGAGTCATACAAGAGGTCACAAAAGACCCCACAACAATAGCCAAAGAACCACATGCCTCACTTGCCTCAGTTAAGGTCAGTGGTCAAGACTCCACCATAAAAAGGACACTGGGGAAAAACAGCTGGAATGACAAAAACTGAACAAAAATAATATTGTGCAGCGGTGAGTCATCCAAGAGGTCACAAAAGACCCCACAACATCATCCTCGGTTAAGGTCAGTGGTCAAGACTCCACCATAAAAAAAGACACAGGGGAAAAACAGCTGGAATGAGAAAAACTGAACAAAAATAATATTGCGCAGCGGTGAGTCATACAAGAGGTCACAAAAGACCCCACACCAATAGCCAAAGAACCACATGCCTCACTTGCCTCAATTAAGGTCAGCGGTCAAGACTCCACCATAAAAAAGACACTGGGGGAAAAACAGCTGGAATGACAAAAACTGAACAAAAATAATATTGCGCAGCGGTGAGTCATCCAAGAGGTCACAAAAGACCCCACAACAACATCCTCAGTTAAGGTCAGTGGTCAAGACCACACCATAAAAAGACACTGGGGAAAAACAGCTGGAATGACAAAAACTGAACAAAAATAATATTTTGCACCGGTGAGTCATACAAGAGGTCACAAAAGACCCCACAACAACATCCTCAGTTAAGGTCAGTGGTCAAGACACCACCAAAAGAAAGACACTGGGGAAAAACAGCTGGAATGACAAAAACTGAACAAAAATAATATTGCGCAGCGGTGAATCATCCAAGAGGTCACAAAAGACCCCACAACAATAGCCAAAGAACCACATGCCTCACTTGCCTCAGTTAAGGTCAGTGGTCGAGACGCTCCCATGAGAAAGAAACCAGGGAAAAACAGCTGGAATGACAAAAACTGACCAAAAATAATATTGCGCAGCAGTGAGTCATCCAAGAGGTCACAAAAGACCCCACAACAACATCCTCAGTTAAAGTCAGTGGTCAAGACCACAGCATAAAAAAAGACACTGGGGAAAAACAGCTGTAATGACAAAAACTGAACAAAAATAATATTGCGCGGTGGTGTGTCATCCAAGAGGTCACAAAAGACCCCACAACAACATCCTCAGTTAAGGTCAGTGGTCAAGACACCACCATAAGAAAGACACTGGGGAAAAACAGCTGGAATGACAAAAACTGAACAAAAATTATTTTTCGCAGCGGTGAGTCATACAAGAGGTCACAAAAGACCCCACAACAACATCCAAAGAACCACATGCCTCACTTGCCTCAGTTAAGGTCAGCGGTCAAGACTCCACCATAAAAAAAGACACAGGGGAAAAACAGCTGGAATGAGAAAAACTGAACAAAAATAATATTGCGCAGCGGTGAGTCATACAAGAGGTCACAAAAGACCCCACACCAATAGCCAAAGAACCACATGCCTCACTTGCCTCAATTAAGGTCAGCGGTCAAGACTCCACCATAAAAAAGACACTGGGGAAAAACAGCTGGAATGACAAAAACTGAACAAAAATAATATTGCGCAGCGGTGAGTCATCCAAGAGGTCACAAAAGACCCCACAACAACATCCTCAGTTAAGGTCAGTGGTCAAGACCACACCATAAAAAGACACTGGGGAAAAACAGCTGGAATGACAAAAACTGAACAAAAATAATATTTTGCACCGGTGAGTCATACAAGAGGTCACAAAAGACCCCACAACAACATCCTCAGTTAAGGTCAGTGGTCAAGACACCACCAAAAGAAAGACACTGGGGAAAAACAGCTGGAATGACAAAAACTGAACAAAAATAATATTGCGCAGCGGTGAATCATCCAAGAGGTCACAAAAGACCCCACAACAATAGCCAAAGAACCACATGCCTCACTTGCCTCAGTTAAGGTCAGTGGTCGAGACGCTCCCATGAGAAAGAAACCAGGGAAAAACAGCTGGAATGACAAAAACTGACCAAAAATAATATTGCGCAGCAGTGAGTCATCCAAGAGGTCACAAAAGACCCCACAACAACATCCTCAGTTAAAGTCAGTGGTCAAGACCACAGCATAAAAAAAGACACTGGGGAAAAACAGCTGTAATGACAAAAACTGAACAAAAATAATATTGCGCGGTGGTGTGTCATCCAAGAGGTCACAAAAGACCCCACAACAACATCCTCAGTTAAGGTCAGTGGTCAAG
The DNA here is from genome assembly GCF_030265055.1 of Doryrhamphus excisus. Taxonomy (NCBI): domain Eukaryota; kingdom Metazoa; phylum Chordata; class Actinopteri; order Syngnathiformes; family Syngnathidae; genus Doryrhamphus; species Doryrhamphus excisus. The sequence goes on along the minus strand of NC_080475.1, from coordinate 8,626,800 downwards.
ACACCACCATAAGAAAGACACTGGGGAAAAACAGCTGGAATGACAAAAACTGAACAAAAATTATTTTTCGCAGCGGTGAGTCATACAAGAGGTCACAAAAGACCCCACAACAACATCCAAAGAACCACATGCCTCACTTGCCTCAGTTAAGGTCAGCGGTCAAGTCTCCACCATAAAAAAAGACACTATGGAAAAACAGCTGGAATGACAAAAACTGAACAAAAATCATATTGCGCAGCGGTGAGTCATCCAAGAGGTCACAAAAGACCCCACAACAACATCCTCAGTTAAGGTCAGTGGTCAAGACCACGCCATAAAAAAGACACTGGGGGAAAAACAGCTGGAATGACAAAAACTGAACAAAAATAATATTGCGCAGCGGTGAGTCATACAAGAGGTCACAAAAGACCCCACAACAACATCCTCAGTTAAGGTCAGTGGTCAAGACCACGCCATAAAAAAGACACTGGGGAAAAACAGCTGGAATGAGAAAAACTGAACAAAAATAATATTGCGCAGCGGTGAGTCATACAAGAGGTCACAAAAGACCCCACAACAACATCCTCAGTTAAGGTCAGTGGTCAAGACCACACCATAAAAAAGACACTGGGGAAAAACAGCTGGAATGACAAAAACTGAACAAAAATCATATTGCGCAGCGGTAAGTCATCCAAGAGGTCACAAAAGACCCCACAACAACCACCTCAGTTAAGGTCAGTGGTCAAGACTCCACCATAAGAAAGACACTGGGGACAAACAGCTGCAATGACAAAAACTGAACAAATATAATATTGCGCAGCAGTGAGTCATCCAAGAGGTCACAAAAGACCCCACAACAACATCCTCAGTTAAAGTCAGTGGTCAAGACCACAGCATAAAAAAGACACTGGGGAAAAACAGCTGTAATGACAAAAACTGAACAAAAATAATATTGTGCGGTGGTGAGTCATCCAAGAGGTCACAAAGGACCCCACAACAACATCCTCAGTTACGGTCAGTGGTCAAGACTCCACCATTAAAAAAGACACTGGGGAAAAACAGCTGGAATGACAAAAACTGAACAAAAATAATATTTTGCAGCGGTGAGTAATCCAAGAGGTCACAAAAGACCCCACAACAATAGCCAAAGAACCACATGCGTCACTTGCCTCAATTAAGGTCAGTGGTCAAGTCTCCACCATAAAAAAGACACTATGGAAAAACAGCTGGAATGACAAAAACTGAACAAAAATAATATTTGGCCTCAATTTTGACCCAAAACACCTTTATGATCCGCAAGACCTGAAATGATGGCACAAAAGTTAAACTGGCATACCAGCAGTAAAATATGGTGGTGGTAGTGCGATGGTCTGGGGCTGTTTTGCTGCTTCAGCACCTGGAAGACTTGTGATAAATTTAACAAGGAATTCTGCTGTCTACCAAAGAATCCTGAAGGATCTGTTCGTGACCTCAAGATGAAACAAACCAGCAGGTCCACCACTGAAATGAAGACTGTCAAGACACATTGACTAATATTTACATTTGTTCGATAATCTGAAACATTTAAGTGTCACTCCGGAAATGTCTATACAGAACCTGGCAACTTGCGTAGAAAGACCCTTCCAAATCTTCTCTCCATGAAGAAGCAGTACTAACCTCTCCCCCAGCAATGTGTAGGTGTAAGACCGGATCAGTCTACCTGATCCGGATGATACCTCGGCTGTTATTGTGTGAGGTCACAGCTGCCAACAAGCTCATATCTTCCAGGGCTCAAGACTCACGGTCAAGCCAACGCAGCCGACCCACCTGCTCCCCTTTCCTCCATCACGACATCCCTCCCCGGATCAAACCCTGCATACTGCCAGCCTGCCGCAGACATCATGTGTCCCTGAATTTATGACGGAGACTTATTGGCGTCAAGAGGCATCTTGAGTTTCCCCTCATGCGGTCATGTGTTTGGTGAGCGTTAATCCATTAACATTCGGAGCAGACACGTTTTGAGGCCGGCTTCCAGCCCCCCGCCTGAGCCCTGACAGTCTTTGACCCACAGCTGACCACCGCTTCTACATCGCGCAACGCTGTAAACTCTCTTATGTTACACCGTATTGGTGTGATACATGCTTGGGGTCTAATACTGGATGCCGGGCTAATAACCGACAGAGGAGGGCGAAAGCACATCTGTCTACTGTAATACCATACACATGGAGCGTTAGAATCATACTATATCCATAAACTTTTTATATTTCCATCAAAAATTACAGTTCAGAGCACGATCAAATCCTCTACGATTGCAACCGAGACCCAAAGACCTGATTCTTGATATGCAGGAAACCTCACACAACAAGTGCTAGCCATTCATTTTCTATGCCGCTTATTTTCACCGGGGTTGTGAGTACGCTGGAGCCTATCACAGCTGTTTTAGGGCGAGAGGCGGGGTACACCCACAGGGCACATATAGACAAACAATCATTCAAACTCACATTCATACCTACGGACGATTATTAGGATTTCCGATATTGTTTTTTTTTGTCGATAACCGATATTGTCAAACTCTGGTTTCTTGGTACAGGTCTTGCAGGCTCCCGGTTCAAGCCCTCTTAGGTGGGGAGGACTTGTCCTCTTGGCCCTGGGACCACCGGCCTCTTCTTGTAGATCATTGCCCACCCTGGCCATTTCATCCCCAACATTCAGCACCATATTCCGTGTTCCCTCCTTCTTATCCGGGTCAAAATAACGGTCTTTGTAACCATGGTTACAATTGCATAAAGACGTTGACTTTGCTTCCAATGTTTGCACACCTTTGTCTGATTCTTCCATCTCGGGGACATCCGATGTCGTTAGTTAGCTGCTAGAAGGGTTCCAAGTTCTCCGTAATTCTCCACTGAGTTGCTGTCGACGTTCCAGGGAGTTCATAATCAGCAGCATATGCACCGAAAGCCCGCTTCTAAGCTCCACAGGCTCTGCATCATATAGTATGTGGAATTCCACCTGGAGGGGATATGTCTTGTTGCAGGTCTTTTCACAGGCACGGCGAGTTGTTTTTGTACGTCTTTAAAAACAGACTGCAAGCAAGGCTAGAGTGCCTGACGTGGTCTACAAAAGTGGTCTGCAAAGTGTACGCCATGCAGGGCAGACACCAAACTCTGACGTAGCTTTGACCAAAGTTGAGTTGTTGGCTCCTATAGAGCAGATACACACAAAGCTTTCTAGTTCTTCCAGAATCTGCACCTATTCAGCTGCATTTCTTTGGATTTCGTGGTTCACGCAAAAACTGTCAGTTTTATTGTTATTATTAATAAATTTATTCCACCCATGGCCCGCCTCCAGGCACACTAGCTCCACTGTGATTGGTCACACTTGCAACTAGCTGCAAACAGTTTGTTTGTGTATATGTGCCCTGCAATCGGCTGGTACCCAAAGTCAACTGGGATAGGCTCCAGCATATCCACGACCCTAGTGATGATAAGCAGCATAAAACCGGATGGATGGGGTTGCTTTAACTACATTTTACATCTCATTTGTGTGTACTTGGTAGAAGTCATTAGTGGAAGACGAGCATGGAGGAAGAAGAAGAAGAAGAAAGAGAGCACCTCCGTTGACTGTGAGTTGCAAAGTGAACGCCATGCAGGGCAGACACCAAACTCCGACGTAGCTTTGACCAAAGTTGAGTTGTTGGCTCCTATAATAATACAATAACCAACACACAAAGCTTTCTAGTCCTTCCAGAATCTGCACCTATTCAGCTGTATTTCTTTGGAATTCGTGGTTCCCGCAAAAATTTCAGTTTTATTATTATTAATTATTAATAATTATTAAACAGTTTGGGGCGGCACGGTGGTCTAGGGGTTAGCGCACAGACCTCACAGCTAGGAGACCAGGGTTCAATCTGTGTGGAGTTTGCATGTTCTCCCCGTGCATGCGCGGGTTTTCTCCGGGTACTCCGGTTTCCTCCCACATTCCAAAAACATGCTAGGTTAATTAGCGACTCCAAATTGTCCATAGGTATGAATGTGAGTGTGAATGGTTGTTTGTCTATATGTGCCCTGTGATTGGCTGGCGACCAGTCCAGGGTGTACCCCGCCTTACGCCCGAAGACAGCTGGGATAGGCTCCAGCACCCCCCGCGACCCTCGTGAGGAAAAGCGGTAGAAAATGAATGAATGAATGAATGAATTAAACAGTTTGTTTGTGTATATGTGCCCTGCAATCGGCTGGTACCCAAAGTCAACTGGGATAGGCTCCAGCATATCCACGACCCTAGTGATGATAAGCAGCATAAAAACGGATGGATGGGGTTGCTTTAACTACATTTTACATCTCATTTGTGTGTACTTGGTAGAAGTCATTAGTGGAAGACGAGCATGCAGGAAGAAGAAGAAGAAGAAGAAAGAGAGCACCTCCGTTGACTGTGAGTTGCAAAGTGTACGCCATGCAGGGCAGACACCAAACTCCGACGTAGCTTTGACCAAAGTTGAGTTGTTGGCTCCTATAATAATACAATAACCAACACACAAAGCTTTCTAGTCCTTCCAGAATCTGCACCTATTCAGCTGTATTTCTTTGGATTTCGTGGTTGCCGCAAAAATGTCAGTTTTATTATTATTAATTATTAATAATTATTAAACAGTTTGTTTGTGTATATGTGCCCTGCAATCGGCTGGTACCCGAAGTCAACTGGGATAGGCTCCAGCATATCCACAACCCTAGTGATGATAAGCAGCATAAAAACGGATGGATGGGGTTGCTTTAACTACATTTTACATCTCATTTGTGTGTACTTGGTAGAAGTCATTAGTGGAAGACGAGCATGCAGGAAGAAGAAGAAGAAGAAGAAAGAGAGAGGTGGTATCATGTGTTTCCACTTTTGACCCCTTCCGTTGTGCACACCTGGTTCGGTTTAGAACATGCAGAAGACTGATGGTGGTTTCATCTGCACGGTGGAGGTGTACATGCAGATCTTTAACAGGAAAAAAAGCCCAATTTGTGTTTCTTTTGTGGTGTGGTTGTATCAGCGCTGGGGTGTGCGGGTAAATAAACAACTCATTGTCAGATGTTAAAATGAGGTACTTTTGTACTTGTTGTAAAGTGGCCAAAATGATCATAAACGGTGTACAAAATGGAAGTATTTTGAACACAAGCGCGCAGCGTCCTTCCAAAATGAAAACAATCAATTAGAAAAGCAGCTACGTGAAAATGTATGTCAGATGTGCTGCCTCGATGATGAGAAAGCGCCGCCACACACCCCGAGCCGCTCATCTGTTTCCTATTGGGGCGCAGCCATTCTGGCAGGAAGGCACGGGCAGCAAATAAAGGCCGCTTTGGAATGACGGTAAAACGAGAGTAAAAGGGGCAGCGAAACAGGAAATGACAAGTGTGACCCACCGGGCCCACTTACTAGCTTGCCAGAATACGTGGGCCGCAGCCAACCTACTGAGCCGACACGTTTCCATCACCTGCTGCCGTTGGTTCCCTTCGGCGGGAGACAAAGGGTGCTTGTACCTCTGCTTAAATCACCCGTGTGCGGAGATTTAAACTCGCATCTTCCAGATCTCATGTGTGGTCCACAAACTAACCACTAGCCCAATATAAAACAATGCTGACTTGTGTTCAACTCTACATTATTAAATTACATTTTTAAAAAGTATTCAATGTATCACATGTTAGTTTTCCACCTGTCTGATGTTGTCTCATTACTGCCCCCTGGCATGTTGACTGCGCATTACAGCCACGGAGCTCCGTGGTCCCGGAAATCATTCCCGTTTCCATCCAGAGCTTTTTACAGTACCTCCAGCGCTCCCTGGTGATGGATTAATGCACTGTTGTTGTCATTTAATGGTCATTTTATTGCCCTAGTGCAATTTACCAGGCTTTATGTGCCTCTGCTGTCCTGTAGAGCAATGCGCAGGCGCAGCGGGTCAACGCCGTGCCTCGCCTAAGTGCTCTCTGCGCATGCGTACTGGGTTGCCGGCACACATATATACAGTATAAACGCACACTAGCAATCTAAATCAAACACACAATTAATTTAAACACAAATGGCCGACTATACAAGCAGGCAGATGAAAGCAGAGGTAGTGAATCTGTCAGCTTGGCTGATGGCTGCCGTGTTCCGGTCTCACCACCTGAGGGCGACATCGGTCACGTACCCTGAAGATGCAGTCTGATGCAATCTTTTTTATGTTTCATGACATGCATTCAATAATTAATAATTACTGCATGCTTGCTGTGTTGGCTGTGATGGGTCAAAGCAGAGGTCACATAGTCAGATGCATTATGGGTAAAAATCCTTCAAATCACAGACCACGCCTACCTTTGTGGCTGACTGTCCCTGTCCACACTTGATGCCTGCTGAAGGTTTAATCATCTCTTTATTTTTTTTTTAAAGATTAATAACAAATACATTTTGGACTGTGTATCAATATCAGGATTTTATTTTTGATTGGTCTGTATTAATGTGAATTTTTTATCATATTTTTCTTAATCATCTCATTTAATATTACAACCACATTTTGCCACCATCTTTTAAAAGGACATTAAGATTAATATCAATATCATTTTGGCCTGGGTATCGATATGTATTTTCTTTTTGATTGGTCTGTATTAATGTGATTTATACAATCTGGTTGTTATTCCCGTTTTATATACCATCATACATATTTATTGCTGTTTTTAAATTCTGCACATGCCTCGAAAATGACCCCTTAACACCAGGGGTGCCCAAACTATGGCCAAACTATGAATTTTGGTACCCTAGGAAACACAATTTTGGCCCACAAAAAGTGGTCTAGGTCCTCTGTCAGTGGCGGAGCTAGACATTTGTCATTGGGGTGGCCAAGGGGTGGCCATGACCGACACAGGTTGTGGCAATAAAGGCCCTTCTCCCTCCACCGTGCCTTTCGGAAATAAAAAATGTTCCTGCTTTGTACTTACTTATTATAAATAATCATAAAATGATTCATTTGATTTGGCACGGAATTATGTCTTTCTCTTGTTGACACAATACTTTTAATGTTTTAAGTCTGTCGTGATTTATCAGTCGTAAATCACTTGATATATGTCTTAATACTTGCAAACATGGCAACAGTACTTGACTTGTTAGTTTTTTCAAGTCAAGTGAACACACCCACTCAAAGTTAAATACTGTATGAGAACGTTGTTGCAACATGTGGGGAATATTTGGGGGGGGAGAGTCTATATAATGCATATAATGCAATAAAAAGCGTATATAAATTATGTCGACTATTATGACATTGTTAATAGTAGACTAAAGTACACTAAAGACAGGATATGTTGCAGTAATTGTTTCCTATTTATTTCCACATGAATATTGTCTACTAGTCAGATGGAGTAGCTATAGCAGTAAGCGGCCACCAGAGGGCGCACAAACACTGTTATTGCTATCCAACCCACCTCACCATTTACAAAACAAATAGTACTGAACTTGATATAAGGATACTTATATCGATTACTTCTCAAACCTAGTAGAGTAAGTCACTTCCAATGTGCTACAGCATATTTAGAATTATTTGCACTTTTATGTGACATACTGTATGTGGGTATACACCTGTGTGTACATTTCCGTCACATTTGTACATCTTTTTTTTTTTTTTAGCAAGGACCTGTAACCTCAGAGTCTCTTACGCCCTAAGAGCTGCTGATCCATCACTCTTAATGGAAGAGGATAAGTTTCAGCCAGTGAAAGAGAGATCAGACAAAGGCGGGAGGATTTATGGCAGACGTGGAAGTGGAACTGGCATGCGGGCCTTGATCTGAGCCGGGCTTTGGCTGGACGAGGTGAGGCATTGCCTCGGGCCAGGGTCATTCCCATGCACACTCACACGGAGACATAACTCCGGGCCGGGAGAGAAACACCACAGTACAAAAACCACCCCCCCACTTGCGTTTGAAGTCCCCGTGTAGCCTGATTCATAAGACCCGACTTTTGCATGTCTATCTTTGCCAAATGAATGGAGAAATCTTTGCGGTGAAATATGGAGCGGGGACCTCTTACAAGTTAGCCGAGGGGATGACCAAGGTGTAAATTATGTGGGAGTCCCCGGCCGGCCTTATTTATGAGAGGCCTGTCAGGTGTTTAGGTGTTGGTGTGAGATGTGCGGCTTAAAGCGTTTACTTTGGTGTTAATCAGCTCGCGCGGGCTGCGTCTGGTCGGAGGGCGTGTGTTTACATGTGTCTGTGTTCCGGGCGCTCTTGTGTGCCCATCGGGGGGCCTCGGGGTGAATGCTTTGTTGCAAACGGGAGGACGTGCGCTTGTGTTTGTTGGGACTGTTTTGTCTGGAGGACATCGTCATTTACACAGATGGGCTGAAACACTAGCTCGCTGTCGTTGGCCCACAAAGGTGATTTTTTTTTTTTTTTTTTACAACATCTACACCTGCCGTCACCATCTTATATTATGTAGAAAAAAGAATCCAGACATCATGTCTGTGAAAGTAACCCATCAGGTATCACTCAGCAGGTATTTTGAGCCTTAGTAATAACACTAATAACTGGAACTTCTATTGTCTCGTTTTGTTTGCCACCACAATAGCACCAGAATTGGTCCAGTGTTTGGTTCCTCCTAAGTGGGACCTAAGATGCTGATGGGAAAAAGGAGTACATGGAGAACCGAGGGGGGGGACCAGAGAGGATGATGTGCTGGAGGCAGGTACATCTGCATTGTCTCCAAACACAGCTTCGGCCTGTCCTAGGTATCTCTATCCCAGCAGCGCCCAGTGGCAGATTTACGGCCTCTCTTCATGCATGTGTGTCTACGTGTGGCTCTGCGTTCGAGCGGCAGGGATGAATTGAGAGCGAGGAGGGGAGCGAGCATGCGAGCGGAGGTGAAGGGCGGCGAGCAAACAGCAAACGGCGGCGCATTCCATCGATATCGCAACGCCCATTCTGTACCGTATTTCATCGTCTTCTCCAACTTGAGCCAGCCATCCTTTTTTCCGTCTCATATCCCGGCTTTTGTCTTCTTATTCTTCTTCGTCGTCTTCTTCTTCTCCTGGCACTCACTCGCCCCCTCAGCTGGGTCCCAGGCCATAAAGCCCTCTCAGGGGGAAGGTTGTAAATCTGTCTCCCCATCTCAGGAGATTTCCTGGAGCTCGGCAGACTCAACAAAGCCAGGGCAGTGTGGAAGACCAAATGTTTGACATGCACGCACACACACATGTATTTGTAGAAAGACTACATGTGTGCAGATATGTACTTGCACAAGAAGAACGCGGGTACGTGTACTTGGGTACAAGCGTTACTAGTATACATCTCTAATTAGTAGTAATCCCTGCAAGCCTTTTTTGCGGGTGTCGGGAGGCCGTCCAGACAAGCTTGTTGACTCCTTTTATTTTCTCACCCCCCCCCCCCCGACTTCCTTTTTTTCTACTTCCCACTCTGGTTTATTGCACTTGATTCTAGCACGGCCATTCCTGAGATGGCTCAGATAGCAGCTGACGCTAAATTGCCCGCCATAAAGTATCGGCAATAGCAACGGCGCTCGGAGGCGCAAGGAGGCACGAGGCAGTTTGGGCCCGCTGCGGAAACACAAGGTCTTCTTTTTAATCTTTAAATGTGGAATATGAACTCTGCTTCAACAGCCACAAATCACCGGAATCTTTCTTAAACATTAAACGATTCGGTTGCATGATCGATTCCCTGAGTGCCTCTTCAATCACTTTTATGCATACAATTTTCGAGAACATTTGGCTATTTGAGCGCCTGGTTTTTGGAGAAAAGTGACTGAAAATCAAAAGTAAAATGATCTAATGGTATTTTGGCACATCAAAATGCTTCTCCGTGATACTACTAATTACTCAGACAAGACAGGCTAGTTAAAGTGAGATGCAGTGATTTATGGGGGAGTCGTATATTTGGCTGTGCTATGTACCTGTCACATGGCTGACAGATGGTTGACTGCTGGGTTTGAAAATTCCCCTTCCTGTTTGTATCTATTCTTGTGTGACAACAAACGCACATGCGGGGTCTTGCCTCTAGAGGGGGTACGCATGAAGGAGTACACAAAGGCAGACTTTCCCAGACAAAAGGAGGAGGTGAGCTAACTCAAGAGCTAATGTCTTTGCTCAAGAGTGAAAGTCAGGTAAGACGACTTGCCGGGGAAGGACAGCAGGTTATGTTCCTACAAGCCTGAGTGGCTTCGGGAGTGACTAATCTATCCTCGTCTGGCTCATACGTTGCTGTGGGGTGCCAAATTCTTTTCAACAAAAGACAGAGCGCCATCAACATAAAGCTCGCGCCGATGAGATGAATATGAAGTATTGAGAGTAAACTGTCAGGTATACAGGTACGACAATTCTTTTCAAAAATATATTTCATGGAAATGGTTTTATTTCATTTCAACATGCATCAGATTCCAATCGAGTGCATCCCGTAATCAGTTCCCAGTTCCACATGTCCAAAAGGAGTAGGAAGAAGCAAAACTTAATAAATCTTACAATCAGTAACTGTTACATTTGTTCACTTCCTGCTTTTCTAATTTAATTTAAGTATTTTTTTAATATATTTTTATTTATTGTTATTTTTTTAATGTATTTTATTTATTAATTTGTTATATATTTTTAAAATTTTTATTTTTTGTCACATACCAAAGTACGTTGACATTGAGTGAACCGATATGGTAATAAAAAATACATATTTTTTAAATGACATTGAGTGAACCGATATGGTAAATGTGTACTAAACCACAGTGACAACATTCCAGCCATGAACCGTTTCACTTTTTTCCATAATTTTAAACAAAAATACTATAAATTACTATTACTTTTACTGTAAAATAGATAGCAGATTTCAGTAGTTTAGCTTTATGTTTACGCTAAAAGAAGTACATCAGAAGTAGGCATGTTTTGATCTTTGATTGTGTTTTTATCTTACAAATCTTAAGTAAGTTTGATCACATGTATAATTATTACAACTAGGAGTGTTCCCGAACCTGTATCGGTCCAACATCAGCCGAAAATCAGTATTGATTGACATTGACCTGCATCGATGCACCTCATAGAGTCCTACACACACACAACCACACGAGAGTGCTAAACTAAGCTAACCCCAGTTAGCTTCCATTCACGCTCTGTTAGAGATCTGGAGAGGGGGGGCTGTTTGGTATTTGAATTCACCACAATTCAGCCATCCGATGGGGAAATACTCACCCAAAGGAATGTTCCTTCTCCCGGGTCCCAGATATGGCATCACAATAACAAAATACAGCAACCTGTAAGGACAGATATGGATGGACAGCAGTGAGGACACGGAGCAGTACCGTCTTAGTCCAGATTGCGTCTTTTATTGAAACTTCATTCATTTTAAGAATTACAATATAGAATATATATACAATATACAATAATTAGTTGCGAGTGTGTGCAGGAGCTCAATAACTACCCTCTACGAACTTGCCTGTGAGAGAAGACTGAGGGCCATTTAAACCCAAAATGGCCGCGACGCGGTAATAACTGCCGTCTGGCCGGATGTGACAGCTTGCTCTATTTCAAAAGGGGCTTAACAATATACGAGACATAAGATATGCTTGAATTACTTCATTTCACGAATTATGAATTTACAGTGATTTAATTTGTTCCTCTTAACAACAACTGACCTGTAAAGTGGACAGATATGGATGGATAGCAACGTCCTTCGTCCTGATTGCGTGTTAGCGTAGGCGGAAGTCCACGCCTCAATGCGATCCTGGCACAACAGCTCCCGAGACAAAGGTTCCACCTGAGTACTGCCCCCACTGTGTAATATTATTTTATTAGTTTTTATTTCATTTTATTATTAGTTTTACATTTTTTTTCACCGTATAAAGTCATCAAAAAAATAAACGTGTATATTTGCTGTTTTTTGGTGTATGACAACAACATGACAACAACATTAAACAGTAAATTCCGTTTTTATTAGCCAATTCTATGATTACTTCCGCATTTCTGTGACGGTTTTGTACAACTTTATTTACATTTTGTTGTGGTGAAATTCCATCGTATGACCTTCAGAGGTGCCACTATATATGGATTATAAGACATGTTTGTTTATACTCGTTAAGGAGCTGTGACAAATTTACGTAAGTCAATGGTAATTATAATAACATATAATCATGCTCAGGGAAAGTTCACAGCGGCAGGTTGCGGGTGTAATTACTTCAGTTATTGTGGTTAAAATGACAGCAAACGCGGTGACATCCCTCAAAATGAGCCAATGAGATCATTTGTTTACATACCTCAAACATTTAAAAGTTATAGGAAGGATTCACATTATGCAGTTTTAACCTCAAAGTCTCTTGTAAACAATACAAATTGATACAATTTACACTTGAGAAACTTATTCATGAGTACTGTACAGACTCAAGACCAAACTGAAACCAGTAAAAAAAAAAAAATTCATGCAGAGTACAACAAATTCAGACATGCCCTAAATATTGCAAGGCCTGCCTGCCTCTCACGGCCCCGTGAAAGGTCACCAAAGTACGGTACAGTTAAGTACTACAGTATTATCAGCCAAAACTGCGATATATTGTCTCTGTCAGACACTGTGCAGGAGAAGCATTCCACCGGACTGCATGCAGGAGCAAGACAGGACCAGCCGGCGGCCATGTTGGCAAGGAGTGACACCCCTCACTCTTGTGCCCCCCAGCTAGCCTTGCCCCTTGACGGATGAGCCCAATGACAGCAGGACGCAACAACCTGCAATTGAACATTCCCCCGTGATCTATCATTGTCGCGGCGATGTTGCACTCAAAGGAAAACACAGGGACACACGCACCTTCACCCACGCCCTCGTATTAAGTCATGGCTGAAGTATTACAAGAATCAGGGCCCGGAACGCCCTCTCATACTTGCTAGATTCCTTGGATACTTGCTGCAGATGTTTTTTTTTTCAGTTTTTTTGTTGTTGAAATTGAACAGAATATAAGCTAAGTCTCCACCCTGCTGCTGTGTGATGTGGAATTGATGTGATTCTGCAGTTCCAGTCTTCAACCACAAGGTGGCATCTCACTCACAAAGACAGCAAGTCATGCTGGAAAAGGTCAATTTTCTGCTTTAGTGGTGAAGCTGTGGTGTATCACAGAAAAAAATGAATAAGCAGAAGCATATAAAAGAGTTTAATGAAGTCGGCCTTGCCAAAACATTAGGCACAAAGAGATGTGGTGATTTACCTTCGGAGGAACTAGTTTTATGGTCAAGATTGTCCACACTGTGGCTTGTAATGTGGCATGTAACGAATAGCAGGCTACATTTGACATATTTAAGCGGATAGAATAATGACCATTGACTGCTACGTGCTGGAATGGATCAAACCGGCTTATTTTTGTGTGCAAAGTCCAGGATGACGACACATGGACATCATATTATTGCAGGGGTCTCAAACTCAATTTACCTGCGGGCCACTGGAGCTTGGGTCTGGGCGAGGCTGGGCTGCATCAGGTTTTAAAAAAAAAACAACAAAAAAACGCATTAATTAAAAACAGAAAAATGAATAAACTTTGCTTTGGTTCCGATTTTCTACAAGAAAAGCTCTGATAAAACATTCCACTGTTCTCAAATATCTTACTTTTTATTTTTCTACACAAAATAAGATCAAGAATAAAGAAAATCAATCAATAAATAAATATAATAATAATAATAAAACGGCAAATAATTAAAAATTAAGAAAGCACATATAGTTGGTGGGTAGACAAATGATTTTTTTCATATTAAAATGAACAAAGCATTATTAGAGCCCTGTAGACATGACAAAACACGACTATAGTCACATTTATACTCTTTTTATTTACAACATATTGCGCAACTGCAGGGTCACATGAGACACATGCTAACTCGCAAACTAGAGAGCTAGCGACCTAAACGGTAGCCTTCGAGTTATTTCCTTTCAACTTAAATAGCCAAAAACTTACCACTTCCACACGGATAGGGAGGATAACTATTAACAGTTATTTAACCTTTAACATGAACATGAATCAAACGTAATCATTTTTTCTGGGTACATGATACCATACAGCATCCATATCAAACTAACATTAAACTTTCATATCAAGGCGGGGGCCTCAAACTAGTGTCCTGCGGGCCACATTTGGCCCGCGGGCCGTGTGTTTGAGACACATGCTAACTCGCAAACTAGAGAGCTAGCGACCTCAACGGTAGCCTTCAAGTTATTTCCTTTCAACTTAAATAGCCAAAAACTTACCACTTCCACACGGGTAGGGAGGATAACTATTAACAGTTATTTAACCTTTAACATGAACATGAATCAAACGTAATAATTTTTTCTGGGTACATGATACCATACAGCGTCCATATCAAACTTGCGCGGGCCGCACTGACATTAAACTTTCACATCAAGGGCCTCAAACTAGTGTCCTGCGCGCCACATTTGGCCCGCGGGCCGCATGTTTGAGACCCCTGATATATGGTAATGGTTTTATTTCATTTGAACATGCATCAGATTACAATTGAGTGCAATTGTTTTTGTTTTTTTTATTTTTTTTTTATTTAAATTTTAATGACTTTTAGGCAGTCCAGCATAACTCAAAGCACCAGCTGTTGCCTTATGATTACTCCAAACCTGCACGGAGCACCGGCTTATTCCTTGTTATATTCCACTGGAAATGATGAAATAAACCAGCTGTCATCATTTGCTTGTTGGGGAAATAACGATCGCTTCGCTTCTCAAGACATGAAAGCATGCGGCAAAATTAATTGTTACAATTAATCAATTGGGAAAATTTCATAGATAGGTAGATGGGCCAAGATCACGTGCGTTCTCTAATGCCAATGGAGAATGACACATGATTTATGATCCCTGTGTGTACTGCATAATATATACAAATATATACACACATGCTGACACACACATACACAAAAGTCAACACGTTTGCACATATTGTGTATGCATGCATTCCGAGACACACAACATGGAGCACATGACGTGCGGAAGCGGTACGAGCACAGAGGGAAGTCGTCAGTGTTTGCTAACGTAGCACTATGAAGTGTTTGACTTAGATCAGCTCGTTTCATCGTGCATTATGTACATACATATATGAAAACACGCAAATGTAGTTGTGTGTGTACCGCATGTGTACACGCACGCCTGCATGCTTCCTCACAAAAAGAGCCAAGTGCAGCGGCTTGTTGTTAGCGTGTTGTTCCTGCGCTGTGGCTTGTGGGCCTGTCTGCGGGGGCTGATCGATGGTCCTTTACTGCTTCCCCGGGATTATCGGTCGAGTTCACCGGGAGGGGAATGCAATTCATCAGATGCACAGGGAGAAGGGAGAAAGGGATGTTAGGGGGCATCTTTGTGAAAATGGAAGGAGAGATAGCGGAAGGCAGAGGTAAAGGTGTGAGGAAAAAAAAACAAGAGGCAGTGGGAGGGGAAGGAAGATGAGAGTGTAAGGCAGGGGTGGGCAAACTACGGCCCGGGGGCCACATGCGGCACACCAAGCGTTTGAATCTGGCCCGCCAGTTGCTTTCTAACTTTTAACATACGTACATGCTGGCAACATGACTTGCAAGTCGGATGTCTTATTCAGTAAAAAAAATATTAATAAAAATAAAAATGTAAAATTAGTTTGTAGTTTGATGTGGTCTGATGTTTAAAATGCTCCAAAAAAGGATATATGGAACATATTTAAAACATATATCTAATAGTCTGACACTTTTACAGATAAAATTATACAAATAGGTAAATATATAATATATTAAATATAATATAATTGATATATATAATATAATTAATAATAATCATATAATTATCATATATATAGATTAAAGATAATATAATAAATAAAATTTGACAAATAATTCAAGGTGGACTGTTAAAATTATAAGCATATACATATATACAAATATGTACAAATAATATAAATAAAATATATAAATAATGAATATATAAAAATATAAAGATAATAAATATATTATATAATATAATTAATATATATATTAAATATAAAATTAGTTTGTAGTTTGATGTGGTCTGATGTTTAAAATGCTCCAAAAAAGGATATATGGAACATATTTAAAACATATATCTAATAGTCTGACACTTTTACAGATAAAATTATACAAATAGGTAAATAAAGAAATATATAATATAATATATTAAATATAATATAATTGATATATATAATATAATTAATAATAATCATATAATTATAATATATATAGATTAAATGTAATATAATAAATAAAATTTGACAAATAATTCAAGGTGGACTGTTAAAATTATAAGCATATACAAATATATACAAATAAATAAAATATATAAATAATGAATATATAAAAATATAAAGATAATAAATATATTATATAATATAATTAATATATATATTAAATATAATAAATAAATACAATTAGACAAATAATTCAAGGTGGACTGTTAGAATTATAAGCGTAAAATAGTGTGTGTTATAAAAAAATATATTCTGCCCCCCCCCCGCACAGTTTTGTTTAACTCAATGCGGCCCACGAGTCCAAAAGTTTGCCCACCCCTGGTGTAAGGAGACCAAGATGGAGACAGCGGGGGGGGGCGGGGTGTTAGGGGGGGTGCTCGTGGCACAATGTCACCTGCAAAAAATATATGGAAAGAGTCTGAGACGCAGACTGATGAATATAAGAAGATAAGCCGAATGAGTGTTACTGCAACCCCAGACTGAACTCCACTAATACTGTTTATTTTACGTTCAACACATGAAAGAACCTCTGACATACGTACAAATGATAAATGATGTTGGAGTTACAGTACTTTGCAAAAGTCTGTCGGCCACCATGTGTTGTTTTAATGACATTTTTCAAAGTAGTATTATATGCAGTAATGCATATGTCAAGGAAAAGACCATTAAGCTTATACACATAAATATTCTGATGCAGTAATTTTCAATGTCTAAGCTTTCCGGATCTTCCAGGTTATGTATCTTTTATGCAGTATTTCAATTTCATCCTGGTTTAGACCGAAATTTAATTTGGGCCCACTCCAGGCGCTCCCGAGGACTTCCGGAAAAGTCGGTCCGCGTTCAAAGGGGACCTATTATGCTCATTTTTTTTTATCTTTTGTATTGTATTGTGTTGTGGTGTCCTATAGAGCAGCTACACACAATAACCCACACGGAATTTTTTTTTTTTTGATTTTTTTTTATTTTCCAGAATCTGCACCTATTCAGCTATATTTCCTTTCATTTGTGCTTCCTGCCAAAACGGTGCTTTTTTATTTATTCCATCCACCGCCCGCCTCTGCTGTGATTGGTCACACACTCCAAAGTGCATCCTAACTATGAACCATATAATGAATGTTGTATTTTGGTGTGTCTTTTATTCTGTTTACTTGCTCTATTCAACTTCATTCTTTTGTAAAGTGTCTTTGAGTATCTTGAAAAGCGCTATACAAATAAAATGTATTATTATTATTATTATTATTATTATAAGGAAGTCCGCCCCTCTGTGACATCACAAAGGATGAGTTTTACCACGCCTTTTCAAACTGAGTGTTTTGAGTCATCCCAAACGTCTTTCAGGGCTCACTTCCAAATACGCAAACCTTCATTATCTGAAACTTTGGCATAGTTTAACACCAGAATAAAACATTATAACTACATTTATAGGGCAGAAAAGTCTAAAAAGCATAATAGGTCCCTTTTAATAAAAAGCATAAATAAAGAAAACTACTTTATATTCAGTATTCTACAATTCCACTAGGACATTACATAATTTTAACAGTATACTTATATACTGTAAACAGTACACTAATTGTATACAAAATTCATACAGTCTCTGTTTATAGTAGGAGGTACTGAAACATGGCAACTATACAGTACTGTAAATTATTATATTGTCGCGAGAAATGTCCGTTAATATCAGCCACTGATAATTATCAGACCGATATTAGTCTAAAAATCTGTTATTGAGGAATATCAATATCAGGAGTAAGTAAGTAAGTAAGTAAGTAGGCACCGACCTTACATGAAGCGCACCTAATGCGAGTCCCACGGCACACAGAAATTGAGCGTTGGACAATATCAGCACATCGGTTATCGGTAAAAAGGTCAATATCGGACATCCCTAATCCTCGCCATTCAAAAACCACAACACAACAGTGTTACAGAATTATTATTATTATTATTTGTTGTTATTATTATTATTATTATTATTATTATTATTATTATTATTATTATTATTATTATTATTATTATTATTATTATTATTATTATTGTTGTTGTTGTTGTCTGTTGTTGTTGTCTGTTGTTATGGTTGTTTAGACCACAACTATGAACAACATTAGCTCATATGAGTGCTAACGAGCCATGTGGGCTGGAACACAAAGTGAACCAGGGTTGCCATGGCAATAACAGGGTGACATTAACTTTATTTATTGAAAAATTGTAAAAATTTGTCATTGTTGTTTTTATATTATCTACTGAATAGCTACAATAACATTGAAATTATTATTATTATTATTATGTTTGTGAAATGTTGTGGGCAAATATATTAAAAAAAATAAAATTTTGACTGTTATTAAATAGGAAAAGTTGTCAAAAGAAGATATATATTTGAACGCTTGCACAGTTTCAGAGGTACATTTGCTGCCTTTGTGGGAAAACACATTACACGGCCATAACGCACACATTCCAGCCCATTCCGCTACAAGAAGGCAGGGAAAATGTGGAAAGGCAATTCCACACCATTGGCTGAACCTCCAGCGTGGGATGTGTGATGAGGAGACAGAGACAAACGAATGAAGTATGAAACTGCCGCACACTCTCTGCACATACTCGCCAGGAACGCCGGCAGCACGTAAAAGATCACTTATCTCCATAACGGCTCGCCACGGCAATAACGGGCGATCTTAGCAAGATGTTGTTGAGAACTGGAATTATTTGCTACTAAATTCTTTCATATATATTTTTTTAAGACGATAGTCCTGATCCACTCCACAGATATACAAAGCAAACCCACACCTTGACCAAAATAAAGTATAAAAACGTGCGGCTATAGCTAGGGATTTCAATCAAAAACCGCACCAGCGTGAGCCTCAGGGTGCAGACAAGTCCAAACATCGACATGTTTTGATCTGACAAAACTTTGATCAACTGTAGGATTACTACATCTGCGTGGATATTACCACAACTGTTCAACTTTGTCGGAATAAAAACAGCCACTTGCTGACACTGGCAACACCGAGGCAGCTTGCATTGCATGGTTTATTGTGTGAGTTATGACACAAGTTTAAGATCGCAAGGTGGATATACCGCAACATATTGATAGGGGGGGTAATATTTTATGTGTGGCTCATGTCAGTCCTGTGCAAGTGTACTTAATGTCGTGGCTTATTTAATATTATTATTATTATGTCAATATTGGGTAATGGTTTTATTTCATTTGAACATGCATCAGATTCCAATTGAGTGCATCCCATAATCAGTTCCCAGTTCCACATGTCCGAAAGGAGTAGGAAGAAGCAAAGCTTATTAAATCCTACATCTCCATCTGGTACTTTTACAATCAGTAACTGTTACATTTGTTCACTTCCTGCTTTCCATAATACAGTTTAAGGGGTTTTTTTTTTTTTAATAATGTATCTCGTACCAAAGTACTCGGTGATATGAGCATCCAATGCCATAATGTGTACCATAGTAAGTGTCAATATAGTGATATATATAGCACATCATGACTGGTTCAAGACTCTTCATCCTTGTATTTAGCAAATTTATTTTATTTATTCATTTATTTTATTAATTTTTTTTTAGTTTTTAAAAAAAAAATTAATTTTTTTTTATTTTTTATCCCATACCAAAGTACTCGGTGATATGAGCATCCAATGCCATAATGGGTACCATAGTGCGTGTCAATATAGTGATATATATAGCACATCATGACTGGTTCAAGGCTCTTCATCCTTGTATTTAGCAAATTTATTTTATTTATTCATTTATTTTATTAATTTTTGTTAATTTTTTTTTTGTTTTTAAAAAATTTTTTAATTTTTTTTTTTGTCCCGTACCAAAGTATTCGGTGATATGAGCATCCAATGCCATAATGTGTACCATAGTAGTGTCAATATAGTGATATATATAGCACATCATGACTGGTTCAAGACTCTTCATCCTTGTATTTAGCAAATTTATTTTATTTATTCATTAATTTTATTAATTTTTGTTAATTTTTTTTTTGTTTTTAAAAATTTTTTTAATTTTTTTTTTTGTCCCGTACCAAAGTATTCGGTGATATGAGCATCCAATGCCATAATGGGTACCATAGTAGTGTCAATATAGTGATATATATAGCACATCATGACTGGTTCAAGACTCTTCATCCTTGTATTTAGTAAATTTATTTTATTAATTAATTAATTTTATTAATTTTTGTAAAAATTTTTTTTAGTTTTTAACATTTTTTTTTTTTTGATTCCACATACTGAAATGCTATGGCTAGCATAACGTAGTCCTAGCATAGAAGTGTTTCAAATGTACTTCTTCCCTGAGATCATATTTCTCCTCTCTTGTAGAGAAGTATTGGATGACATTTTTAGCTAATTGCTTATTTTTAGCCTTATGTATTATTTTAGCTGTTTGAAGATGAACTATATCAGCAAGTCAAGTTTAAGTAAGTCCAGAAACAGTGTGAGTCTTTTTTTTATGTCTAATATGTCTTATTTTCTCTGATTGTATGTAATATACCGAGTAGTACAAATTTAACAGGGACTATAGGGGTGTTATTTCATGTCTACAGGACTCTTGATCATTTTAAACTCGTATTTAGAAGATTGTAAACAGGTTTTCTATGCTATCTATGCCATAAATACCAATACCAATACCATGTTCTTCGGAAAAAAACACGATTTGCTGCATTGCCTTGTGCATGCGTGAAGAACAGCATGAACGGAGTGAGCCCTTTTGTCAGTGGAACTGTGTCTTTGTGTCGGTGGGCGAAGGCATTCCTGTAGCGTAAACACACAAGCGTCGTCAACGCAGCTTATATGTATTGACTTGTGGAGTGTAGCGCAAATATAAACAAAGCAAACCCCAAAATGTGTCGTCGATGCTTACAAAGGACATTCCGTTCCACTTTGCACCTCGTCTCACAGAATGTACCGTGGCTCTCTCCATCTTCCCACTGATGGATGGACAGATCACACGTATCCAATCTAGCAGTGCTGCTGATGCGGTTAGGGACTGTGACAAGTCTCGAGGCGGGAGGACCGAGTGGAGTGGAGTGGAGCAAAACGAGGAAACGGGGTGACAAAGAGGACACGACTTCTTGTGCACATACAAGGGAAACAAAAATGGCAGGGAATGCAAAGTGTGTGCCGTGAAAGTAAGCGTGTGCTTGTGTGAAGGCACGCGGCGGTCTATACTTCTATTAATTGGCTGCTTCGCTCTAATAATTAGAAAGATCAAAGTATCGGTCTGGAGGCGATGACCTACTTCAAGCAGATACAGTGAAAGAGTGGATGCTACTGTTTGTAGCACACTGTGTCGCAGATGGAGATGAATTGTCTTGGTGACTGGTGATGCTCCCTCATGCATGATTTGAGCATGCAGTTGCAGGTATTGACCGCTAGAGGGTAATGTTTTCCTCACAGACGACAGTCTATTTATGAGGCGGTAGTGGGAGACTTCCTGGGTCACGCAGAGAGCAGGTCTGAGCAGTGGTGGTTCTGACTTGAATGACACCCTAGACCAGGGGTGGGCAAACTACGGCCCGGGGGCCACATGCGGCCCACCAAGCGTTTGAATCCGGCCCGCCAGTTGCTTTCTAACTTTTAACATACGTACATGCTGGCAACATGACTTGCAAGTCGGATGTCTTATTCGGTAAAAAAAAATATTAATAAAAATAAAAAAAATAAAAATGTAAAATTAGTTTGTAGTTTGATGTGGTCTGATGTTTAAAATGCTCCAAAAAAGGATATATGGAACATATTTAAAACATATATCTAATAGTCTGACACTTTTACAGATAAAATTATACAAATAGATAAATAAAGAAATATATAATATAATATATTAAATATAATATAATTGATATATATAATATAATTAATAATAATCATATAATTATAATATATATAGATTAAATATAATATAATAAATAAAATTTGACAAATAATTCAAGGTGGACTGTTAAAATTATAAGCATATACATATATACAAATAGAATATATACAAATAAATAAAATATATAAATAATGAATATATAAAAATATAAAGATAATAAATATATTATATAATATAATTAATATATATATTAAATATAATAAATAAATACAATTAGACAAATAATTCAAGGTGGACTGTTAGAATTATAAGCGTAAAATAGTGTGTGTTATAAAAAAATATATTCTGCCCCCCCCGCACAGTTTTGTTAACTCAATGCGGCCCACGAGTCCAAAAGTTTGCCCACCCCTGCCCTAGACTGACCTACCGCCGCCCACCATACAAATTATTATTATTTTTTGCTTTGCAGTTATTGATAATATAAATTATTTCCAACTCCAATATGCAAAATGCCTCTGTCTGTCATATTATGAGATATTTTATTGACGTTTTGTATAATTGTGACGTGATAGGGGTGGTAATAAGAGGTGGATTAAGTCCTTGCTGAAGGCACAGGTATCAAATGGTATCATATTTTTGTTTTTTTCCTCCATTTTTACTGTTTTGTTTAAATTTGTTATCCGGCAAAATGTAACAAGTGGGAGACAACCTCAAACATCTACACTACAACATTATGTAGAGCACTTAAAGGGAACCTATTATGCTAATTTTTCAACTCTTTGTATTGAGTCTCCTATAGAGCAGCTACACGCAATAACCCGCACAGAAAACGTGATTTGTGTTTCCTGACAAAAATGTCTGTTTTCATTTATTCCAACCATGGTCTGCCTTCAGGGCATGCCCATTCTGCTGTGATTGGTCACACGCCCAAAGTGGTACATAACTATGAACCATATAAGGAAATCCGTCCCTCTGTGACATCACAAAGGAACAGTTTTACCACGCCTTTTCAAACCGAGCGTTTTGAGCCATGCCAAACTTATTTTAGGGCTCACTTCCAAATGCATAAACGTCATTAACGTCAAGAATTGTAAGAATTGTAAGAATTTTGTAGCATTTTATTTATTTGTAATATTTACTCGTTTGCTAAGAATGCACCACATGCATCGGATTTTGATATTTCTATTTTTAAGTCGGGATTTCAACCGCAATCAAGACAATGAACCCCTTCATGGATAGCGGCGTTCACGGATGTATCAACACATAAACTAAAAAAGTGAAAGTGATGGAACACCGACTTCCTGTTGAACGTTTCTCCTTCCCTTGTCGTCACCTTTTCACCCCCCCCCCCTCCCTCGGCTCGGCAAACACCGACGGTAAAAAAAAAAAAAAACGAACAAACAAAACAGCATAATCCGCATTCCACCACCATTTCAGACCAAACAGCAGCCATTTTGTAAAGTGCCGAACGCCGCCGCCGACCCCCCCCCCCCTCCCCACAACCACTTCTTGATAGTAATCAAATTTAGTCTCATCTTTTTATTTTCTCATCTCTCTTCCCCCATCTGTGTGGTGTAACTCCTCGTTCTCATTCTCTCTCTCGTCATCTCTCACTGTCACTCGGCAGCTCTCAGCCATTGACCTCTGACCTCCAGCAAGGTTCACCAGCAGGTCAGAAGCCCGGTTGCGGCGGTGAGGTGCGGGGGGCGGGGGGCAGTCGGAGCTAGGGGGATGTTACACAGAGAGAGGACGGGTGGGGGCGGGGGGTGGGAGGTCTGTTATTGGGGGATGCCAGTTTCCTCCTTTGGCCATGGAGACAGAGCCATCCGCCACTGCTGCCATAGCAACGGGACCAGACGACAGAGAGAGTCTGCTGTAATATGTCTGTGAACTAGCATGCACACGCTAGCTCATTTGTGCATGTTGAACTGAATCTAATTTCTTTTTTGGGCGCCAGAAAATATTTGTTGACGTTAGAAGATTGATAAGAATCCTGTTTGGGTTGCAGTTAATTGCTGCGTAATTAGACTTAGTTATTTATTGCAGCAATTTTTCAAATACAAGAGCCCGGGGATGTAAATACATACAGTAAAGTCTTGTTATATCCATATCGGTTATAACGAATTACTGCTTATTACGATACTATTTTCATTTCCCCGGCAAATTTCTAGTCTTTTATGATATAATTAGTTCCGTTAGTACGATACCACGATGCCCTTTTCATCTCCCGCCAGCCAATTTGGTCCGCTTATATCGATACAAAAGCAGCTTAAATCAATCTTTGCTTAAGGATTTCAATACCAAAAAACAGGGGTGCTCACACTTTTTCGAGCTACTTTTAAAATGACCGAGTCAAAATGATCTACCCACTACAAAAATGCAAAACATCTATTTATTTTCAAATGTATTGAGGATTATTTGTACGTACAATGTATGTTGATGTACCTTACATAACCAAATGAGCCAATATTGCAAAACACACATAATTAACTATTAACATTTTTTGTAATTACCTGAGTTTACTTTGATGACTTGCACTGAATTGAACCAGCCAGGGATGCATAGTCCGGACAGTAGCTGCTGATAGCCAGGTTAGCCAGGTTAGCCAGGCAAACGCACTTCGAAAAAGACATTCTGAAAAAAAAGTCCACCTCCCATTCCGTATGGAAGTGATATGTTTTTGCCTTTTTACTTGGTACAGCTACTTCACTCATTTTAGTGACCATAAACTTTAGCGAGGGCTTAAAATCTGACGCAATTCGCCGACTAGCTTAGCACTTTGCATCGTTGTTTACGCATGAGCGGTGACCTAAAGGTCAAAATTCAGTTGTCATCTGACTGGTTGTCCTGTATGTCAATCAAGTAACGGGGATGGATGATAGGCTGACTTGGTAAGTTCTGCTGCACTTAGAGACGTTGTTTGATTTGATTGGTCACCCGAAGGGCAACATTCATTGATGCTAGGATGATATTTTTTTAATGTCACGCCGCGATCGACCAGTACCACCTCCGCGATCGACCGGTAGATCGCGATCGACTTAATGAGCACCCCTGCCAAAAAAAGAACACGGCGAACGGCTGCTTCCAGTCAACTTTATTTTTCACACTTCCACCACCAGAGCGCAGCACACACACCGATTCCCGCACTTCCTGGTTCACAGGTCATGCTCAACAAGCCCCACATAGCTGGCCAAACACATGCCTGTATAGAATCTATACACACACGAGAGAAACCACGAACGCAGTTGGTTCTTCTGTCGCAGGCATGTGTTTGGCCAGCTATGTGGGGCGGGTTGAGCATGACCTGTGAACCAGGAAGTGCGGGAATCGGAACTGGAAGCAGCCGTTCGCCGTGTTCTTTTTTTGGTATTGAAATCCTTAAGCAGAGATTGATTTAAGCTGCTCGACATTATTCTATACCAGGGGTGGGCAAACTACGGCCCGGGGGCCACATGCGGCACACCAAGCGTTGGAATCCGGCCCGCCAGTTGCTTTCTAACTTTTAACATACGTACATGCTGGCAACATGACTTGCAAGTCGGATGTCCTATTCAGTAAAAAAAAATATTAATAAAAATAAAAAAATAAAAATGTAAAATTAGTTTGTAGTTTGATGTGGTCTGATGTTTAAAATGCTCCAAAAAAGGATATATGGAACATATTTAAAACATATATCTAATAGTCTGACACTTTTACAGATAAAATTATACAAATAGGTAAATAAAGAAATATATAATATAATATATTAAATATAATATAATTGATATATATAATATAATTAATAATAATCATATAATTATAATATATATATAGATTAAATATAATATAATAAATAAAATTGACAAATAATTCAAGGTGGACTGTTAAAATTATAAGCATATACATATATACAAATAGAATATGTACAAATAAATAAAATATATAAATAATGAATATATAAAGTTAATAAATATATTATATAATATAATTAATATATATATTATATATAATAAATAAATACAATTAGACAAATAATTCAAGGTGGACTGTTAGAATTATAAGCGTAAAATAATGTGTGTTATAAAAAAATATATTCTGCCCCCCCCCCGCACAGTTTTGTTAACTCAATGCGGCCCACGAGTCCAAAAGTTTGGACTCGTGCATTAAAAGTGCATTATTGCCCACTTTTAATGCAGTTCGGCGCAGGATCGGATATATCGACAGTCCGGTTATATCGATATTTTTTCCGACTCCCGACAATATCGATATAACGAGACTTTACTGTATGTAAAATATTGGCTCATGAGCTGCATACATTTGGAAGTCATGACATGTCATAATTTGATTTTTGGATAGAAAATATTTCCAAAGTTTGTATGAAATGAGGTCTAAAGTGAGTGAAAGCATTAGAGGTCAAATAAAGGTTAAAGAGAGGAATGCTTATAATAAAACGTTAGGATGAAGCTGGTATTTGTGTACATTTATGGCGCATGCATGCAGGTGTGCTTAGCCCGAAGGCTTATTGTTCAGTCCAGGTGGTGTCCAACTACAAACGGGCTCTCTTCACTATTAATTACCTCCTACTATTCCTTTTTTCTCATTTACCCCCATGCTGAAAATCGTTTTGAAGTACTTGCTTTTTTTCACTTATTCTGTCTTTCTTTTTACTTATCTTTAGTTTTGACTTTTGCTGACTCTTCCACTCAACGCGCTCCCTCTTTCTCTTCCTCTCATCTTCTTGCCTTGCTGCTCTCTGTCTCTGGTTGCTCAAACAAATATGATAAACGAGGCTATTTGTGTCTCCCTGAAGAATGAGCTGTGATCACACAACCTTTGATGTTTGACAGCCTTAATGATATATCTGGATGTATCCATGTACAGTCCTTTTTACTGCATTCCCCTTGTTAGCTTGCTATTGAAGACACTATGTGTGTGTGTGTGTGTGTGTGTGTGTTTCCTTCCATTTTTCTAACTTGCCTTCCGAGACCCTACATGCTTGGTGACATGCAGGACACTTAAGCCAGCGACCTTATCTCAAGTGTTTGAAGAGATTCTTATGAGTTTTAGTGGTATAATAACACTCGATAACGGGCAAACATACTTATTGAGATAGTATATGTGTGTGTGTGTTTTCTTTTCCTTGCGCATGATAACACATAACCACAGGAAAATAGTAATTAGTAATGGTAATGGTTTTATTTCATTTGAACATGCATCAGATTCCAATTGAGTGCATCCCATAATCAGTTCCCAGTTCCACATGTCCAAAAGGAGTAGGAAGAAGCAAAGCTTATTAAATCCTACCCCTCCATCTGGTACTTTTACAATCAACTGTTACATTTGTTCACTTCCTGCTTTCCTAATATAATTTTAGTTTTTTTAATAAATTAAAAAAATATATTTTTTTTATTATTATTATTTATTTTTTTGATATAGATCAGATTCCAATTGAGTGCATCCCATAATCAGTTACCAGTTCCACATGTCCAAAAGGAGTAGGAAGAAGCGAAGCTTATTAAATCCTACCCCTCCATCTGGTACTTTTACAATCAGTAACTGTTACATTTGTTCACTTCCTGCTTTCCTAATATAATTTAAGTTTTTTTAAAATATTTTTTAAATTTTTTTAATTATTATTATTATTATTATTATTATTATTTGGGGGTATAGATCAGATTACAATTGAGTGCATCCTATAATCAGTTCCCAGTTCCACATGTCCAAAAGGAGTTCAAGTTTTTTTTCTTTCCTAATATAGTTTATTTTTATTTTTATTTTATATTTTATATTTTATATTTTATATTTTATATTTTATATTTTATATTTTATATTTTATATTTTATATTTTATATTTTATATTTTTGATTTATGTATTTATTTATTTTTAATTTTTAATTTTTTTTTTTATTTTTTATTTTTATTTTTATTTTTATTTTTATTTTTATTTTTATTTTTATTTTTATTTTTATTTTTATTTTTATTTTTATTTTTATTTTTATTTTTATTTTTATTTTTATTTTTATTTTTATTTTTATTTTTTATTTTTTATTTATTATTTATTATTATTATTATTTTTTTTATTTATGTATTTTTAATTATTTATTTTATAGTTATAATAACTAAAAATAACTCATCCTCAATATATGTATGTTCTGTAGCCCTTATTTAACTTTTTGATTAAATGTTACTAATATTACTTTATGTGTGAGATTACATTGCAGACCAAGACCCAGCAGCTGTTCCCCCATTCCACCAACAGGGGGAGCTATTTGCATGAAACAGGCCGCCAAGGCTGCATCGGCCAAATGTCCTCCAGCAACAGGAAGACCTCATCAAATTGCCAAGTGTGTCTAAGTCAATTACTGCAGGTCAACTTCATAAGAGGAAAAGACCCAAATCCTGTTTGCTACTGCTTTCTCCCAGCATCCCCTGAGTGGACGTGGCGGAATAGACGGAAACAAACGCGACCAGACTTCATATGGCAGACATTGATGCCAGATATTTCAACTGATAATGATATGGAAATGAAGGTTTTCATAAGCACATGCTCTTATGGGATATTAAACATTCTTTAGAACTGATAGATCAAATGTTTGTGTGCCGTATGAGGGATGAGCTTTGCTATTTGTAGATGGCGCAGAGATTAATGGCGGAGCGCCGGCTGGACGCTTACAGTGCACCGCCGCTATCTTATCACTTCCTTTTTCCCACCTGATAAAGTAAATGAGTTTGTTATCGGCGTGCAACTCTTCTGATTCATTATGAGTCGGCTCGGGTTACGTCATAAATGCGAGGTGGTCCGATGTCACATACTCTGAAGGTACGGGGGGGGGGGGGGGGGGCAGACTATATATTTTACACGTAACAGTCCACCTGGTATTATTGTATCTGTAAAATTGTCATGCAATCTGCTATTATTATTTATTATTTTATATTTATATTTAAATATTTTAACAATAATATACCGGATATAAATCCCATATATGCGTAAAACGGACATTTTCCGGTATACGCATATAACGGATTTCGCTTATATCGGACAAAACCAGTGGGAACAATTGAATCCGATATATCCGAGGTTTACTGTATTAGCAAGATTCATTCATTCATTCATTTTCTACCGCTTTTCCTCACGAGGGTCGCGGGGGGTGCTGGAGCCTATCCCAGCTGTCTTCGGGCGAGAGGCGGGGTACACCCTGGACTGGTCGCCAGCCAATCCCAGGGCACATATAGACAAACAACCATTCACACTCACATTCATACCTATGGACAATTTGGAGTGGCTAATTAACCTAGCATGTTTATGGAATGTGGGAGGAAAACCCGGAGAAAACCCACGCATGCAGAGAGGGGGGGGAGAACATGCAAACTCCACACAGAGATGGCCGAGGGTGGGAATTGAACCCTGGTCTCCTAGCTGTGAGGTCTGCGCACTAACCACCAAATTTTTTTTTTTTTAATTTAAGATTGAAATTAACACGTTCAGATCCAGATGTTCTTCAGTTTTAAAAATGGAGGCGAGCAATCGGCACTGGACTAAGCAAAGTTTGCTTTTTTTACTTTACTGGGCATGCCCTATTGACTATTCTGGTTGATTTTCACGGCGAGATTGGAATATTCCTTTCTATAGATACCATTGTTTTTCCCGAAAGGTCATTGGTCCTCCTGAAGGTCATCCTGAAGGCTGCACACACTCAGCTCAGCTATGAACACAACATACAGGTAGTGTTCAATAATTGTTATCAACAAAACAAATGAATCAAAGAAGCAAGTTTGGAGTTCTTCCAAGAGGTAGATGTATCTTTGTGTTGAGTGGCAGCTCTATTGATAGTGTGTATGTGTGTGTATTTGTGTGTGTATGTGTTGTCTAAAATGCAGACATTTGGCTCCCAGAGCTGAGTGATGCTGTTATCGAGGTTGCTATTAAGCTAACCCGAATCAGAGCTCTGTTCCTGTATCAACATTATCTGGAGCCATGAGGACCCATCAGGTGAAGGAGAAGGTGCCTCCGTCTCCGTTGTGCTCATAATAATGGTTCCTAATCCCAGTACAGCCGACCTGGCGGTATTGGAGAGTTTATAGTAATAAAGTACTAATAGAGGTAATAGTCATTCATAGAAGCAGTACACTCATTTTCTGAATTGCAAATGGTGGAATATGTTTAACCCAGGGGTTTCAAACTCGGGGCTCGGGTCTGGGTGAGACTGGGCCGCATCAGGTTTTCCAAAAAAAAAAAAAAAAAATTTTTTAAAAAAAAATAATTTTTTTTTGTAATTATTAAAAACAATTTTTTTTTAAAAATGTCGCTTTGGTTCCAATTTTCTACAATAAAAGCTCTGATAAAACATTCCACTGTTCTCAAATATCTTAATTTTTATTTTTCTGCACAAAATAAGATGAAAAATAAATAAACAAATCAAGAATAAAGAAAATCAATCAATCAGTAATAAATAAATATAATAATAATAATAAAAACTTAAGAAAGCACATATAGTTGGTGGGTAGACAAATGATTTTTTTCAGATTAAAAATGAACAAAGCATTATTAGAGCCCTGTAGACATGACAAAACACGACTATAGTCACATTTATACTCTTTTTATTTACAACATATTGCGCAACTGCGGGGTCTCGAGACACATGCTAACTCGCAAACTAGACCGCTAGCGACCTCAACGGTAGCCTTCAAGTTATTTCCTTTCAACTTAAATCGCCAAAAACTTACCACTTCCACACGGATAGGGAGGATAACTATTAACAGTTATTTAACCTTTAACATGAACATGAATCAAACGTAATCATTTTTTCTGGGTACATGATACCATACAGCATCCATATCAAACTAACATTAAACTTTCATATCAAGGCGGGGGGGCCTCAAAGTAGTGTCCTGCGGGCCACATTTGGCCTGATAGCGGCTTTTTAAAAATGAAATGATGACATCGTTCCCTTGCTTGAGGACACTTCAGCAGCACCGATGCTCATTGACTCAAAACTTGAACCCATTAACTCTGCTCCAATTAAGACATTCACTCGCATGAAACTAATTATGATTTCATTTATCAGTGAATTTGCAGCTTATTGTTCAGAGTTATCATATAATCATTTCGGTTAGAAAATGTCAGGGATTTCATCGAACAATCGAGAAGGGGACCTATGATGCTCATATTTGGGTCCTTTGTATTGAGTCGTGGACCCACAAACAATAACAAGCACATAAAGCTGTCTAGCGCTTCCAGAATCTGCACCTATTCAGCTCTATTTCTTTGGAATTTGTGCTTCCCGCAAAAACGGTCTGTTTTAATGTATTCCGCCCACGGCCCGCCTCCAGACACGCCTACCCCGCTGTGGTTGGTCACACTCGCTAACTTACGTAATAGGTATTGGATTCTGAATCCGATCCGGAAGAGGTAACAATGTTCCTCACAGTGGAAACATTCATTCATTCAATCATTTTCTACCGCTTTTCGTCACGAGGGTTGCGGGGGGTGCCCGAGCCTATCCCAGCTGTCTTTGGGTGAGAGGCGGGGTACACCCTGGACTGGTCACAGTGGAAACAAGTTAGTTCAAATCTCTGAGCTGGCTTTTTGTATCCTTCCCCTAGACCATGATGTTGAACAATTTTACTTTCAAGGTCATTTGACAGTTGTTATAAGCTGCCATGTTGATGCTCTTCAGAGAAGATCCAATTTCTACCTTCCTGTCAATGTGATCCAGACTACGGTTTGTGTCATGTAGCTTCGTTAGCAACCTCGTTATGCCGTTTTTTGTGCTAATCTGCAACGATTGGTGGTAGAGATAGCTTTCATTGTCCTCAGCAGGTCTGGGCGGCGGCGGCGGCGGCGGCGGCGGCGGCGGTGGCAGTGGCGGTGGCGGCGGCGGCATCGGCGGCATCGGCGGCATCGGCGACGGCGGCGGATTGTTAAAAGCTGTCTCCGTGCTTATAATCGTGTCCGGAGTGTTTTGACCCGAGCTACATGAGCTAGCATGTCCGCAGGGTGATTGACTTTGGCCTGTGTTGGTCTGATATATGATATACAGTAAACCTCGGATATATCGGATTCAATTGTTCCCACTGGTTTTGTCCGATATAAGCGAAATCCGTTATATGCGTATACCGGAAAATGTCCGTTTTACGCATATATGGGATTTATATCCGGTATATGCGTAAATGGGATTTTATCCGTTATAAAAAGGCACTTCCTTGACTATGTTTCCAATGTACCTGGACGCGCAGGCAACGCTGCAAACGCTGCAAATGACGTCGTATAGCGGCCTGTCACGATTCGGCGAATCGGAGCGCCACGATGCGGCAAATCCGATATATGCGAGGGAAATTTAATGGAAATGCATTGGAACGGGACTGGAGATTTTGTCCGAAATAGGCGAAATCCGTTATAAAAAATCTGATATATGCAATGAATTTTTATTGGAAATGCATTACAGAAAAATCGCTTCTTTTTTATCTGTCCGTTGTGAGCGAATTTCCGATATATCCGAGTCCGATATATCCGAGGTTTACTGTATTTAACAGAAATGGCTGATCCCAACAAGCAGTCATTCATAGGAAAAAGGAAAATTTTGAAAATATCTCGAACTTTTTCCTACCGCGGTATTAAACGCCATGCTGTTGGAGCCAACAAGTCCCGCTTGAGTTGTTTGGAAACTTTCCTAACGTCTCCTAAACGTTGTCTCGGTCAGCTCTCAGACATCAGGAGCCCACAGCGGAATATGACCTGCAGAGTGGAAGTCCCAGCCAGCTTCCTCAATTAGTAAACCCCCCCCCATCGCCCGATGGCTCCACTCAGGGAGAGGTTGGAGACGTACTTGGCCGTGGCTGCGTCGTGACTGTCTGCAGGCCGTAGCCACACGGATGCCCGATAGACGCCGGCGCTTCACGATTAGTGATTAAGCAGGAGACATCGGCGTACTGACAGACACGTAAATGGCATGGAGATGAGATCAATTAGACGTGGAGTTGTTGGGCCCCGGCGTGGCTAGCGGTGGCTAGCGGTGGCTAGCGGTCAACTTGCGATGTCTCCACGCGGAGATGTGTCGGATTGTCAGCATGTGAGTGATGTGGACTTTGTGTCTATCAAATCCTTTTACCCATGATTACAAGTTAAACGTAGTATCACTTGAGAAAAGTGTCTCAAAACTACTACAATACCGCGTACTCCCGTTCACGTACTCGTTTCCATTGATTTTATCTCCAAATACTTTCTACTCGGTTTGATGTCACGGAGGTGGAAGGCAGGAAACAGGCACTACAGCGACTGGTTTGTTTACACTGGTAATTGCACCCGCCGCTTCCTTTCATTAGCGCATTACCGAGGTATCAGGCCGCCTAGCACGGCTAAGTGCTCTTAGCCTCCTACTCCTCCGGTCTGGAGTAAATATTGACAACGTATGCAGCAAACTGGAAGGTAGAAGCCCATAAAATAAAATACTCTTGTGAGAAAAAACACTATTGTTTTCATTCCTGGGTACGTTAGCAGGATGTATTTAGGGTTTGATTTATTTTGAACATGCATATACTTTACATTAAAGCAGGGGTCTCAAACTCAATTTACTTGATGGCCACTGGAGCTCAGGTCTGGGTGAGACTGGGCCGCATCAGGTTTCCCCCCCCCAAAAAAACGCATTTATTAAAAACAAAAAAAATTTAAAAACTTTACTGTGGTTCCAATTTTCTACAAGAAAAGCTCTGATAAAACATTCCACTGTTCTCAAATATCTTAATTTTTATTTTTCTACACAAAATAAGATAAAAAAATAAAGAAAATCAATCAATCAGTAATAAATAAATATAATAATAATAATAATAATAAAAGGGCAAATAATAAAAACTTAAGAAATCACATATAGTTGGTGGGTAGACAAATTATTTTTTTTTCAGATTAAAATGAACAAAGCATTATTAGAGCCCTGTAGACATGACAAAACACGACTATAGTCACATTTATACTTTTTATTTACAACATATTGCGCAACTGCAGGGTCTCGAGACACATGCTAACTCGCAAACTAGACCGCTAGCCACCTAAACGGTAGCCTTCGAGTTATTTCCTTTCAACTTAAATCGCCCAAAACTTACCACTTCCACACGGATAGGGAGGATAACTATTAACAGTTATTTAACCTTTAACATGAACATGAATCAAACGTAATCATTTTTTCTGGGTACATGATACCATACAGCATTCATATCAAACTAACATTAAACTTTCATATCAAGGCGGGGGGGCCTCAAACAAGTGTCCTGCGGGCTACATTTGGCCTGCGTGTTTGAGACCCCTGCATTAAATGCTTCGTGTTGCGATTCCACAAGTAGACTTGCTAGCGTGTTTTAGATCATTGTCCGGATCCAGAACCCAAGTTCATTATAACTTGACGTCAATACTTCAGGATTTTTTTTTTTTGGTAGACGGCGGAATTCATAGTCCTGAAGCAGCAAAACAACCATAGACCATCACACTACCACCACCGTATTTTACCGCCGGTATCATGTTGTTTTTCTGAAATACAATAATACTTTTACATAATGGGACACACAATTTCTAATAAGAAAGATTTCCCGAAGATGTTTTAGTTAAGCAGTTTCATCTTGGAAGTCCGTTTTTGGTTGTGTCTTTCTTATGGTGGAGTCGATGAATCGATGAACGTCGATGGACGTCTTTGGCTTTTTTTCCAAAGGAGCTATTGATCGAAGTCTTTTGAGTCTTAAGTATGAATTTCAGATTTGTACGCAATGTATTTCTGTCTCAGAAAATGACCTGCAGTTCTTTGGATGTTGTTGTGGGGTCTTTTGTGACTTCTTCGCTGAATTGCCGTTGCGTTCTTGGCGTAATTTTAGTCGGCTTTCCCGGATTTGTTGATGATCCGATGTTATTGAATGTAATCTTTTAATTGCATGATTCTTTCTTCGTGGGCTGTGTTATGATATTTCATACGTACGTTTAAAAGTTCCATGCAGAAGACCAGAGCATCTCTGCACACGCATCCGCGTCCTCTTAATGACTGTCATCCCTCTCTGCGCCACGTTATTAATTAGCTCAATGAGCCTTGCCGATGGGCCCTGCACCACAGATTAGAGCCCTCAAACACCTGCACCCCTGGTTTTCTGCTGCTTGGATAGAAGTGCCACTTCAGTGCCTGGGGTGGGGGGGTGGGGGTTAATCCACATCAGTGTATGTTGGATTTACATTATTGGTTTTATACTTTTACACCTTTTGTTGTCAACAACAACAAAAAACATCAGCTTTTATTATATGATTTCTGTACTGTACATTTTTTACAGCGTTGAGTGCTGAGGACTTGTGCTCCAGTCTTCGGGTAAAAGTTTGGTTAATATACAAGTCAGTTATGTAAATTAGAATTTTTTGTTAGGGCTCAATATGGATATAATAATATTAATATTATTTTTAATATGAATATTATGTACTGAATGTATTTTTATAAAATTCCCGCACTCCTTGTCTGCATTGCTCTTGCGACCTGGGGCACAAATAATAATACAAATAATAATTTGCATACAATTTTCTTGTACGGGCTTTGCATGCCGTCTGTGTGTGTCGCTTATAATTTCCATCGCGTTTTTTCATGTAGGAACACAAACTAACATTTAGGGGCCTCAAAGTAGTGTCCTGTGGGCCACATTTGGCCCGCGGGACGCGTGTTTGAGACCCCTGACTGATACAGATTCCTGTTTTTTTCAAATTTTCATAGAATTCTTCATCTCGGGGGCTTGGGCACGGGGACGTGTGAATCAAAATTAATAATTATTGCCAGAAAGGTGAGGTGAGGGACGAGAAGAGGGGGTGTTGGGGAGGGGGGGTTGGTCTCTCCAGATGCCGCACAATTGGCGAGTAAATGAACATAAATGTCACTGTCAAGCTGAAATGAAGAAAAAACGCGTGACGGCAGCAAAGTGCCGTGGAGTCGGAGGACAGCAGGACATGTTTTGCATAAGAAGAGGTTAGAATCCAAGGAGAACTTCAAGGTTCTCCTTGAAAGAAGAAGAAGTGAAGAGCTCACATAAACACCTGAGTATTGACGGATTTTGCAGGATTCAACGATTTAATTCTAGTTTCCCAGAATCCTCAGCAACACATCCAAGCTATTCCTACGTTGCCTGCTGATGCTGTCACATGACCCGCAAGTCGTAAGGAGTACAAAGCGCCAAAGGCAGCGGGTGCTTATGCACGTGGAAGTATAGATATGCAAGGCGTGAAGTCGCTCCAAGGTGACAGAGAGGTGTGTTGTGATTATTGACTGCGTGACCTCACGGTGACCCCGGCTGTGAAGCGAGTAAAGGGCATCGAGTTAGTGTGTGCTGCAGCGCCTGTCATGGCCGTCAATACGCTGATGAATGGATCTGGTGGTTATTAAAGCAGAATTAGAGTGGGGTGGGGGTGGTGGTGGTGGGGGGGGGGGCGGGATAAATGATGGCACAAATGGTTGTGCAGTGGAGACCGTGGAGCCGGATGGCACAGCATCAGTGTCATCAGTCTTTATTACCCTCCAGGGAACGGGGGGGGGCGGTCAGCGCCCCATCACCCGCCACCCCAACCCTCATCTTTCTCATGCAGGTGTAGGTGTACACACCGACTATGGGTCTACACATCCAAGTACACGTCATACATGTACATACGTATTGTGATGCAATGGTGACTGTACACGTTACAGCAGGGGTCTCAAACATGCGGCCCACTAGTTTGAGGCAGCCCGTGCAAGTTAGATATGGATGCTGTATGGTATCATGTACCCAGAAAAAATTATTACTGTTTGATTCATGTTCATGTTAAAGGTTGAATAGCTGTTAATAGTTATCCTCCCTATCCGTGTGGAAGTGGTAAGTTTTTGGCTATTTAAGTTGAAGGGAAATAACTTGAAGGCTACCGTTTAGGTCAGGGGTCTCAAACACGCGGCCCGCGGGCCAAATGTGGCCCGCAGGACACTAGTTTGAGGCCCCCGCCTTGATATGAAAGTTTAATGTTAAGTTTGATATGGATGCTGTATGGTATCATGTACCCAGAAAAAATTATTACTGTTTGATTCATGTTCATGTTAAAGGTTAAATAACTGTTAATAGTTATCCTCCCTATCCGTGTGGAAGTGGTAAGTTTTTGGCTATTTAAGTTGAAAGGAAATAACTTGAAGGCTACCGTTTAGGTCGCTAGCTCTCTAGTTTGCGAGTTAGCATGTGTCTCGAGACGCTGCAGTTGCGCAATATGTTGTAAATAAAAAGAGTATAAATGTGACTATAGTCGTGTTTTGTCATGTCTACAGGGCTCTAATAATGCTTTGTTCATTTTAATATGAAAAAAATCATTTGTCTACCCAACAACTATATGTGCTTTCTTAAGTTTTTATTATTTGCCCTTTTATTATTATTATTATATTTATTTATTACTGATTTATTCTTGATTTGTTTATTTATTTTTCATCTTATTTTGTGTAGAAAAATAAAAATTAAGATATTTGAGAACAGTGGAATGTTTTATCAGCTTTTATTGTAGAAAATTGGAACCAAAGCAACGTTTTTTTAAAAAAATTGTTTTTAATAAATTCGTTTTTTTTGTAAAACCTGATGCGGCCCAGTCTCACCCAGACCCGAGCTCCAGTGGCCCCCAAGTAAATTGAGTTTGAAACCCCTGCGCTTAAGCCTCTTTTTTGTGGCTCCCTTTGCCAAGTGGAGAAAAATACATTTGCATTAGTTTGAAATATCCGACTCAGCGTAAGTCAGTGAATGCATCAAGACTGCTGATTGGATGAGAAATGGACGCCAAGGTAGGAAGTGTGTGCAATGAGACATAAAAAAGACGTCTTGATGAGTGTTGAATACGTCCCCAAAAAATAAAATAGAGTTTAACATAAACCTTTTACAAAAATAAATAATAATTGTCATGTAATAATAATAATAATAAATATACTGTAATGTGTTTCTTTGCTTTTATAGTCGTGCACTGAACAAAACCCCAAAACGGCATGTGCACAAAATGCTGAAGGAGAATAATGAATTGATAATTTATGCATGACACGTACGGGGGTGTAATACAAATTAATGATTTGCCAACCAACCTTGAAGTTGCTGGAAGGACTATTTGGCTTCTATGGAGATCCTCAATGATTTTAATATTCCAGAGTGTTTGCAGACATTGCTGCAGTCATTTTTCACCAGAATGCAAACAGATAGGATTATTAAAAGATGAGTTTGTGTCACTCCTGGTAATACAATAAACACATTTGATAATATGTTTTTTGGGAATATTTACATGTATTGTTTCAAATACACACTGAAAGGAACATTTAGGGGTAAAAGGTGAGTTTGGAGATGCCCAAAGGACCAGTACTAGGACCAGTACTGTGGTAAATGACTTGGCAGGGTAATTGAGACAGAACTATTGCAAAACGAGTAGAGGCATTAACCGGGGTATCAATAAATAAACCCTTAATTAGGAAAAAAGAAGCAGCAGCAGCAAGGAGAGAATATCAATGGCGCCGCCACATTTGTATGCATGTACATCTTTCTAGCGAGGGGGTGGGCCTCGATAATAGAACCGGCCTATCCGGTGCTGACCCGGCCCAGCGGCGAGCGTCGCCACTCTTGACTGTGCGGTGAACCCGGCGCTTCCTCCTCTCTCTCAGCCACCTCTCTCATTTTCTAACCAGCTTATCTGCACGCTACCCTGAGTGTGCTGCCGTGATTGATGGCGGTGGGGGTCCTCCATTTCTTGGGCGAGAGGGAAAAATGGAGGAGGGAAAACCGGGGAATGCAGAAGAAGCCTGGAGAGTCTAGTATTCGGATACTGTAAAGCAGGGGTCTCAAATGTGCCAAATGTGGCCCGCGGGCCGCGTGTTTGAGGCCCCCGCCTTGATATGAAAGTTTAATGTTAGTGCGGAAAAAATGATTACGTTTGATTAATGTTCATGTTAAAGGTTAAATAACTGTTAATAGTTATCCTCCCTATCCGTGTGGAAGTGGTAAATTTTTGGCTATTTAAGTTTAAAGGAAATAACTTGAAGGCTACCGTTTAGGTCGCTAGCTCTCTAGTTTGCGAGTTAGCATGTGTCTCAAGACCCTGCAGTTGCGCAATATGTTGTAAATCAGGGGTCTCAAATTCAATTTACTTGGGGGCCACTGGAGCTCGGGTCTGGGTGAGACTGGGCCGCATCAGGTTTTCAAAAAAAAAAAAAACACATTTATTAAAAAAAACAAAAAAATGTATTAAAAACAAAAAAAATTTAAAAACATCGCTTTGGTTCCAATTTTCTACAATAAAAGCTCTGATAAAACATTCCACTGTTCTCAAATATCTTCATTTTTATTTTTCTACACAAAATAAGATGAAAAATAAATAAACAAAAAATAAAAAATAATTAGATTAATAATTAGATTAATCAGATTAAAATGAACAAAGCATTATTAGAGCCCTGTAGACATGACAAAACACGACTATAGTCACATTTATACTCTTTTTATTTACAACATATTGCGCAACTGCAGGGTCTTGAGACACATGCTAACTCGCAAACTAGAGAGCTAGCGACCTCAACGGTAGCCTTCAAGTTATTTCCTTTCAACTTAAATAGCCAAAAACTTACCACTTCCACATGAATAGGGAGGATAACTATTAACAGTTATTTAACCTTTAACATGAACATGAATCAAACGTAATAATTTTTTCTGGGTACATGATACCATACAGCATCCGTATCAAATTAAACTTTCATATCAAGGCGGGGGCCTCAAACTAGTGTCCTGCGGGCCACATTTGGCCCGCGGGCCGCGTGTTTGAGACCCCTGCTCAAGTCACCTCCAGAGATGGGTTGCCAAACATTTGTCTTCTTTTTGGAGTGTTGAAAAGTATTTTGATGTTCATATTTTGATGTCCCATAGGTCAACCGAGCGAAGACTTGGCCATTGTGGTCTTGATACGAGGTGAAACGTCACTGGAATCGCCGCCATATTTAAGTCATGTGACAACATCGGGGTATGGATGAGATGAAATGTCTGCGCCGAGTAAACACTTGTATACAACCGAGCAGCCAATTAGAGCCAAGCAAGTCAATATGAGCTTATCAGGTCATTCTTCCCATTCCGAGTTCACCGTGCTGCTGCTCCGACTAACTCATGGATCACAATCAAACATCTCAGCTGGAGCCAGTAACATCCCTGTCAACGCGTCCCGTCTCCCCGGGGTTTGGTCTGATCCCATCGCAGCCGTCACACTTGCTACAGCGGCCGCTGGTGCTGCTGTATAATTGGATTTTCACATGACAGGCGGCCATTGGTCGATCACTGGCCCTTTGAATGTGCGGAACACAATGAAGTCCTTTGTCATCAAACTAAGGAAACATTTCATTTAAAAAAAACTGACCTTTTGTAGTTTGACCTTCAAATAATAGCATGAAAACTATTTTGTTTGTCTCCGTCGTCGCCATAGAAACCTCAGTTCATATACTTTAGCCGTCCTGATGGACCGCCAGACTGGCGATGCTAACATGGCTACATCCATAAACGTCCTCTTTGGTCTTCCTCTACGCCTCCTACCTACTGGCATCATCCTTCTACCGATATATTCACTATCTCTCCTCTGGACCAACCATGTCAATATGGCCGATAACTGACTTGACTTTTAGCCTTGTTTTTAGCTCTGAATGAATGCATGGGTATTGTATTTTAATGCATCGTTTTACTCTCAACTCAACTCTATTTTTATTTTTTTTCTCGACTGTAAAGCATCTTTGAGTACTCTGAAAAGCGCTATACAAATAAAAAATATATTATTATTATTATTTATTATGATGATCTTATCCATCCCGGTCACTCCCAATGAGCATCCTCATCTCTACCTCTTGTTCTGCTTCTTATTTTTTCCTCAGTGGCACACTCTCTAGACCAGGGGTAGCCTCCAAGTTATTTCCTTTCAACTTAAATAGCCAAAAACTTACCACTTCCACACGGATAGGGAGGATAACTATTAACAGTTATTTAACCTTTAACATGAACATGAATCAAACGTAATAATTTTTTCTGGGTACATGATACCATACAGCATCCATATCAAACTTGCGTGGGCCACGCTAACATTAAACTTTCATATCAAGGCGGGGGCCACATTTGGCCCGCGGGCCGCGTGTTTGTTCAGTGAAGTTATGCTGACGTACTAATGACCTTCAAATCGAGAGGATGAGCTTTTGTGCATCAGGCAGCGACGCCATCGGTTTATCTAATGGCAACGTTCACGTCGGGCTGAATGAGCGTGCCACCGCGGTGTGTTTTTGTGCGTTCGAGTCCCCGTGCTATCATTTGTGGGTGTCTCCGCCTTTCACAGGTGATCAGTCAAGGCCATCCACTCAGCTCTTTTCCTGCAGCCCCCTCATTACGGCCCACTATCTCCTCAAAACACCTGCAGCCCGACAGCCCACCTTCAAGTCCCCGGGCCCGGCCCGGCACGCTGCCTCCTTTTTATGCCAACGTAGAAGCAGATGCACATCACATCAATCCACGGCGTTGTTCCTATTTATGTACGGCACAGAGGCTAAAAAAGGCCGCTCTTACTGTGAGCTTTATTGACTAAGCATTAAGCAGACATTATCACATCATAGCCTCCTTATTTATGAGGCGGTGATAAAGCTGCGGCTCTGAGTTATGTGAGAACTCGACCGGGATGAAAGCCGCTCATAGAGCAGCTCTGATATCTGACACTTGCCTCTCACGGAGCAGAAGAAGAAACGGAGATGAAATGTGTGAGGATTTATGAATGTTGAATATATGATCTCCATAGGTCAAACCAGGGGTTGTTTATCTGGCCGTCTTTGTTACCCACCTGGTGGCCCTGAGCCCCAGGTGATGACATTTAGCTGCTTTGCTTGGGAGCGTTGCCAAAGACGTGCTGGGATTCCGGGAACGGTATTCCGTACCCGTATCTGGAATATTTGGTCCAACTGGAAACCAGTTTGCCAAATGATTGATTATGGATGGATGGATGGATGGATGGATGGAAGGAAGGAAGGATGGATGGATGGATGGATGGATGGATGGATGGATGGATGGATGGATGGATGGATGGATGGATGGATGGATGGATGGATGGATGGATGGAAGGAAGGAAGGAAGGAAGGAAGGAAGGAAGGAAGGAAGGAAGGAAGGAAGGAAGGAAAGGATGGAAGGTATGAAGGATGGATGGATGTATGCATGGATGGATGGAAGGAAGGAAGGAAGAAAGGAAGGAAAGAAAGAAAGAAAGGATGGAAGGTATGAAGGATGGATGGATGGAAGGAAGGAAGGAAGGAAGGAAGGAAGGAAGGAAGGAAGGAAGGAAGGAAGGAAGGATGGATGGATGGAAGGAAGGAAGGAACGAAGGAAGGAAGGTAGGAAAGAAAGAAAGAAAGGATGGAAGGTATGAAGGATGGTATGAAGGATGGATGGAAGGAAGGAAGGAAGGAAGGAAGGAAGGAAGGAAGGAAGGAAGGAAGGAAGGAAGGAAGGAAGGAAGGAAGGAAGGAAGGAAGGAAGGAAAGAAAGAAAGGATGGAAGGATGGAAGGTATGAAGGGTGGATGCATGGATGGAAGGAAGGAAGGAGGGAAGGATAGATGGATGATGGAAGGAAGGAAGGAAGGAAGGAAGGAAGGAAGGAAGGAAGGAAGGAAGGAAGGAAGGAAGCAAGGAAGGAAGGAAGGAAGGAAGGAGGGAAGGATGGGTGGAAGGAAGGAAGGATGATGGGTGATAGAAAGAAAGAAAGAAAGAAAGAAAGAAAGAAAGATGGATGGAAGGAAGGATGGATGGATGGAAGGAAGGAAGGAGGGAAGGATGGATGGAAGGAAGGAAGGATGATGGGTGATAGAAAGAAAGAAAGAAAGAAAGATGGATGGATGGAAGGAAGGAAGGATGATGGGTGATAGAAAGAAAGAAAGAAAGAAAGATGGATGGATGGATGGATGGATGGATCCCCCCGCGACCCTTGTGAGGATAAGCGGTAGAAAATGAATGAATGAATGTTCTCAGTGATGTTCTATATGCTCGGTACATTTGAGTGAACATCCAGCAGCAACACGTTTTTCCCATGACTACTAGTTTACTTATCATTAGGATAAGCGGTAGAAAACGAATGAATGAACGGAAGCAGATGTTTTTGTAATGGATAAGTGTATACTGCGGTCCCATGTTACATGGAAGGTCGTGTGTCTCGTTACCTTTGCTGGCCGAGGTTGAAGGTTTGTTACACATGTGCTTAAACAAGCAGCGCCACCCATTCACGCATGTCGTACGCCCACGGCCCCGACTTGGAACACACACCTTTGCACTCACCTTCCTCGCCAAAGCAAAGGCATTCTCTGCAATAAAGCAGGTCAACAAACAAAAAGCAATTATGCCAGGCAGCTGCCGCCTGAGAGTAGGTAATTACAGCGCGGCGTGGACAGCTTCAT
Organism: Doryrhamphus excisus; assembly: GCF_030265055.1. Lineage (NCBI taxonomy): Eukaryota > Metazoa > Chordata > Actinopteri > Syngnathiformes > Syngnathidae > Doryrhamphus > Doryrhamphus excisus. The sequence continues at coordinate 8,583,423 of NC_080475.1, read as the reverse complement.
TCTAAACAGGTACTAAAAGCATCATTAATCGTCCTCCCTCTGACGCCTCACCCTGGTCCTGTGACAGAGGCTGCGGGGCTGCGGATGAGCAGCGGGAGGAGGGGGTCTAAGATCTGATTGGCCCCTTCCAGACGTCCTTTTAGAAGTCAGCCAGTAAACACAGATGACCTGCCAATAACCTTGCATCACCCGACCTCTGGAGGGCTTGGAGGTCGTTGATATCAGTTGGCTGTGAGGAGCGACGCCGAAAGTCAACAATAACGTTTGTGACTTGGGCTACCTGCATCGACGTGACGTTGCCGATTTCGGCGTGTGACCCGCGCTTGACGCCGCGCAGCCGTCGAAGGAAGCGTGACAACAATCAATCTGGCCTCCGTGACACGCAGCCAAGATGGCGGCTGACAGGAATCTGATTGAGAAAAGTTCATGAACTGTTCCCTCTTCGCTCTCTTGACAAGATTCTACCGGCTGACAGATGAGACAAGAAAGACGCGTCCCGCCCTGAATCCCACCCTTTCCTCATACAGTTCCCCTCCACCTCAGCCATGCACCCGACTCTCCTTTTCTCCTCTCTCCATATGTCTGTGAATCTGTCGCCATGGCAACGTCGCTCCAGGGGCAGAAAAGAAGGAGGAGGGGGGTTGCTTTGGTTCAGACAAATAAGCAAAGCGAGGCTGCTTTATGATGGTTTAGGGCTGAGGGCTTTCATTCCAATCGTATAGCATCCTTAGCATCGTGCTATTGCATGGTTTTTTTTATTATTTTAACTTTATTTACACAGGCAAGCAATTTAAGAACAAATTCTTATTTACAAATGCAGCCTGAACTAAGAACAAAAGCACTTTGTTGAGTGTTTTTGTCTCTAAATGTGGAAAAGGGCAATCCAAACAAGGGGGCAGTCCTAGTCCTGGTTCTGGTCCTGCATGATGCCACAGAGAGATACATAGTGTCCATGATGCCGCCCCCCCCCCCCCCACCCTGACCATGCGTGCAGCGCCACAATTGATAACACGCCCGGGCAACAACAGACACACAACCTTGACACACTTTCACCTCCACCATGCACCCCTTCACGCCCCCCCATCCTCATGACACCTAACTCAAAGCCCCCCCCCACACACATACATACACACCCACCCACCCTCCAGACAGGCACACTTTCAAGAGGAGATTTCTCTTTGCAGCCAGAAGTGCTGAGTGCTGCTGTTTGCTTAGTGCACTGAAATTTGCTGAGGCTGTAAGCTGTCCCCAAACATCTGCTCCCTGGAGTGGAGCCGTGGAGCCGTGGAGCCGTGGAGCCGCTGGATGGGTGTGGGTGTGCGGCTCGGTCGGTGTCATAATTTATTATGTATGGATTTGAATATGTGACTTTTTATTGAGGGCTTTGCGTTAGAGGGAAACACACTTTGTACAGGCGGGCACACACAGACGCGTAGATGGGTTCGATTTCCATTTCTAATGGTTTTGGTGGTTCAATCTGGGAGTAAGAAGCATCAGCGAGCACTAAAAAGTCAAATTAGAGTAACTTCTATTACAACAACAATGGCCGACTATGACATATAGAGTTGATCCATTGTGAGGATATTTATTTAACTATCTTTATCTATATGAATAAGTTATTTATTGGCTAAAAAATAACCAATAACCAATGCATATTATCAATATCATTGTATAGTCATATCACCCGTACTTTAGTATGTGACAAAAACTTAAAAAATAAAAAATAAAAAAATTATTATTTTTTTTTTATTAAAAAAAAATTAAAAAAATTTTAAAAAAATTTAAAAATTTTTTTTTAAAAATGTAAAAAAAAATTAAAAAAATAAAAATAAAAATAAAAATAAAAATAAAAATAAAAATAAAAATAAAAATAAAAATAAAAATAAAAATAAAAATACAAATACAAATACAAATACAAATACAAATACAAATACAAATACAAATACAAATACAAATACAAATAAAAATAAAAATAAAAATAAAAATAAAAATAAAAATAAAAATAAAAATAAAAATAAAAATAAAAATAATGTAACAGTCTTGAGACACATGCTAACTCGCAAACTAGAGAGCTAGCAACCTAACGGTAGTTATTTCCTTTCAACTTAAATAGCCAAAAACCTACCACTTCCACACGGATAGGGAGGATAACTATTAACAGTTATTTAACCTTTAACATGAACATGAATCAAACGTAATAATTTTTTCTGGGTACATGATACCATACAGCATCCATATCAAACTTAACATTAAACTTTCATATCAAGGCGGCCCGCGGGCCAAATGTGGCCCGCAGGTCACTAGTTTGAGACCCCTGTCTTAAACTATATTAGGAAAGCAGGACGTGAACAAATGTAACAGTTAGTGATTGTAAAAGGGGTAGGATTTAATAAGCTTTGCTTCTTCCTACTCCTTTTGGACATGTGGAACTGGGAACTGATTATGGGATGCACTCAATTGGAATCTGATAAATAAAATAATACATAATTTATGTATGAAACTAAAATAGTCAAGGACAAAACACAGTCACAAGAGAGGTCACAAATAGTACACAGTTTATATATATACTATATATCACATAACTCTTACATTATACAGTTATACAGTACAGCAATACTCTATACAGGTATAGTTTATATATTATAGCTTATATAGCAAATAACCTCAAATCAACAATTCCTGTCTGAATGATGATGTTTACAATTCATTTAAATTGATACATTTAATTAAAATAGTTTTGCTGCATATTTCAATATGAAAAATTTGCGATTTTAGGAGGGGGCGGGGTGGCAGGATTCTGACTCTTTTGGATTTAATTTGGCCTTTTTCATCCACCTCATGTGTGAGTTGTCATTCTCATGGGCCCAGCATCCATCTTCACACACACACACACACAAATTACACAAGTGCAAAAATTCATCAGAGCGACGTCACACTCAAATGCTCTGGAAGTAAATGTCAGGTCTGAGCAAACAATGCGCTTCATCAATTTAAGTGCTGAGGCTGCCACGCCATGAAATGAAAGTGATAGTTCACCCAAAGTCCTCTTTTCGCACATTTTGTTGATATTTTTTTTAACTATATTTACCGAGGAAAAAAACTCTTAGAAAATTGTCACAACTGTAATTGAAATTGAAAATAAATTAAGTTAAATTAAAAGAAGTGAAAAACTGAAAAAATAAGTTAAAAACAATATATTTCTTTCAAAAGAGCTCTCAGTGTGTGTATTTTTACTTCACTAAAAGCACAATAATATTACAAAAAAACGAATAAATAGTTATAATAGTTTTTTTTACATATATTGAACAAAACCACGTAGGAAAAATAAATGGATTAAAAAAAAACACCTCAGTGAAGTGTGCATCTTTCGCGATGACCGGGTCATCGTTATCCGGAGGCAAGACGGAGGTCAGAAGGTTAAAGTTGAACTCCGGTTTAGCCGCATACATTACGGCTTGGCCTTGCACAGCACACACGCACTTGTCTTGTAGCGGATTTGATTTCTAAGCAACCGTTTTTTGCCTTATTTTGACATCACCGACGTTATTTAGTTTACGCCTTGCGCATCTCGGCTAAACAAAACACTCCATTCCATTAAGTGAAAGAGTCTGATGGACCATTTGGTGATATTAAAACAGACATGAACATGATAGAAGCGCATTGCGATTGGCGCCGGCGCAGCCACGTTTAAGGGCCCCCGGTTTACGATCGTTTACCGTCTATGGGATGTAAATCCGGGGAGGAATATACTTGCAGTTTATTGGTGAGTGCGTAAAGGAGCCCAGACAGCCCGTTACTGTCTGCTCCGCTGTTGCGAGTCTCATTTTGCGCCGCGATAGGAGGCGCAATAAAGAGACGCAGGGAGTCACCCGTCGACGTGTTTTGACACACAGCGTTGCCGCGCACTCACACATGCATAAACATGCTCATTTAGTGACGAAATATCATAAATGGATTTTAAAAATGAATTTATTGTCACTTGTGCTGATTTATAAAGCAACGTTTTACTGCTTATAATTAATATTTTATACTGTACATATTATAAAACATTAAATGCATATTGTTATGATTGTTATTTCATTACCTAAATTAAATTTAAATTTATTTTATAATTAGAATGCTGTTTTAATCTATTAGTGATCAATTAATGGATGCTATTTCTCTTAGGAAGTCCTTCGAATTATGTTGACCAGCGTTAGATTAATATTAATATTAATATTAAATTAGGATTAATATGTGTCAATTACATTCAACCTTAACGCACCCCCACCCCAATACTAACCCCGCACAGAGCTTCAGGTGCGCACAGTTCCACAGCCATATTTATATATATATATGATATATATATATATCATCTGCATCCGCATGGAGATAACTTGTTGAAGGGGGTCTACTTTTCCAAGTGGGACCCCGCCATCGGGGGGTTCGGGTTAGCGGAGAGAAGCTGCAGATCACCTGAGTCAAAGTAAAAAAAAAAAAAAAAGCACACAATCATGAATGAAGTCATGCTCATGTTACATTACATAAGAAGTATAGACAACCAAATATAATACTATGAAAAATATTGATATATTTGTGCAAGAAAATGACAAGCCTGAAAGATTAAAAGGGACTATGCAACTCCAAATGATATTTTCCAAAAATATCAGACCACCACCGGGTGGCATATGTCACTAATATTGCTTTAAAAGAACAGATTGAACAAAAATATCTATATTTTTCACAATTATAAAGCTAAATTTTTCCTGGTTCATGGATGTCACTCACGGCTCTTTTGTGTTACATACATGTTCATATGGCCTACACACACACACACACAAAAGCAGTCCACAATGTGGAGTAATAGTGATGGACTATCCATTCCACAAAAGCTAATTTTAGCCACATTGTTATTTTTACAAGACACAACACAGTTGGGATATGTTGGCGCCCTTTGCATACACTTCTTTTAATGCATAGTGTCAAAGTCGGGGCCCCGGGGCCAAATCCGACCTGTGCTACAGAACACGTTGATAATATTCCTGATTGGGTCCGCCTCACAGGCATTACCAAAGTGCTTACGGAGATCTACATGTGTCATTAAGATGGATTCACACCAGGTCTAAATAACTGAACAGTACCAGGTCTTTAAACATTACACCGTCTATACAATTTGTTTTTAAACGCATTCAAAAGTCATCATTTTGACTCCAGCAAAGTTAGCATGCTGCGATTGCGTAATCTGACCATTCCACGGCTGCTAACTCTTCCGGGTTCCACATCTCACGGATTGGGATCTGGTCGGAAATTTCCATCGGGAATGAACGGACATAACTGATCCACATAAAAACGCATTCATATTGTCTTGCACGTTTTGTCCCAGAACCTGAAAACAAAACCACAAGGGTGCGTTATATCGGTATGGTACCGTCATACTGGGTTAAAAGGCATGTAGGCTGCTTATTTAGCTAGTCTTCGGTACTAATGAGACATTTTCTCCAAATCTGACTGTACTAAGTACTGTTTTGGGGACTGGATTACCGGATTACTGAAATCCCGTTATGCCAAATAGCGGACAGGATACGGATTAACACGTTTTAGCTCAAGGCTGGCAACAATGTGGCAAATCTTTCGATTGTGTTTTATCTACCAGCAGATGGGAACGGGTACCTCGGGCTGTGAGGGCTTTGAACGTTTCACGTTTATACGGCGATCCCGGACAGTAAAAAGTTCCACGAAGTAGCTGTATAGCGACAAAACATCTCTCACGCGACGACGCTGAGTTGTGACAAATGTGCAGCTGCGTGTTACAAATACGGAGAAAGGGATTCGCGGCACGTTTGGCGATTGCAAACAACTTTGCGGCTTTTTGCACCCCATTAGTTGCATCCGAGACATCCATTCATAATTTGCTTTGAGGCCTTCCTGTGTCGATGACACTCCAACAGTTTACACTTCCTCCGCAGCGCTGCACTGATGACAAATGTCTCCATTTTTTTCCCTGTGAGGTTTCTGGGTTAGGCGTTAAAGTATCGTATCGTGCTATTGGAAAGAATGACAGGACGCTCGTCTCAATCTTGATTTTTTCATCGCCGGCTTTGTGGTCACGGCGTTATTATATGAGGGAACGCGTGGCTAGCATAATGGAGTCGGCCTGCCAGGTGTCGTCTCATGCCCGCAATTCATCGCCAGGAAGGTTAACAGGCCTCTAGCCACTTGAAAAAGCATAGCATACGGAAAGGTCACTTATAGGATAAATGTCCACGTGTGTGTTTTAAGAAAATGAATGTCAAGGTAAGTGAGTTGGAGAATTAGAGGGCAGTCACTATGAAGAACCAATGCCGAGGCAGAGGTGTGCGTAATTAAGAACTTCACCTTCCAGGAGTGCAACCCCCCCCATCCCACCTACGCTGATTAATGGCCGCAAAGATAATAGAAGTGATGCAGGCCAGAAGGCAAAAAAGAATCAAGCTAAATGTTTGAGCAATGACTCGCATGCTTAAATATAACCGAGCCAAGCTGAGGGGACGGCGAGGCCTCGGCGAGCCACCGAGAGGCGAGAAGGAAAGAGAACAGATCGATACACATTGCCTCAGTCGTCTGGGCATCCAGCCCACAGTAATTCAGGTGCTGTCAGAGCGTAATTGAAGAATGACGCACGGGGAGTATATCCGCCAAGCAGGAAGATCAGGTTACACGTCTTTGGAGAATCCACCCAAAAACTACAGAACCTCCTGAGGAAAGACGACTTTACCGACGACCCGTTTACGACTTTGCACTAATAAGTGACTCCTCATTGAGGGTCAGACGGAGGTTAAGGGGAGGCGGATGAGTGTTTGTGTACGTGGGAGAGATAATGACTTTTTGCCTTCATTACCGCGGCATCGTTAGTGAGGTGCGGTTGCACCGTGCAACATCTCTCAAGCACCTCGTGCATCGGTAAAAATGATTACGATTGCACATGTGAGCCAAAATTAGAATTTTGACACGCATTTTGTGTGCTTTTGAGCACTTTTGATGCATGACTTCCGCAAAGGGTGCTGTCATTAGTCTTAGTTAGCGGGACTCATTTTCCTCTACGTTTCATGGTAGCTTAAGGGAGATTCCATTAAATTTTGATCCAGGTATGTCTGGAGCTTCTTTTGGAGAATTCTTACACGGCAAGGTAACTTCACTTCAAGACAAAGCTACAATGAAATGAAAACCTTTCTAATTTTTAAAGGTATAACTAGAAAAAGTTGATTAAAGTTTACTTTAAATATCTTATATATCAACGAGTGTCCTTAAAATCCAACATTTCTTTATATTGTCTGTGAATTATTATTATTTTAAGACAAATCAATGTACATCCATATAAATTCGGCCTTGCAGGAAGGCCATCCTAGTTTTAAAAGTATATTCCCACTTTTATATTCTACTTTTTCCATAACTTGAATTGTGCTGCACTAGTTTTTATGATCCTGTGTGATATCCATGAAACCAGCAAACATTCATATATAAGAATTGTAAACTCATTAGTGTATGATATTTTTTAAAGTACACAGCAATAGTATTCTTCTCCTGCCCGGGATTCATCAGTCAAAGGAAATGATGATCTGTGACAGCAATTATGTTAAAAAGGTGGACATGCGTAAAGGTGCTGCAAACTGAAATCAATACGCAAAGGCTTTCATTACAGACAGACAAGGAATCGATACTGTGGCAACACTCCTGCTTAACTTTTACTCAACTTTGCGCAGCCGCGGACGAGGAGTGTGATGCATTATTCAAGGGCTAATGAGAGCAAAGGGGAAATAATTGATCAGGCTCAGAGTTGAATATACACCGAGATGGCCTCTTACCGTAATTCACTCTACTATGTGCAGTGTAAAAATGATTGTTGCACTTATGTTACAATGTATTTTACCACAAGGCCTGCTTTTAGATGTGTTAAAAATAGCATTTTATCCGGTATAAACACAATTTTAATTAATTATTCGAGTTGTACTTTTCACTACAAACTGAAAATTGTATAAAAATGTTTTTTCTGAGTGTCTCGCAAAAATGAGGTACTATTAATCTTGCAAATTTCGAAGTTATTATGGTATATATATATGCTTAACTATTAAATAAATAATAAAATAAAACAATACACATACAGTAACTTCAACTTACCAGAGTTTACTATGTATTTAAAAATATTGTACTGTAATCGGTACTGCATTGTTCCTATCAGGCAGCTGGACGGTGCGTTTTGGTGACGAGGAGAAACGTCACAGTGCACGTCAGTGTTTACGTTTTTAAGTTTTCGCCAGTCTAATAATCGACAATTTAAAAAAAAAAAGCTACAATGTTTACCAGGACAACACCACTCGAACTCATCATGCGTGATGAAAACTTACCCGCACTTTTGTTCATCCAAAACTTTTCGCGTCCTTCCGTCCACGGTTCCGAAGTTCCAGTCCGGGCTGCGTCAACTTCCCTCCGGCTCGTATTCGACTTTTCACTCGCCGTGGTGTGTAAAATCACAGTGCGCAACATCTGCGCGGTTTGGTTTTACGCGCGTCCCCCAGGCCCTGCGAGATACGAGTGGGGCCAGGCCGTGACGGAGAAGTCCCCCCTGGGAGTGTCACACCCAGGAGGAGAGGCGGTGCGTGGATCCAAGCTGAAGGATGGAGCGGGGTACATCCTGGGGGGGGGGGGGGGGGGGGGGGGGGGCACACCTCGACGAGTCACTCCGCCCTGGGTGACCTCACCGTGGCCGGTCCGCACTGGCCCGGCGCCCCTCCGGCCGTAAGCTCCTGATAGGGAGTCATTATCAGCTCTGCTCTGCTTAATCATTGGACGGGGCTTCACCTCACGGCCGGCCTCTCATGCACGCAGTCACGCGTGGCCGAGGAGAGGGGACATTTTCTCCCAGGATAGATGGCGATGACGTGCCCCCCCCCCCCCCTTCTCACCCCCACCTCCGCCAATAGCCGGACATGTGTGTCATCAACAGTCTTCAAGCTGGAGCAACTTGGAGAAACTCAAGCAGGGTCAACATTTTACAGCAGTAGGGATTGGGGGTCTGTGCTCTACTCTGTGGGGGCCTCCTGTAGGGTGGGGTGTGTGGGGGGGTCTCCTTGGCATCCTGACTTTTTTTTTTTTTCAGAAATAGCAAGATTATTTTTCACTGCAACAATACAATCATTTGCATCATACAAGCCGCATTAAATCAGCTAATGGTTTATGTAAATTAGAGGGGGGGTCCTGGCTTGGGTCATGTGAAAGGCACACTTAATGGGTTCAGAGGTCATGACAGCTGGTATTTAGAAGCAGTTAGAAGTTCAGGAGCAGCAGCTTTGTAATTAGCCTCCAACAAATACACAAACAGAGATCAGGAAGTTTGACCTAAATCTAGTCCTGCTCTTGGATTTTTATTTTCGACGGCAACCCTACAAGTGCGAGGGTGTACACAGAGGCTGGGGCCTACACAAATAGTAGTTTTATGCACACTAAAATTAGCACTGGGCTGGGGGCGGGGCAAATGACCCTGAAATAATTCCACACATCCCTCAACAGCAAGGTTTTTGCGACCTGTGATAACCCCTGTATAAATCAGCATGACTCAAATACTGTAAATATTGTTGACATGGTGTATTTAAATCCATTTTAACATAAAGACACTGAAATCAACCTAAAACCACGGCAAGCGTTTCTATTCAATGAAATATTCATGTTTTCTTTCAGTTCTATTTCTTCTATATCCTTCAGGTCCATACCAATTAGAAAATCTTTCCCCTAGTAATGAAGAACTTCCAAAGTGGATTCTCCGAGCCCAGAAATATGGCCTCAGCTGTGGGACTTAATGGGATTCTACAGGCAGAGATGTGCTGAATGACTGAGTGCAATAGATGCATTTGCATGGTGCGCTGATCCATCTTCACGTCAGCTCCGAGGTTATTCAGGGTTCACACGCCTGCTTGTTTCTCTCCTGCAGACTCGATAAATAAATCTCTGCAGCGCTCTGTTTACCGCCTGAATATAAATTTGTTTGCAGTCGATCGAAGGCCTGTGCGGAGGTATTAGAAATTGTATTTCTGTAATGGCTTTCAGCAGAGGGTGGGAAGGGAACGGGGGGGGGGTGAGTGTACGTGAGGATGGGCATCAAAACAAGCGGAGAGAGGAAAGAATAGGTGTAAGCAATATTTATCCCCTTCTATTACAAACAATGCAACAATCCTAACTGGTGAGCGACCACGGTGCATTCAAATGACATTCAAAAAGCAAGTAACCTTTTTATCTTGTAGGATAAGTGCAGCAATCCGTGTATGCTGTAGGAACACCAGATGTTTGATTAGCATATTTGAAGTGCACCTTTCCATAACGCCGAGCTACAAAATAAAAACAACAACAACATTTAACCGAGGGACAGCTTGTATGCCCCTAAAACACACATTTAGCTCCAGAGATAGAAACAATGTATGTGAAACAAAAACAGTTATTAATTGGAAACCTGATTGGCCTCAAAGCAAGCGCCGCACCCCGTTTACACCCCCCAGTTTGAAAAAACAAAAACATTGGCCCAACACCAACCAGTCCACCAACCGGTCCACCAACCTCCACAAGGGCCCGAAGTTGCGAGTTGTTGAATTTTAATTGTGTGAGATATTTCAAAGAAAAAAAACATTAAAACATTTTGTCAACGCTTCAGGACACCACAGAGTATCGCAAAAAACGATCGATCCAAATATCGATCTCAACGTTGGTATCAATATTGATCGATACCAATGTCAAAAGTTAGACACTTAGACTTGGGTTGGTATCCTTGGCTGTGTCTCAGCTCCCTTTGACCCCCCACCACCACCCTCTACCCCCGTCTCTTGTGTTTGATTTACCGTCACATGACTCAGCTACAGGCAGCCAAACACCGCCCATCACTACCTGCCAGCTGCCCGCCAGGCAGGCAAGCCCAGACATACCACAGAGAGAGCAGGAGGATGGCACTTTGTTGATATTTTCATGCCGAAAACGAGACCGCGGCAAGTTGATTAATTTGTAAGAAGGCTGTAAAACGAAAAACTTTTATCGTGCGAATAAAGTATTTCATATTATGTACTTAGAAACTCTTCACAAATTATTTACCGAATTTCAACTGATTAATAATCTAAAAAGCAAATCACAAAAAAGTCAAAAAAATTAATTAAATTTATGAGTGGTTAGTATCTAGGCCACGCAGTCAGGAGATCGGAAACACCTGGGTTCGATTCCCCGCGATTCTCCACACACGGGTTTTCTCCAGTACTCCAGTATCCTGCCACATTTGATTGCACTACAACGTCTAAAACAACAAACTGCATTCATCAGATACTATATAATATTGCACCAGTCACATTGCTCCTATGTTATCCCGATGCTGGGTACTCCCCAGGGGGCCTTTTCTCTGGGCATGGCATCAGAGAAGACTTGTGATGTATTAACCACCCCAATGGTACCGCTTCTTTTCGTTGGCATCTCTCCCAATTTTTGAAGGAATGGCATGATGATATCTATTGTTTGGATGGGAGCATCACTTGGGTGGCTGTGTCGGGAGATGGGAGCCAATATTGAGTGATGATCATTTGTTTAGCCTCCATGCTCTGATGGGTGTCAATAGGCATTTAAGGCCATGAGATCAGCAAGGACGCACTCTGATTACAGCCGCAGATTGACTTGAACCTTCTAGTGCTTCAGCGGATGTTTGACATGGAGTCCCGCAACACTGTCAGACATCATCATGTGTCGGCTTCTTGACCTTCACATGACTGAGAATTAACCCACTTTGACAGACGACCGTCAGTGGCGGTCAGAGAGGTCAGTCGCTGTAAAAGCACTGGGGAAGATGACAGCCATCTATGCACGATTAAAGAGCCTATGAACCAAACGTCACGCTGAAGCAGGAACAAGTCCGAGGGACAGGAGAGCATCAAACAACAACAAATACAAGGAAATGGTTAGAGCGGCACAGAGACGCCACCGGATGGTGAAGTGTGCCATTGACCGGTGGAGAGGTGACTGTGTGAGATTGATGGAGCATGTCAGTGTTTCTCAAATATTGACATTTGTGACTAATAGTGATGTCAGCGGCAAGGTGCGCCGAGCCCACACACAATCAGACGGGGGAATACTACCTCGAAGCAACAATACTGTACAACAGGCAAATTCTCCTCATTTGGATTACCACCAAATAACATAATACGACAACATTTATTGTGTACAATTTTACCCATACATTTGCTGTCAATAATGGATGTCACATGTTACATAAGATAATACCCCAATTAAAAATAGACTACTATGCTAAAACAAGAATAAATAAACTCCAATAATATAAACAATGCACAATGCATAGTCATTGACAACACAACATGCAGCGCCCGGAAAACACCAGGATTTTTCCAATTCTGCGTCATGGCCTCCAAAAAAGCCAAGAGGAGTCGGCACGGTCCCAAACAATGACAATCAGCCATCAGTCATTTCCCCCCCCCGAGCCGCTGCTTGTTTTCGGGGGTTCTTACTGTGGGAAATGAGCGGGGTTAAACATGAAACAGGAAGAAATGTTCATCATTGGAGCGCACTTTGTTTGTCGCCGCAGGGAAAGAGGAGGAGAGGTTTTGTTTGTTTTGGTGTGCACCCCCTGCATGCTCACTGTGCACATCAGCGGTCCGCTGTGTATGCAAAGTTAATATGCGGATACACTAATGGGACTCTATTCATTAGCTGCCTTTAACTTGAAACATTTTCAAATGTATTTTTTTTTAGCTTTTTTTATATCCTACCTTTGCTGTAAATCTTTGTTGGACGTCTAAAACAGCACCAATGAGACATAATAAATATTTTCATATTTGCTTGTGATACCAAAAGCTTTCCCATGGAAATATGATCTCATAATAATTTCCCTTGAAGTTCATTTAGACTTATTTGGCATCTGTAAAAAAAAATGCATTCATGTTTATTTATTATGTTAAAGGGGACCAATTATGCTCATTTTTTTGGCTCTTTGTATTGAGTTGTGGCTCCTACACACAAAGCAGATCTTCCAGAATCTGCACCTATTCAGCTGTATTTTTTTTCATGTATTAGTCGAGTGGTTAGCGCACAGATCAGGGTTCAATTCCACCCTCGGCCATCTCTGTGTGGAGTTTGCATGTTCTCCCCGTGCATGCGTGGTACTCCGGTTTCCTCCCACATTCCAAAAACATGCTAGGTTAATTAGCGACTCCAAATTGTCCATAGGTATGAATGTGAGTGTGAATGGTTGTTTGTCTATATGTGCCCTGTGATTTGTGATTGGCTGGCAGTCTAGGGCAGGGGTGGGCAAACTTTTTTTTTGGGGGGGGGGGGGGGGCAGACTATATATTTTACACGTAACAGTCCACCTGGTATTATTGTATCTGTAAAATTGTCATGCAATCTGCTATTATTATTTATTATTTTATATTTATATTTAAATATTTTAAAAATAATAAAATATTATACTTAAAATAAAATTAAAATAATAATTATATATTATTATTATGTAAAATATGCAAATATAACAATATTATTATATATAATTAATATAATAATTAGCATTGATATAATAAATATAATAATCATAATAGTTATAATAATAATATAATAATTATTATTTTAATTTTTATTATTATTATGTGCTTGTGTCTCTTTTTTCAGGAGCACTTTGTAAACAACAGACCATGTCAAACAACGAAATTGATACAACCATCAAAAGGTTGGCTCAGGCCATGATGCCAGGTTGTATGTTGAGTTTAAATTAAATACTTTTGAAAGATTGGGCGGGCCGTATTCAAACACTTGGCGGGCCGGATGTGGCCCCCGGGCCGTAGTTTGCCCACCACTGGTCTAGGGTGTACCCCGCCTCTCGCCTGAAGACAGCTGGGATAGGCTCCATCACCCCCCGCAAAGATAAGCGGTAGAAAATGAATGAATGAATGTATTCCACCCATGGTACGCCTACTACACTGTGGTTTGTCACACTCCTGCGTGCATAGAAACACATCATTGTACAATAAATACTTTGAGTGATAAAGTCATTGCCTGTTGAACAATTCCGGAGAGATCAATATTGGTTAACGTGTGACATTTAGCCATTCCAAGTTCATTCATTTTAACCAGAATTCCTCGGCAACAGTATATAAAAAAAGAGCTGTTCCCAGAGTGTGGGCTGAGACACATTTATGACCAACGTCCCCTTTATGATCCCTGATCAGCTCTAACTGGGAAGCATTTAAAATGTCATTGATCTTGATCATACTTCTCCGTAATATGACAGTAACCGCTGTATGAGATTGAGGAAGTCAAATTCCACAGATTGATGAGTCACATCAGCTGAGTTATCATCCATCTACCTGAGTGATACCCTCAGCTTTGTTCCACACGATGTAGCCGACAAATAAATAAAGGCCGTAAAGGTGACAGGCAATTGATGCGTAACAACAAGTAACTCGAAAGGCTGATGGGCGGGGCTGCCGAGGGCTTTGTGGGGCAAATAAAGTTAGTAGGTCACGAACGGGACAAGTCTTTGCCAGAGCTACACTGTCAGTGTTTCTTGACCGAAAACTGACCAGAACCAGATGAGTTTGCTGTGTGAGGTTCAGGTTTTGATTGTGGTCGGGTGATCGGGTTTGGACTTGGTTTATTGTCGATTATTTCATGTATTCTCGGTCAGTAAATGTGCAGCCCAGTGTAGCCGACTTGAATTTGTCGCTAAATCGGACGCCTATCGTCCCCTTCTTTGGTCATCCAATCAGCAGTCAGAACCCAGTTTAGATGCGTTCATGAACTTCAAATTATTTTCACAAATGCACATTTCTCCAGCTTCAGTGTTAAAAAAAAATCAAAGGAGGGAGCCCCAACGAGGAAGTTGAAGTACGCGGGTTGCCGACCCCCGGCTTAGGTTGAGGGTTGGGTTTAGGGTCATTTTTAACCACTAAGGCCCGGTTGACTGCCGCCTGTAAAGTCCATCTAAGTAGTGGCGATCGCTGCTTGTGATTGGCCAATCACAAAGCGCGAAGAGTGAATACATAATGAGAATTTTCTTTAAACATGAATACAGATAATGACAAAATGTACTCGTTTCATACTCATATCCGGCAAAAATGCATTATCCGTAACCGGCTCATCCCTACAAAGAACAAAGTAAAAAAGTCAAATCAAACAGTAGAACGAATGTAATTCAGGCTAATTGGTTACAATGTATTTGAAGATAATGGTCTTGTAGTAACCCGGCAGGTTTATATAGTGTGTAGAGTTTGAGTCCGTCTTGTGAAAATGGCGTTCTTGACGGTGCTATTTTCTCCTTATACACCGCTGCAAGGTACATGCCATGTTTATGGGCCAGTTTGTCAAGTTTGAGCCAGAGAGGAAGGACTTGAGGTGAGCTTGCGTGGTAAACCCAGCAGCAGTTCTGAGAGATACGGACAGAGTACGGGATGACAACGCAGTGAATTGTGATTGGGTTGTAAATGAAAAGAGCAGCGAGGTAAATTGATTTGAATTCAATAATAGAAGCATCTGGTTGTTCTCCTGGAAGAAAACACTCAATTTGGGCTTCAATACGTTTATTTCCTCTGGTATTGAAACATCTTGATTTAATCACTGTTTCTGTTTTGTGAAGCAGAACTTTTGTTGCCAGCGTGTGAGCTAAGGTAAATATAAACATAGACGGTACATATTTGCATATCGACGGTTACTATGGTACCCATTATGTCAATGTATGGTCATATCACCTCGTACTTCAGTATGTGACAAAAAAAATTTAAATAAATAAAAATAAAAATAAAAATAAAAATAAAAATAAAAATAAAAATAAAAATAAAAATAAAAATAAAAATAAAAATAAAAATAAAAATAAAAATAAAAATAAAAATAAAAATAAAAATAAAAATAAAAATAAAAATAAAAATAAAAATAAAAATAAAAATAAAAATGTAACAGTCTTGAGACACATGCTAACTCGCAAACTAGAGAGCTAGCAACCTAAACGGTAGTTATTTCCTTTCAACTTAAATAGCCAAAAACTTACCACTTCCACACGGATAGGGAGGATAACTATTAACAGTTATTTAACCTTTAACATGAACATTAATCAAATGTAATAATTTTTTCTGGGTACATGAAAAAGGTATGATTTGAACAAGGTAGGATTTAATGAGCTTTGCTTCTTCCTACTCCTTTTGGACATATGGAACTGTGAAATGATTATGTGATGCATTCAATTGTAACCTGATGCATGTTCAAATTTGCAGGGGACTTTCTTTGACCTTTAGGGATCCACCTTGACCCCGCACCCCAATGATACTCCGTACTGTTGGGAGTATGTGTTAAGGAAGCTCATATTGAGCTTCAACTCCACTGACATCATAAATCACCAGACTTGTAGAAGAATCTCAAGAATCCGATTCTGCCTTCCCCTTTTCCACACAAACTCCACCTCCTTCTTTCTGTCTCTTTTGCAAACAGACACATTTCCCCTTAATCTTTTAGCGCTCCCTCTTTCTATTTATTGCTGTTCCTCGTAAATAACCCTGCTATTACCGCCTTCGTGAACATTCATGTGGCATAGCGCTGGCCTCATGTTATGCATAATTTCCACACCTCTATAGGTCCCCTGACACCCTTGAAGACCGACAGCTACTGGTGTCAAATATCTGCGGAATGACAGCCGATCCAGCCACTGATCAGGTAATGAATTAGGAGCGGGAAGACATTCCAGCCAGGATCACTGGGGGGGATCAGCTTCCTCGTTACTTCCCTCATTTCAGAGCCGTCAGTGTTTCTCTGTGGCAGCTCATTCACCGTAAGGCCACACATATAAAACTGTCAGCAAGTCCAAAAGTCATGTACTGTTTTGTTAGTAATATTGATACTAAAGCTAGCATTATCGCGTGTTAAAGGGAAACTGCAATTTTTTTGGTGGAGGGTGTGCATTCGGGATCCTTATTTGAAATATGAACACATATTTCATTCCCGTTTTTGTGCATTCTAGCGCAAGAAAATGTGTTAATATGAGCTAGCTAACAACAAAGCCCTAAAAAAATGGCAAAAGTCTCAGATTTGCATAACTTTCCCCTTTTTGTGCATTCTAGCGCAAGAGTTAATATGAGCTAGCTAACAACAAAACCAACAAAGCCCTAAAAATGTACATAACTGACTAACTAATTTCTGATTTTATTACTGCTCAGTACTGACCCCTGGGTAACCTTTTTAAATTGGGTCCAAGCCCCTTCAATAGGTGGTGTTGTCTGAACCATTTTAAGCAGAACAATTGTGTACTTGAGTTCTTATTAAATTTTCCCATTCCCTTGTCCACGTTTGGGATGAATTACAACACCGATTTTAACTTCTGACCTTCGGGATTACGTAGAATGTTTTCACAGTCCAGCGGAAGTCATGCAGTGTTGTGATGTCTACGTGACACTCGTGACATTACAGTATATCAAGGTATTACAATGCATGGCGTGTCCAAGGCTGTCTTGGCTGCAGACAGACCCGACCGTGCCTCTGTTGTTGATTTCGTGGCGAGAGTCACGTGGATGTTATTGGTTCCTCGGTTCAGACATTGGGTGCCATAAAAATATTATCTTTATGCTCAGTTTCAGCCATGTGTGAGTAAAACTCTGAGTCTTTTTGAGCAAATGAACAAAATATAGATCATGTTGTCACTCCTTGTATGTTTAATGTCCGGGTGCACCAATACTTTTGTCTATTTTGGGGATCTAGAAGGTAGCTGCATGGAGTTGGCATAAGTAGGGGTTAAAAATTAATGTAGCCCAGTAATCACTCAAATAATAAGAGAAAGGCCCTGAGTTCTTTAAGTCTTTCAATGTGTCTCGAGTATTTTTGCTCACTGTAAATAAACTGTTAATCTCAAGGTTGCACTCTTTTAAACCTCTATAATTTTAAATCTGGCATACAAACATATTAACAGATGAAATAACCAAAAATCACACTGGAATCAGTGATATGAAAAATAATCTCAATCATTTACTGAGCAGGTATTCGACTACACCATGTAAACAAAACACACTTGGTGGGCCCCCACACACAAAACTGTGCGTCCGCTTTAACTGAGCAAAATAAAATACGGTACCTTATTACGACTGTGACGTCAGTTGAGCGGGAAGAAGCCTCTCATACGAGCCGGCGAAGGTGGTCTGTCTCTGGGTAGCTTATAGCGCAGTTTGGAACCACTATGGATCTCTTCAAATCGGAAAAGATGAATTACAGCCATGTTAGTAAGCTGAGTTAGCTGTATTGCGGCTAAAAGTTCATTCACTTAGCTAGCGACGCTAACAAATAATGCGTTAGCTAACGGCTAATGCGCTAATACATACCGTGAAAAACTGTTCAACACGCTCCAGTAGCTCACAGAAGATATGTAGATAATGTCCAGGCACAGACGGTGGGACAGACCGTCTCACAGCACCGATTGTATACTTAAACACACTTTAATACAAACTTTTACAGACTTTTATCGAGTCAGTTAGTCACGCGACACACCTCCACCTCGGCTCAGAATTTCCGGTGAAACGCACCACTTCCTCTTACTGTCACTGCCTTCAAAATAAAACACTCCTATTCAAATACAATAATCACACATTCACCATACTAAACAGTACTTTTTAACCTATTGATATGTATCTTTTTATGAACCAATTTTTTAACCTTATTTATTCTACTTAAATTGTTTTAAACATTAACTTTATTACATGTGATATTTTATAATGTAATACTTCACTGAATAAGACACCTAATCTGAACTCATTCATTCAACTTCAGGGGTGCTGGAGCCTATCCCAGCAGTCTTCGAGCGAGAGGCGGGGTACACCCTGGACTGGTCGCCAGCCAATCACAGGGCACATATAGACAAACAACCATTCACACTCACATTCATACCTATGGACAATTTGGAGTGGCTAATTAACCTAGCATGTTTTTGGAATGTGGGAGGAAACCGGAGTACCCGGAGAAAACCCACGCATGCACGGGGAGAGGTGAGGTCTGCGCGCTAACCACTCGACCACCGAGCTGCCCTCCAATCTGAACTATTAACGATAAAACCTTGACTATTAAATAAAGACTTTGTGAAAGTTATGTTTTTTTTTTTACATATGGAAAAGGCTCAATGGATGCCCGTAGTAAAAATCTAATTTTTTATGTCCAAAAATATGGTGTCATTAGTGTCTGACACCAGAGTTTGTTGTGGCTTCAGAATCCTAACATGCACCCCCCCACCCCCCGAGAGTCCAGCCCTGACTTGCAGCTTGCAGCACCTCAATTTGGCTTTTGTATCGGTGAGGCTCGGGAAGGAGGCAGCAAAAAAAAAAAATCCTGTCATGGTGCCAACTGGGTTTGGAGCTTGTGGTCGGAGTGTTAGAAAGGCTTCATGATTAATGGCGGGGGAACCTAGCGGGGGCAGCGAGGGAGACACTTTCAGTTGCTAGACGGTGCAACTTGAATGCATAATTGTGAAGAGGTTTGTCTGAGCATTCCTAAACAAAGACTTGTTACCTTTCAGGAAGCAACCTGGGATTTAATGGAATTCTGCTGGAAGTCAAAGTCATTATTATCATTATTTTGCCTTTATTAAGCGTGTACGGAAAATGACAAGCAACAACAATATCAAAGAATTGTTTCATTCAATGTGAGCATTATTCAATCATGTTACGATCTAGAGCACATCATACAGAAAAGAGGCGTATAGAGAAACTATCCTATGTTTCAAGCATGCAACAATACTCCACATAATATTTTAGACGGTTTCTGCACGCTGTGCTCAAAAAGAGAGGCAGCAGATTTGCGGTAATGTTCATAAACGGTAGTTTCATTAAAGTATCCCAGTGGTGTGCTACGAGATTGAAGCTAATGAGTGAAAGTAAATGTATCATTCAGATTAAGATGGCCGCTAATGGGCCAACGGGGCAAATGTTGTTGATTATTGACGCTGGTGCTGAAATGCAATGGGCCATGGTCGGTGAGGGCAAGGTCTGATCAGTGAAGGCCTCGCTATGAGACAGTTGGAAATAATCCACGCTATGTATGGGAAAACGGGACAACTTGGAGATATCTATGGAGTTACATAAAAACCACTGGGCGGTATTCTTGCTGCTGTGCTGCCTCATCCTGGGTTTCTAGAACCAAAACTGGTGATCTGTGCCATTTCCGACATGTTAGCGTGTCACAAGTGGAATTCCTTCTCCAGCTCTACGACGTTCTCCGCTTCCTGACACGGCATCTGCTTCTATATCCAGCGTCTGTCTGTAAACGCACAGAGAAGACAAAGGTCAAACAGGTTTATCACGGCTAGCCATAGCCCACGTTGCTCCTCTGGGACAAGTAACAGGGCTCTCACAACGCTTCCTGTATCTTCAGTCATGCTTGAGACACACGGCAAGTCAGCCTGTCAAGTGTGTCATGTGCTCAGGGAAGGTTTGCCTCCTGAAGCAACAGTCTGAGGGAAACATCTGACGCCACTACGGCTGCCTGACAGGCCACATTAATCACATGCTACACACACACACACACACACACACACACACACACACACACACACGCAAACGCAGACCTGCCACAGCACCATCTTAGTCACTTAAATGCTACCTTAGGATATCTCGTGGAAATAACTACCATTACGGATTCAATTTGACATGTATGTTGATAATGGTAAAACATACAAGGGTTAATGGGGACTTGGTAAGAACGACGTGACTTGAAGACACCCGATTGTAATGGCGGCCATCGCATCTATCGCAGTAAAACACTAGCGCTATAGCAGGACTGCTCAACCACAGAATGTAAACATTGAACTATATCATGTAAACAAAGCTGTTTAGTTTACACAGCGGTGTGAAAAAGTGTTTGCCTTCCTGATTTCTTTGGGGTTTTTTTTTTGTTTTTTGGCATATTTGTCACCCTTCTATGTTTCATATCAACAAACAAGTTTAAGTATTAGTCAATGACAACACAACTCAACACAAAATCAAACTTTTTTTTATTTTAAA
Source organism: Doryrhamphus excisus (assembly GCF_030265055.1). Classification (NCBI taxonomy): domain Eukaryota; kingdom Metazoa; phylum Chordata; class Actinopteri; order Syngnathiformes; family Syngnathidae; genus Doryrhamphus; species Doryrhamphus excisus. Next base: position 8,562,421 of record NC_080475.1, on the reverse strand, counting down.
GGGTGAAAAATAACTAAAACAAACCTACATGACCATGTCATATCAGTCTTGAAGCTCAAAAGTATACAGAAATGAATATGTTGGCAACAGGGCGACACGGTGGTGTAGGGGTTAGCGCACAGACCTCACAGCGAGGAGACCAGGGTTCAATTCCACCCTCGGGCATCTCTGTGTGGAGTTTGCATGTTCTCCCCGTGCATGCGTGGGTTTTCTCCGGGTACTCCGGTTTCCTCCCACATTCCAAAAACATGCTAGGTTAATTGGCCACTCCAAATTGTCCATAGGTATGAATGTGAGTGTGAATGGTTGTTTGTCTATGTGTGCCCTGTGATTGGCTGGCGACCAGTCCAGGGTGTACCCCGCCTTACGCCCGAAGACAGCTGGGATAGGCTCCAGCACCCCCCGCGACCCTCGTGAGGAAAAAGCGGTAGAAAATGAATGAAAAAAATATATCTACCAGAATGCTCCAACGTGCTCGTCTGTGGATTCATCTAGTGGAATGTTGTGGAGGCTCCAGCGGGCATCCAGATGCTTCATCCTGGTCCAACCTGGAAGTGGGAAAAAAAGCAGGTGAGGTTAAGTTTGGCTGATGGAGCTCTCATATTTTAAATTTAAAAAAAAAAAAACTTACAACAACAAAATGTTTGATCACAGTTCAGTTGCAAAATATAAAGCATGTAGGGACATGAAGTTGGAAGTTGAACATTTGAACAACACTTACCAGGAAGCTGCCCCGGTCACGTGTCTGTGAGCTGTCCAATGGCTGAGCTCAGGAGGTCTGGCGTCATCTGCTGACAACTTGGAAGCTTCTCTTCTACTTTTTCCACACAAGAGCAGCAGCCGAAATCTTTACTCGCCTATTTGGACGAGACCTGGACAAATAAGTCAATTTCATGAGCGGTTGAAGAAGGAAGGAAAGTACAGGAGTGATACTGCAGGAGAACAAAATGGCAGACAGGAGACACAGGCACTCACATAGCGTTGTGTACCGATGCTGTTTGTGTTCATTATGTCATCAAAAGTTACTGTTACATTTGTTTTTTTCTATTAAAAACAGCATACAGTCTTCAAGTTGTGCGCTTGTCAGGATTACAACGGCGGGCTACGTCTATTTCCTGGACACCACGTTGGCTATAGTCGCCTGTTAATCGTTCGAACTCCATTACATTTAATTAGCTGCCACTGTGTATAATTTGTGTCTAATTTAATGTTTTAAACAATTACATGAGCTTAATATATTGGATATGTACTTTTTAAATCCAAATTACACAAAAAAAATAGAAACGGAAATTATAAACCCCTACCATAATTTTTCATTGAGGTGAAGGCCACAACCGGAAATATATCTTTTCTTTAAGACGGTGTTTTTCAATCGTTGTGGCGTGAGGAATTATCCAATATCATTTTTTAAATTAAGATTTATTAATAATTTCCCGCAAATGTTATTGTTATTGTCCAATGTCCGTGGTGTAAAAACCGGCAGAGCAAATGTAATATTGGTCCGTGTGGCAACACGTAGCCGATTACTCGTTCCTTCAATAGACTTAGCGATGCACGTGAGGTTTTTCCAATGTAAAAAACGTACCGTGGCTCAAAAAAAGGCTATTATTTTTATTATTATAACTATTATTATTATGGTTGTTGTCGCTGCTGTATGGTCAGAACTATACAAGTGTTCAGTATCATTCACGGGAAGGAGGGGGTTGAAAGTAATTAAATCGCGTTTCTCTTCTGCGGCTCAAACGCACCCTTGAACACACCACTCTCTGCATCGGAGATAGAATGTGTGATATACAAGCTCAGCGAGACCATAATTTAGCTCCTGTGCCTGCACCGCGATTCTCCGTGAACTCTGTTTGAACCGCCCGGGTGGCAATAAATCATTTTTCTCCTTCACGCGCACACAAAAGCGCGCCAGTCGCTCTGGGTGTCACCCCCTTTACAGCCCCCCCCCCCCCCCCCCCTCTGTCTCGCTCTCCCCTGCTGACAGCAACAAACATAAAGTGTCAATAAAGTCTTCTTTTTCTAGGAAAACAACATGGAGAATTTTTTAAATCTCAAATATGACGTCATAATTGTTTATGTTAATTAAATTCTTCTACAAGTACCAATTTTTTGTGTAAAGAGTCTAGCAAAACGACTCGGCATGAGTGCGCATGTGCAAAAAAAAAAGGGGGGACCAGGCTGGACAGATAAGATGAGACCAAGGGAGGAGGGTGGGGGGGGGCGTTAATGGGCAGAGAGGATGCTGCCGGTTAAAACGCTGCATACAAATGGCGCTGTCTTGGCACAGAGGGAAGATTTATGGGCCGCGTGCCCTATATTGCTGTAAACAATGCCGGGCCAAATGAAAGGACTGGAGTTTGCACACCACCGCACTTCATAAGCCGGCCCTAAAAAAAAACACACAATCACTGTCAGCTTCCCAAAAAAAAAGGAGTTCGGAATTTTGCACAACGAGTATACAAACACGGGGCTTAAAATCGGGGCTGTTTGCCCATTCGTACGCTTATCATCACTGTGGTCGCAGGTATGCTGGAGCCTATCCCAGCTGTCTTCGGGAGAGAGGCGGGGTCCTGCTATATCAAGCCTAACATAAATCATATATCATGAAACACCAATCAGAATCAGGCAAAATATGTTTAAAAAATATGCTTTTGCAATGAACATATTTGATGGGAAAATAACATAAACAATGCAAGAGTTGAATCTATAATATCAATAAGTATCAATAAGTATTATTGTGGTTTATAACTACAGTGTACATTAAGGAGATTTGAGTACTAATATTTTAACCTTCTAAATAAGATAACTCAAAATATTGAAATTTTGTTATGCAGTATTCCACCACAAAAAAAACACAAATAGAAATGAAAAACAAATACTTGATTATTTCTACCGATTCTCGTTTTTGGCTCTTTACATTGAAATGTGGGCTCCTGCAATCCTACAGATCAGAAAGCTTTCTGATATTCCGGAATCTGCACCTATTCCAGCTGTATTTTTCTCTTTTTTACACTTTTTTGCAGCATATTTGAACCAGAATACAAACAGCGTGTGTTAGCATTGATTGTGTTAGCATCTCATTGATAGCAAACAATGGACGTTGTGTATTTTTTATTCTTAAACCCAGACAAAACTGAGATGTTGATTATTATTATTATCAACTTGGGACTTGTTTTTATGCTTTAGTATTGAGTTAATAGTATTCCTGGCCTGTTTGACTGTTTTTCCGTGTCCGGATGGGGGTTTAGATCAGGGAATGTTGTCTATTGTCGTCTATTGTTGACAGCTTGTAAAGCCCTTTGAGGCTCTTTTGTGATTAAGGGCTATAAAAATAAACTTGACTTGAATTGACTTAAAGGGGACCTACAGTATTATGTTGGTCCTTTGTATTGAGTTGTGAACTCCTATAGAGCAGCCACACACAATAACCTGCACACAAAGCTTTCTAGTTCTTCCAGAATCTGCACCTATTCAGTTGTATTTCTTTGGATTTTTGCTCATCCCGCAAAAAAACGGTCTGGTTTCATGTATTCCATGCATGGCCTGCCTCCAGACACGCCCACTCCGTTGTGATTGGTCATACTCCCAAATGCCTAGAAGGAGAAATTAATTAGATTTATATTATTTCTTACGGGGCAAATGTATTCGGTTGTTGTGTTTGTTTACAGCAGCGTTTCTGGACCAGTGGGGCGGGATATAAAACTGGATATTTTGTAGCATTTTCCTGGTTTCAGTTTCAAGTACAGTCTGTACAGTACAGATGAATGAACAGATATTATCAGTTTTTCTAGTATTTCAAATTGGGTGGGGGTGGCGTGAAAACATTTCTGCTCCTTAGGGGGACATGACAGAAAATAACCGAGAACCAGACCTTCTGGAACGGATTAATGAGGCAAAGCGCGGTTCCACTACACATGTATAATATAGGCCATAGAACATAACATTGCAGTATTTGAGAAGGAATACTGTATCTGTGTTTACAAATAGGATGAGGATTTTATTCTGCCGATACCGATCCATGAGTCAAATCAACCGATACCGATACCAGTGTCAAAGTCTCAATAGCCAAGGTTTTTTTTTTATTGTGAGAGCTGCTTTTCCAAAATGAAAATGTCCAAGAGCTACTCATTTTTGTAATATTTATTTTCATATTCATTACAGAGCTGAACCATGGAGGGGATCGGTTGTTTAAAGCAAGTATTGGTCGAAGTCGATATCGTCCTTTTTCCACTGATATCGGCCGATACCAATCTCCTATAGTCTATAGCAGGGGTGCTCATTAAGTCGATCGCGATCTACCGGTCGATCGCGGAGGTGGTACTGGTCGATCGCAGCGTGACATTAAAAAAATATCATCCCAGCATCAATGCCGTCACTTGATTGACATACAGGGCAGCCATTCAGATGACAACTGAATGTTGCCCTTCGGGCGACCAATCAAATCAAACAACGTCTCTAAGTGCAGCAGAACTTACGATGTCAGCCTATCATCCATCCCCGTTACTTGATTGACATACAGGACAACCAATCAGATGACAACTGAATTTTGACCTTTAGGTCACCGCTCATGCGTAAACAACGATGCAAAGTGCTAAACTAGTCGGCGAATTGCGAGATTTGAAGCCCTCGCTTAAGTTTATGGTCACTAAAATGAGTGAAGGAGCTGGACCAAGTAAAAAGGCAAAAACTGGACCAAGTAAAAAGGCAAAAAACATATCACTTCCATACGGATATGGAATATTATACGGATATTATGATACGGATATTATCCATGACTGATAAACATTTGGAAGTGTGCTTGAGGCTGGCTATCAGCAGCTACTGTCCGGACTATGCATCCCTGGCTGGTTCAATTCAGTGCAAGTCATCAAAGTAAACTCAGGTAATTACAAAAAATGTTAATAGTTAATTATGTGTGTTTTGCAATATTGGCTCATTTGGTTATGTAAGGTACATCAACATACATTGTACGTACAAATAATCCTCAATACATTTGAAAATAAATAGATGTTTTGCATTTTTCTAGTGGGTAGATCATTTTGACTCGGCCATTTTAAAAGTAGCTCGCATGCTGAAAAAGTGTGAGCACCCCTGGTCTAAAGTGTGAACGGGCAGCAGGTTTGTTAAATACGGTGTTACACTTTTTCATACTTGTCACCAAAAGTTCAACATTTCAAATTTTTAATTCTTTTAAAATTGCGAAATATGACATATTTTTGTCATTTGTTCATGTCAAAAACATTTGTGCAAAATTTAAAAAAATGGTCAGAACACTTGGGGAAAAAAATACAAGTTTCCAACAGGTTCACTGATACAAATAATGGAATAATTCCGGATACCATGATCCAGAATATGAAAAAAAAACAGGATATCACTTCAAAATATTGATGCAAGTTTTTTTTACTGAGGCGGTGTGCTCACAGGACCCCTCCCACGGACTACTCTCTGTGTTTAAGTGGATTCCATCAAGTCTATAGCCTAAGATGCCCACGCTGCAAAACACAAAGGAAGACGACAACCTTTGTCTCCACAGCGTTCCAGTTTTGAACTTGGACCCCCTTCCCTGTCCAGAACCTACATTTAACTTTTTTTTTTTTTATTCATATAAAACTGGACCCCATTCCCTGTCCAGAACCTACATTTAACTTTTTATTTTTTATTGATATAAATGTATATTTTTACCACAGCTCGTTTATTGGATCCCATTGTAGCGTGCAGCTGTACCTAATATTGTGGCCCTACATACTACATCATGTTTAGTCTCTGTTATGACCCCCTTGAAGCCCATTGGATGTTAGGGAATGGCCGCCATGTTGACCATGTTCAAAGAAGCAGCCTATGATGAAATATTTTCGCAGTGAATGAAAGTTTAACTCGGTCATAATTCCCAATATATGGATATAAATATATGGATGTGGCGTCCACTACTACGACGACTACAGGCGGATATCTTGAGCGTGGAGCCAAGCCGCTTTGCGCGTCGGCACATCAATTGTCTAATGGAGGTTTAAAACGCACTTTTATGTTAATGAATCGAAGGGACGCATCTGCTGCCTGTTCGAACGGCTGGAAGGAGAAGATGAACGCATTTATGACACACCCACCGCCGGTCAATGCGGAGAGGAGTCAGCGGTATGACCCTTGTTTCAACTCGCAGCCTTTATGCAGCTGCCACGCCGCACGGAACAACAATGGCGCACCTTTCATCACCGGGCAAAGTGGCCGCACAATGCGCCTCACCTGAGAGGGCAGAGTTTGTTTTTTTGTGCAAATAAAAACGTCAACTATTGAAGCATATTGCACGGCTCTGTTTTTTTTTTTTTTTTTTTTTTCTACACTCGCTGCTATTCCAACATTTTGTCTATTAGAGTAAATATGTTCTACATCTTCCCACATAGAGCCCTGCGGGAGAAACATAAATCAGAGCCAGTCTGCCATGGTGCAAATGGTACAATGGGAGATGAAGACTCCGAATGCTTCAGCAGACAAGAAAAAGCCCCCGGAGCCGAGTATATACTGAGAAAATTTAACCAGACCCCTGAATGCTGCTTCGTGTACACTTAAAAGCAAAACAAGGACATAATTAATACCGGATATTATATTTAACTCTCCTCACAGGTGAGACTATACAATAAGTGGCTATTTTCCATGCATAAAATCAACACAACTTCAAACATTACTACACTTATCGTGCAAATTACTTCAAATTAACGAGACAAGCGTGCATTAAACAATTATTTTGGAAAAAAAAGGTACATTTTATTCACATCATAAATCGAATAAGTCATTATAACAAATCAACGCAGCCCCTATTTTGGTCCTTTTATGACTCACGGGAAAAATGGATACGTCATTATTATTTGTGGTTGCACTAAAAATGTATAAATATTCCATTCGGAACGTTTTCTTTCATTCGACCACCCAAGAGACTCAAAGAACAATGTTTCTTTAGTTTGCTGCTAAACGCCATCATAATGGAAAGGAAGCCATTACTCAGAATTTCATGTTTTAGTTTCTTAAAAAAAAGTTATCTCCATAATGCTAGCAGCATCAATAAATGTAAACATGATTATGATGTAAAACTGTAATTACTGTAATGCATTTAAAAATATAAGTTGTAATAAAATAACTAATATTGTAATAAATGCAAATTAAGTGCAAACTAACTAACTAACTAACTAACGCAGGACGTCCTGCAGGTAAGAAGCACTTGGAGGAAAGGTCACAAGGATGCACAAAAGGCAGCAACATTCAGCCTGCAGGCCTCCCCACGGGCGAACTGAGCCCACTAAAGAAAGAAAGCCGAGGCCAAGGGGACCACAGCCCCAGTGGGTCAACACGCAGGGCCGGAGAAGGGGGGGGTGGGGGGTCAAGCATCCAGACTGAAATGAGCCTAATGGGACAGAAAATGTGTCCTCCGTGTGAACTCGGCCTTCTCCCACCTCGCCCCCCCACCACAACCACCACAACCACCACCTCCCAAACTTCAAACAAGTACCTTTTCAGCGTGGCGACACGGAGGCGACACGGGGGGGGGGGGAAGGGGAGTTGAGGGATGCTGCATGCTGACTGCGGCCCGCACATCCATTTCTCCAATGTGTCCGCCAACATAAAGGCTCCTACGGTCATTTTTCAGCCCGCGCGTCTCATCGCTATTCTGCCGGAGAAGCAAACCTCCACGGCGCTGAGAACATCCACTCCAAGCTCTGCTCCCATTCCACGCCATTTTTTTTTTTGGCGTTTATGGTTTGAAACCGGCGTTTAATACATTAGCTTGTTTCTCATACACACTCGCCTTCAACCGGATACGAACCGTACATGTCACAAAATCATCCCTTCATAACAAACATATGCAAATTAAACTTAATATCGTGAAAGATTAATTAACAACTTGGAAAAATATACCTGAAAAGAGGTCGTAAAAAGTCTCGGGAATCCGTGTGACTGCTAGCTTACCACTTAGACGCTAATCACGTGCTGTGCGTTTACAACTTCCTGCTTTTGTCCTTCAATTAATGCTGTCACTTAGCAGCACAAAACAACAATCTTTAGTTCCGCCATGGGGACTACGAAAACATACACAATAAATTAATTAACTTATTAATAATATAATAATAACGTATACTCTTTTAACATGTTTTAAGCTTCAATGAAATAAATAATCTTTTAACTAAATTCATGAACTTATTTAAGAATTATGTTATTTTTTGTAAAATTTACAAACACAACGCTATACGCATGCAGTGGGAGATGGATGGTGGAGAATACCTCTTTTCCTTTTGTGCACCCAAAGTCACCCCCCCCCCCTACCAGGGAAGGCATTTTATACCGCCCTATTCATGCCTCTACTCCTATCATTTATCAAATCGTGTTGGGTAAAAAGTGTAAAGTAATAATATATATAAGGACTATGCTAGTCACTTTAAAGTCACATGATGCGTATTGGCAAATCAAGACTTTATTCACTTTATTTTATACATGTGGAAACGTGGCGAATGAGCTCTAAAAAAAAGGAAGAAAAAAAAAGCAGGGCAACTCTACAAAACCAATAAGACTATTTTCCAACCTCTAAACACATTGCGTCTAAATTGATTCGCATGCAGCTTTGTGTTCAAGTCACGCACACACACACACACACACACACACACACACACACACACACGCAGCAATAAGCTGCAGCATTCATTCATAAGAACAATTCAAACAATTTAAAAACACAGTGATTTTGTTTGAAATATCCAAACATGGCCTTCCGCCGCCTACAGTCAAGCTGGACCGAACGTATATAGAAAACTATATATAGAAGACACTCACTGTTTTATTGACCAAGATGAGTAGCACAAAGAACACTAATAAACTCCGTTTATTGCATTTCACAATCTGTTTTTTAAACAAGCCTAAACACAACACCAACACCACAAAACTCAACCGGAAATGAAAAAGAATCCCTTTTTTTTCTGAAAACACACCGAGGTAAGTGTCACGTTATTATTCTAAACATCCATGTTTTTTTCTCCCCATATACCAAAAATAATTATTATATTGATTTCCTTCCAGTGTTTGAAATAAATAGATTGTGCATTTCACCTGGGTAGCGGGGCGAAAGAATAGCCCACGATAATATTTGGATAAAATGTACCGTATAACATTTTTGTCCTTCATTGAAAACATAATAAAACACAATTCCAAATGAGTCATAAATAAATTAAACCCTGTTTTCACGTAATAAAAAAAAAATAATAATAATAATAATAAAGAAGTCAACGGTATTCGCAGTAATCCATGCTCTAAACATGCATTTCATATAACGGTGGACTTCGAGGAAACCGCACAAGATGGCTACGAAAAAAAAACAACAAAATATAGAATAATTCTATAAATAGGCAGTTCAGTTCTTTTTTTTTCCCTCCTCTCCCTCCTGAATATGTGGTTTTATAACCTGGTAATATCCTCGCCATGCTGGGCTCCGCTCAGTTCATCGGAGGCCCCTGTGTTTGTGACCGAGGAAGGGACCACGGCGCCGGCTGCCGAGCTGGAGTTGGAGGCGGAAGAGGACGAGGACCGCACTTTGGTGTTGGGCAGCCTGTGGTCCTTTTTCCATTTCATCCTGCGGTTCTGAAACCAGATTTTGATCTGGCGCTCGGACAGGACCAGGGTGTGGGCGATCTCGATGCGCCTCCTGCGAGTCAAATAGCGGTTATAGTGGAACTCCTTCTCCAGTTCCAACACTTGCTGGCGGGTGTATGCTGTCCGAGACCGCTTGGGCTCCGTCCCATTGTAACCCGAGTTCACTGGGGGTGAAGGGGGACAAGGAGAAGGAGAAGAAGTGGATAGGAATAAGGGAGGAAAGGACTTGATAGATTGATGGGCATGTTTGGGGGGTATTTAAATGGCAACTTTAAGAGTTAAATGCGGGGACACTATGAGCTCAATTATTAATGCAAGATTACGAAGCTGTATTTTTTTTTCTTCTTGTCTTATTCATATCTCCCCCTCTCACTCCCCCCCACCCACCCACCACCCACCCCTCCATGGCGCAATACATAACAGCAGAAGCCACATGGTGATACGGCTGCCCTGAGTATACCTCGGCTATAAAATTTATGGTGGGTGTAATTACCAATGCCGAGTCGTAAATCCGCCTCAATTGTGCCATTTGAAAAGGCTTCCCTGCTATGGAAGCAAGGGGATGGCAACGAGATGGGAGCAGGGGGCTGATGGAGGGGGAGAGGGCGGACATAAACACGCAGGTTCTCCTACCGGTGCTGACGTGGATCTTCTTCATCCAGGGATACACCACGGGCTGCTTGGAGGAGGCGGCGCTGTTCGGGTGCTCCGGGGTGGCTTGGTTGCAGGCGGAGGCTGCGGCCGGAGGGGTGGCGGGGGACATGGACAACTGTGGGGTCTCGCACGAAGCGGGCTGCCCCTTGCCGGTCAGCAGATGCGCGGAGTGGGCTATCCCATGTCCCCTCGGCGTGTCGGGCTCGGGGATGCTTGCACAGTTATACTGGCGCTCCTGGTAGCTGGCCCGCGGTGGAGGAGGCGGATACAAGCCCTGGTGGTGATGCTGCTGGTAGCCCGGGTCCCTGGCGCGGCCGTAATATTCGGGGCTGTGCTCGGGGATGTAGTTATTTTGCGAATATTCCTCGCATGGAGGAAATTTCGGATCAATGTAGTTAGACTCCATCAAATACGAGCTCATGATCATTAATTTCTGGAGTGGAAAATAATTTTTCTACCTTTGTCGTTTTTCTGCTCCATAAAGCCCTCCTACTTGCGAGCAGCCCTGTAAAGTTACTTTTACCACGTGACTGGCTCAACCAATCCCGGCGCTCCTCAAAGTCCCCGGATGAGGAAACCGCCGGTGTTTAGCATACCTCCGGTCGCCATTGTGGAAGCCGGGCTCTCTCTCCCCTCCTCTCTCTCCCGGCTTGTCTTAGCCGAGCAATCGATCTTGGCCGCAAAACTAGTAGCTGGTTGCTGACCGAGGAGAAAAAATAAAACGCTCTTACGATTATTCAAAGGGATGGCTAGCGATTCGCCGAGAATGAGACCGCCATTGCTAACCATCGTACTGTTAGCTAGCATAAGCTAATTAATTAACCACTTTAGCCTGAAAGTCACTTCAAGAATACGATTTAGCTGTGTTTTTTTACCACAAATTCCATATATAACACTTAGTAAATGGACACTTGGTAAATTAATTTGAGGGGGAGGGGGGTATAAGCTCCATAATTTATAATGTTGCTTCATTTTGTGAAGTACAAATACCTCCATTTTGTTATGTATTGACACAGGAAGGATACACATGAAACACAGCAAGTATAGATACATATTTATCTACAGTTATGTCACAATAGCCCGAGCAACACAATGTGGGATCAGTCTTTCTGGCATTCTTCATGGGGAGGGGGGGCCCAGATATTGGGGGGATGCTAACCAAAACATAGCATCCATGGCTAAATGCTTTGAGCATCATTGATATTATCATTGATATAACATGATACTATTATTATTATATATCATGTACATATATAGTATATGGTCAAAATTCTGCACTTGCTTAAAAAGACATGGCCTTGGTGATTTGGTAGGTGGGGGGCATGGGGTGGGGGTGACAAACAGATATTTGGATACTATTATTAAATAAATAATATAAATATTTCTAAATATTTCTATCCAGCTTTTATCTGATACAACAAACTTACAAAGAGAGGATAATCCCCATGTATAATAATAATAGTAAAAATTAAAAATTAAAAATTAAAAATTAAAAATTAAAAATTAAAAATTAAAAATTAAAAATTAAAAATTAAAAATTAAAAATTAAAAATTAAAAAAATTAAAAAATAAAAATATAAAAAAAAATAAAAATAAAAAAATAAATAAAAATAAATAAAAAATAAAAATAATTTTAATTTTAATAATTTTGAATTTTGATTTTTAAAAATAAAATAAAATTATTAATAATAATATTTTTTGGTTGTTATCAGTAGCAGTATTACTATTATAATTATTATTATTAATTGTGTGGTCCTACTACTTGTGCGAAAAGGCGCCTGCTATTTCTATTAGCACCAGCAAGGACTTTTAAAGCCTTTTATAGCGCAATAAAAGCCGTAAATCAGTCACTTCCAAACGACCGTGTGGTTCCCAGCCTGTTTCACCGGGCTGCGCACGGTAGCACCCCCCCCCCCCCACCTCAGTCCCACCAGCCCAGGGTTTCGAACTCCATGCGTTTCCATCCCCTTGACATCACGGATGCATGCTTGCACATCCAGGCCGAGTTGGCGTATCGCAGCTGGCCATGTATTCCCGTAGAGACGTATTTGCGATTGTTTGAATTCCACACAAATTCGGTTCTACAGGGTACATATAGACAGCTAAATTCGGTTTCTCAGCCTTTTGTGCAAAATATTATTCTATGGAATTACGAATCACGATGCAAAGTGCAAAAATTCCGACAAGAGAATAAAGCATCTCGTCTCCTTTGAGGTACATATGAATATTCAGTCCCAAACATGGAGGCCGTACAAAGGGACGGCGTGACAGCTTGATGAAAAATAAGTTTCTATTGTTCCCGAGCATTTCTTTCTGCTCCCTATTACCATATTGACCGTTCTCTAACCTTTCTTGCTGCCACTCTGGAAGCTAATGAGAAAAGCCCGGGATGAAAAATGTCATATCGGACATGTGGCCCTGGTTCTGGGTTATTAAAAAGAACAAACGTGAATCGATGGGATTGATTACAGTGGAAACGCACAAGACCTGATACGAAATGTCTCAATCGGAAGTCTTTCACGCACACAGAGAATTAAAAAAAAGAAAATCAGATTGCATGTATGCAAATGTGTGCTAGATTTGAGTGCATGAAGAGAAACACGAGTGTTTCTCCACGCGAGTGCATTTTAATATTAGTGAGACAGGCTGACCCGAGCTTCACCCCGCGCGTTTGACTCCCTCCAATAGTTTACTGCCAAGCATTATTGATGGAGGGACAGGGATGGATTCTTTGTGCGCGTAAATGGCTTTCGGATCTCGCACCTAAAGTTCAATAACTGCTTATAATGTACAAGTGAAAAAAAAAAACACTACAATCCCACAGGCGCATTATTTGTATGTTTCATTTCTTCATTGAGGGACTAATTAGACGCCGCTTATTCTAATTAAAAGTCTTACAAGTGCATATGTGGTGCCAAATGTGGGCCGTGTTCTGGTTCTGCGTAAATTGGTGGCCCTGCACTACTATGTAGCCCCAGACCTGCATGCAATATTCCACTTCCTGATTAAATAGCTATAAGATCCTTTTAATCAAAGCCTTAGCATAATCCACGCTCCTCCCATTGGTGTAATAACACTAAGCCTATCGTCCACTTTGAATCATAATTAAAAAAAAAAGTTTTAATGAAGTGCAGATTGGTTAAATATGAGTATACACTGAAGTAGCAGCCAAGGGGGGGTTTGGTTAGATACCCCCCAAGAAACTATCACTTGTTTTCTAATTCATTATAATAAAAAAAAACCTTGTACTTCATTATGCATCACTCGGTTGAACTTAAAAGACTATTAACAAGTACTTTACTAAAGTACTTCACTAAAGTACGGTTTTATAAGACATAAGACACAAACCTTCATGAGTTCAATGCTGCAGAAAGCAAAACAAGCACAGGTCGGTGCCGTGAAGGCATCATGGGGGAGGGGGGGGGACAGCTGCAAATAAGCTGCGAGAAGTGTCAGATCTCCACGAGAAGACAGGTGGACAGGGGGTGTGCGTCAAAGCCTCCCACGCACACCCAAGTCTTATCTCTCATGCGTGGAATGGTTCTGGAAAACACAAAGAAACACGACATCAAACATGGTGCAAGATGGCATTTTTAAACAAAAATATACATATAAAAATACAAATATTCTAATATACTGCATGGCCCACTTATTGATATGTATGGAAAATACAATATTACACATTTAAGTAGAATACACACTACTTATATAGCATTAAAAACTAAAAATTTATTTTGTTTTAATGCTGGAAAATGTAATAAAAATGAGACATTTCAAATTGTTGAAATGAATTTTAATTTGTAATTAATTACCAAATTCTGTGAAGATGATCTATATCTATAAAAGAGCTATAAAAAATAAACTAAAAGGAAAATAAGACATAAATAAAGACAGATTAAAACTAAATCTAAAGGTATTTTAGCGTGCTCCTATTCTATTAATAGAACATCCATTAAAATATAAATATTCTAATATACTGCATGGCCCACTTATTGATATGTATGAAAAGTACAATATTACACATTTAAGTAGAATACACACTACTTATATATCATTAAAAACGATTTATTTTGTTTTAATGCTGGAAAATGTAATAAAAATGAGACATTTCAAATTGTTGAAATGAATTTTAATTTGTAATTAATTACCAAATTCTGTGAAGATGATCTATATCTATAAAAGAGCTATAAAAAATAAACTAAAAGGAAAATAAGACATAAATTAAAGACAGTTAAATTAAATCTAAAGGTATTTTAGCGTGCTCCTATTCTATTAATAGAACATCCATTACAATACGACTTTGAGTTCACAATAAAATAAATTTTATTTTTAATTTTTAAATTTTATTTTATTTTATAAAATAAATAAAGACCCGCTTAGACAGAAAGATGCACTGCATGAGACTCGGTGCTTCTTATTTGGGGCTGAGACAAAGGAGAAGAAAAAAAAAAGTCACCCGGAAGTGACCTCTCCCGCTTGAATAATGACGACATCGGCTCCACAGGTCACAGAAAGGAACAAAACAACACACACCGGATGTTTGCATTGCTGCACTTTCAGTGTTGGTGGCGACACACTTATATAATAATAATAATAATAATATGCAGCAAAGCAATAATTACAGTGGATATCAGAGATACAAATCCACTGTAAATATATTTAAAGGGGATTATTAGACATAATACAGCAAACTGAGAACTATAATGCATTCACTCATAAGGACTGCGTGGCACAGTGCCACCTATTGGAAGTGTATCATGCATATAAAAACACATAATATTTATAAACAGACATAATCACATATGTGTTTTTTTTTCACCGAGTACAAAACGAAAGTGAAGTCTCCAGACTCCAGACGTCATTGGATGCAACGAACAAGAAGCTACAAAGTCAGCAAATAAATACTAACACGCTCTCCATCAAGTAACAAGACCACAGAATCGAACCAACAACCTTCGATTAAATACATTCACGTTACAAAGAAGGCGTTAGTTTCATTTTCACTTGTGTATTATTTGTACACACACACACACACACACTCATTATGAACACACACTCACATTCTACTCCACTATGTGAGGAGGAACATCTCACCGTGGGCTGCACAAACAATAACATATCACAAATACACTCCTTATTCTTATTCGTTTTCTTTATTACTATATGAAATAATATCACCAATAAAGCTGAACGAACAACAAACTGAAAAATAAATCTCCCACTCAACACAAAAAAGTACCCGATACACTCAAACGAAACGATCCTTAACAGTGAAACGAAACGCTCACAACTCACATCAGAACCGTAGACCGGTACCGCATCCCCACCGCCAACCGATCCCCGTCTGGACGTGCCCCCCCTCCCAGGATCAAGAGAAGCCAGCCAGCCAGCCAGCAGCTGTCATGGCGGGGGACAGTTCACATTATATACGATGTGTATATATCGAAAGGTTTGTCAGCTCTTCCACGCAGGGGCCATAAAAGCCACTTCAATGACACCACGTGTTTCCTAAGCACCATTCACGTGGGCCTGCTCGGGGCAATTGGCATATGTAACCTTGTAAACTTTAAAATACCCCAAAAGAGGAGATGTGTGTGTGGGGGGGGGATTCGATACATTGTCAACGTATAGGCCACATTATAGGCCACGCAGGGACGCAAAGTGGACGCTGCTTCTTTTTCAATGCGAGTCTGGTGGAACTTTTAAAGGATTCTATAGGGTGAGTCTGTTTTATTTGATGGTTTGATTCCGTGTTATGTCATGAGTGGGTCCACTGTGGTGTGCATGGAATGAAGTGGCAAGAAAGTACAGACTTTTGCATGCATGTTGTTGTTTGGAAAAGGGGGGGGGGGGTATTATCACAGGCAAAGGGTCTCGCTTCCTTCTCCTGGCAAAACAGGAAACACAGTCTGTCTGGAAACGGGGGCAATAAAGTTTTATGGGGGTCTTAAACTTCATTGCGTTTGTCACTGTAAAAGAGAGTAGCAGGCTAAAAATGGCAACAGTACGATAATATTTGTTATTACTTTTATTATTATTTTTTTTTTTACACCATTAACAAGGAGTGTACATGGAAGTTTATTGGTAATACATTCAACAATTAAGCTATTTGTTATGAATTTATGAGTCTACAGTTTGGTGACATACATTTCTGTTGTTACATACATCGACTTACAAAAAAAAAAAAAAAAAAATTACAGGTCACTGAACGCACCACAGGACCAAATACTACATATGTATGCATGGTGATGGTACTCCAAACATGGCAGCACCCTCAACTCTTCCCCCCCTTCTCAAAGTGGTGTAATGAATTTAGCAATGTAAACCAATTGATCAATGAGAGTGATATTCAATATATTAGGTACCCCACCACTGCAAAGAGTGACACATAATTGGTGATGAAGAGCCAGGGGCGGTGTCACCGTGTCGTGATGTCATTGCTGTTCATCGCAGTTCATCCAGAGGTCACGCTGCTCCTCTTCCACGCACGTCTAGTCCTTCACTTTCATTTTACTGTCCTTCTTCCATTTCATTCTTCTGTTCTGGAACCAGATTTTGATCTGCCTCTCGTTCAAGCACAGAGTGTGGGCGATCTCGATGCGCCTGCGGCGGCTCAGGTAGCGGTTGAAGTGGAACTCCTTCTCCAGCTCCAGAGTCTGGTAGCGGGTGTAACTGGTCCGGGAACGCTTGCCCTCCGATTCTGGAGTAGGGTGGGAGTCAGTCGGGTCAATTGTGATCAAAGTTGAACAATCCTATTTTTAAAAAATATATTGATACAGACATCAAACAAATTATTATTATTATTAATATTATAATTTTCATTTTAATTTTTATATTTTTTTCAAAATATACATATTTCCAATCACTCCAAATAAACAGCCAATCCAAAATGAGCATTATTATCGTCTTATTTCTGAGAATATGTGAATCAAGTACAATTATAATAACATAATATTAAAACTAAAATACAGCACACACTCTCAAGTGGCAGTTTTATCGGAATAAAAGTCTACATCCTGTAACCCTGATGTTTAGCATCACATTTCTTCACACAAGTGATATGTAACACAATAGACGATCATTTTACTGATAATAATATCTATGTGATCAAATAAGATAATCATAATTGTATATAGATTTGACTAATAAATAATAAATAAAGCATTTATGAGTTCATATTTAAGGGATTCTTGGCCTCACTCCATCACAGGCTTGGGCCTGCACTGCAGCACAGTGAAGCAATAATAATAATAATAATAATAATAATAATAATAACAAGGTATCAATATAATAATATCAAACAGAATTCCCACTATATTCCCATTTGAATCCTGACTATTCCCCAAAAAGACAGTTCTGCCCCTGTTGGGTGTTTCAACACCGTCTGTGCTCCCCCCTTATTGCTACGCGTACACGCCTTCCGCAGGGACCTTGAGCAAGACAAACAGAAGCTTTTGCAGTAAAAATGTCCACTGTCCATTTGCAGCCCGCAGCCAACTTGTGCCTCCAGTGCGTGGAAAAAAGCGTGCACGCCTATTGAAATCTTTTGGAGGTGAAAAGTTCACGTTAGGGTCAGGTCATCCGTGTTTCCCAGGGTTCAATTGAAGGCTAAACGGAACACACGCATAAAGTGGAAAATAAAACACGCAGTTGCGCCGAAAGCACAAAAGACGCAATAAAGAGCATAATACTTAAGGATGAATTTGGAATATTATTTGATAATTTTGTCACAGTTGAATCCCTTGATCCAATTACTGCTCCATAAATCAGCTCTCAGATCACCTCTTCGCCGTAATAGAGCAGGTTTACGAGCAATGGATGCCTTTGTCGTAAAATTTATGACCGCGAGTTTTTATTATTTCCTGCGTTTGGCCTATAAAACTCAAGAGGGAAAGTGGACCGCTCGAACAGAAGTGGAGCAGCCTGAAAGAGGCAAACTTTACCGTGGCTCATGTGCAGTTTGGTCATCCACGGATAGATCTGCGGTCCGTGTTCACGGTGCTGCTGGCTGCCGTTTGCGTTCCGGGACGCGCTCGGCGCGTTTTCCGCACTTCTGTTGCCTTTCTGGCTCCGGTTGTCGCTCCTCTCCGGGGCTCTGTCCGTGAGCGGTCCGGTCCCACCCGCGCGGTGGAGCGCTCCCGCCGGGTTGGAGCCTATGTGAGGTCCCGGTGGAAGACGGGGCTCCGGGCTGCCTCTCAGGCTCCTTTGCATGTCGTCCTGTCCAACGGAGCCTGCGGGGACCGGATGCGTAAACACGGCGCTGACACTGACGCCGCCGTGGCGCAGGCTGGACCCTCGCCCCGCCACGCCGAAATCAAACATCGGAGAACTTGTCTCTGCTGCTTGGTGTACCTTGCAGCTGTCAACGTAGGAGCTCATTTCGGAACACTTTTAGCGCAGGGAAGGTTTCTGGATAGATGTTGCTTTTATTCCTTTCTTTGCCTCGATCATCGCTTTTCTGCTCCGGTTTTCGTAAAAAAACAAAACAAAACAAAAAACAAAACAGCTTCTCCTTTAAAAAAAAATCCAAGATTAAAGAGTGCAGTGGCCTTTGGTATCTTTTTTATTCTTGATCAGATGCGCGCTGCCCAAATATGGTGTATTTGTATGGGATCACGTGACCATGTTGGCCAGTCATAAATTGGCGTCGATGCTCCACGGAGATATTGATGAATAGCAAAAACGTGTCCAGTAAACTTTGAGCTTCTGCTGCTGGAAGGCGAGGCGCCTGCCACGGGAAAAAAAAAAAAAAGGGCAGGACAGCAGGACAAGAGCGTCATCTGGTGTTTGGAATGGGGCAAAGCGGGCCCGGACCGGACACACGCGTGGGTCCCCCATTGCTGTCCATTCCTAATCATAACAACAATTACACTTGTTGGTTTATAAATAACTGTATGAACCTTATATCCGTGTTGCGTAATTCTAAATAAATAGAGTTTATAGTTTAAGTGAGAATTAGGTAAGAATTTTTAAATATTTTAATTGCCACGCTCTGCCTCTTCACTATTATGATATTATTACCTGCAATTTAGTTCAAATGTGACGTTTTAAACCCCCAAACGCATCGGCATCCATCCATCTCTTCATTCATCCATCCATCCCTTTATCATCCCTTCATCCATGCATGCATCCAAACACATCACGCACACAAAAGTGAACATTTTACAAATATTTTATTCCATGAAACACAATTGTAACAAAACATGAACTTTCAAATAAAAAAATTAATACGTGTACAAATTTATTTCGATGGGGGGGGGGGCATAAGCGGAATTTGTTATGCGTTGTCTATCAAAGCAGATAAATGCACATCAATTGGGGGAATATTTGCATAATATGTTAGTGAGTGGCCTATTTACAGGCACAACTTTATATGTATGTAAATATATATACATATATATGTGTATATATACATACATATATATGTGTGTACTATACTGTCTCGTCGTGCAATTTCTCAAGTTTCAGCTATTTATATATTCATATACATTCAAGTAGTAAATGACACTGTGACCAAATTAAGGGTCCGATTCCTTCCTTCCTTTCTTCCGTGGAATGTATAGACTAAGATAACATAACACTGTATTTGGTGAGCGGAGACTTCACAGTGGTGCGTGGGCTGCATGTGGGATAAATAGTTCATACTGGCATTGGGAATAAAAGTAGGAATTAATTAATTAATTAAGTAATACTTCGTTTTTTTTATTATTATTTGCACAATACAAGTGTGGCAACGACAAGGTAAAAAAACATAAAAGTGTGATCCATAAGTCACAGGATTCATAATGTGGCTGAAATGATGTGGATTTTTTAAAGCTCAACACCCCTGTGGTATGACATAAATGAGGGGGGGGGGGCGGGGGGGTTGCCATGCAGTGTCGTCCCTTTCAGCTCCATTTTTAGGTAGTAATGTTGGGGTTCTTCTTTATTTTTTTTTTTAAAAGTCTCTTCAACTATTCCTTCTTCTTGTCATCCTCTTCCTTGCATTCTTCCACGGCTCCTCCACTCGCACCGCGTTCCTCGTCTTGCGTGGCACCCGTGGACTCCCCTCCGGGCACCGTGGAGGTCAGGTTGCTCTCCTTCTTCCACTTCATGCGCCGGTTCTGGAACCAGATTTTGATCTGGCGCTCGGTGAGGCAAAGCGCGTTGGCGATCTCGATGCGTCTGCGCCTGGTCAGGTATCGGTTGAAGTGGAACTCCTTCTCCAGCTCCAGTGTTTGGTACCGGGAATAGATCTGGCGACCCCTGCGTCTGTCTGTCCCGTAGCCCACTCCTGCTGAGGTACAAATGCATCCATTTAATATGGATTTTAATTTTTGGATTTTTGTTGTGGGAAAAGAATCCCACGCTGCCTCGGTTAGCGACCGCTTTTTTTTTTTCAAAGGAAAGCTGTTTGTTTGCACATGCAAAAGGCCCATCTACAAGTCAAGGAGATACAGTGGTGTTTTATGGGCCCATAAAAAGTAGCTTACTCTCTCGGTGAGACATATCGTAAAACGGAGCCATTTCCTTAATTTATCTGCCGCTAGTAAAACTCACCGCTGTGTGAGTTCATGCGCTGCATCCACGGGTAGATCGGGATGTTGCTCTTCTGCTCCTGGGCCGCCCTGCCTTGCTCCAGAGCGTAGTCTTGGCCAATGTGGCTCTGTGTGGTGTTCAGTCCCATGTTCGATTGCCTGCAACTGGGCAGCACGTCCTTGTCCTGCAGGAAGACGTTGGAGCCGTAGTCATACTGAGCCCGTCCGGAGCCGAACACCACGTTGTCTTGGGGGGAGTAGAAAGGTGCGTATATCCGATGGTTCTGGGTCACAGCGGCGCCGTACGACGAGAAATGTCTGACTGTGTCATAGGTGCTGGAGTTGATTGGCACGTTGGGCAGAACCTCTTGGCCGCCGGATAAATGGCAGGAGAGCGACGGGTTTGCGAAATAAGAATTCATACCTTGCCTCGTTACCCTCTTGTCCAACTCTCCCCACTTCTTTATGGCTCCCTTCTCAATCTTCCTTCCTAGTAAATCTCCCCCCCCTCGCTTGTGGCTTGTGTCAGCCAACCACACCTTTCTTCCGAGATCGTCCCTTCTTGCTTGTCGGGCTTCGAACCCCGCTCGGAGGGAGACTTTTACGCCTCTCTGCTACTTTGGGGATTGGGTATTATTAATTTGCAATCTCCGGTTAAGACGCACAAAGCCGAGTGTTATAGCCGAGGCTCGGCTCGCTCGGAGACAATATGACAGAGTCAGCTGACCCGGCTCCACCAATGGCGGCGCAGGAGCCCAGGAGAAACTGTAGCTTTTAGCCGAGAGCTGGAGCATTACTGCAAAATGCCGATAAACACTGCGAGTGACACACGTCACGTCACGGTGATGTTAGGTGTCACGGTGGGTGCGTGGAGGAATAAAAACACCATTAAGACTCATCATATCCACATTGCTTATGAAAGATATGATATGTTTTCATATAAGATATTATCTAATAAGTCCTGGTTTCATTCAAACTTCTGGTAAATATTTTTTAAAAACACACATATAGCACATATTAATAAAACGTTACGACATAAGAACTCATGTTTACTGGGTGCAGTGAATGCAGCATTTCCAACGCTTTTGCAGTGAACAGGGGGGGTGTAAGGGGGGGGGTAAGAATGCGTTTATGGTCTTTCTTGTGTGAGGGTAATAAAACAAGTGACGTTCCCCACCTCGCCGACAACTATCTCTGCAGAAAGGACTATCTGCGTGGAAGCTCCACGCGTGGAGATGAAAAAAAAATCAGCATTTATGAGTATTATTACTGTCACAGTGAAATAATAGAAATCATATTCAAACAGATTCACTCATCATCCACTTTTACGCACACAGTTAAAGAAGTCAAAATACAGAGTAGTAATTGTACATTCCTGTGACACGCACCGTGGGGGGAGTGGAGACTAACTGATGATTATCTGAGCAGCAAATAATGGCTTTGGAAATTGCTTTTAAGGGATGCGAAACTTCAGCGATTGTGTGCCCACGGTGTGATTTGTACAAGTCCAAAAAACGGATATTATCAGTGTCACCCACTCGTGTTTTGCCGTGATTAATATATATATATGACGGACAGAATTAAAGGTGACTTTTAAAGTAGCAAATTTCGAAATCCAATTTACGCACAGCGTGGTTATTAAAATGCGCCTCATTGATTTGTCGTGGAGGCTGATGGACTTTTGCGTGGACGTGCAGTGTTGTTTGCTGTGTTGTTCCGGGAGCCCGAATAGCCCATAAAAGAGACAACAAAGACGAGGAAGTGTCTGTTGCCATAAAATCTCCTCGTCACCTTATTGGTGGCCATATGTGAGACATTCGCAAATTTGCGGCAAATGTTGCAGGCTGCGTGCTGGGATGACTATTAAGTCTGCGCAACGTGGAATTCAAATAAGAGCACATATGAAAAAGAAATATATATTTAAATTTAGATATTTTTACGTGGAATAATTCTAAATTATAAATTCACAACTGATTTGACTGGTTTATTTCAAGGAATTACATTTAATTGAAGTTTGGGGTTGGAATCCACGCAAGTCCTAGCTCCTGCCAAACAGAAACAAGTCGAGGTTGTAAATAAAAGCTGCAGAGTAAAGCCAATGTGTGGACTGAGGCTGGAATGCGGCAGAGGTTGTGTCGCTGTGCACATTTAGAAAGGTCATTCTTTCCCTCGCGTTTTAGTGTTTTATTGCGGCCCACGGGGGCGCATCACAAGGGCTTTTGCGCATATTTTAACCACATGTAAAGACAAAAAGTATAAAAACACAAATGACTATTAAGGAACTGAATTAAATATTCCTAACTATTTCTGATTATGTTATAATAACATATATATTATATATATATTGTAGGGTTATTTAAATTAAACGAACAGATGGGCCCATTTCAAAGTACATTTTTTTTATTGGGGGGGGGCGTGCAAGCTACAAGCTATTACTTAAACTCACACACTCTTAGTTAGATGGCAACTGTACAATTTCTACATTATCCGTCATGATTAAAACGCGGTGGGGGGAGCTCAAATGCTGGCAAGCACTGATGTTTTTCTGCCCCCCCCCTTTCCCTCTTTACTAATAAGGACTAATTCCCGTTCTAACAATGTAAAGACATCTATAGGCACTTTGCAGTCACAGGCTGGCCCAATTACGTCCGGAAGTGTTCGACTTTATGCTCGTTAAGCACTCAGGAAGCCGGTGCCCAACGAGCGCCATGTTGGTCCACACATCATAAATTAGGACCATTAGTGGGGAAAAGTTTTTTTTTTTTTTTTTTTTAATTTAAATGCGGTGACTTCAATGAAGCTTTATTATATACGCTATACTGCAATACAAAAAAAATATTGAATTGCAGGGTTAATTGTTGTGGATTAAAATGAAGTATTTGTTCCTCTATGCAGGCGCATGCAGAAGTGGAACATCACAGCAAGAAAAATGTGAAACAAACTACGTGGGACGGCAGGAGATTAGGATTAATTCAGAGTTCGACTAAAATTACGTAGCCGGTTAATTTTCAGTACAACACACACACACACACACAACAGAAATACACACTCAAATACAGAAGGGTGTTTCATCTTAAATCATGTCATGATGTGTTCAGGGCCTTAATCCTGAATTAAATTACATTACATTACACATATCTGCACGTGCAAACTCAGAATATTGTTTCTACTTCCGCCAGAGGGAAAGAAAAAAAAATCTGGAATGTGTTTGATGACAAATTTGATGTATATGTCTATGCTTCTTTGCACACTACCCCCCCCCCCTCCTTGGTTACAACTGTGATTATATTGTCACTAAATATGAATAACAATAAATAGAATAAAATATCAACGTGGAAAGTGAATCTGTCACCAAAACAACACATTTTTTTAAGGAATGTAGCAGGAAACAAAACAGAGCTTACGTCAGACAATGAGCATTAGGACACACACACACAAACACACACACAAAAACACACACACAAGTGGGTCAGCTGACATCCGCAGAGAAGCAGCTATAAACAACCACGCCACAATAGCAGCACCGCCTACTTCCACATTGCAGGACACGACAGGTCGCCAGGGGGCACTGTGGGGAAGTGCCACAGTGTGGGGTGCATGCTTACTCCCTCCGTGTGTGTGTGTGTGTGTGTTCCACAGAAGCCTGTTGGCATCCACTTCCACAAGTGATTACAAGTTTTTCTTCCACATATAATACCAAAGAATCACGGATCTATATAATGTATATCTATACCATAAACACCAACAACAGAGTACACACAGAGTAGTACATTCTAATTCAAAGTTACCGTCGTGGAAGTGTCCACTTAGGTCACACAAACTACTACTACAGCCAGACAGTCAGTCAGTATACCGTGGGAGCTCACGTGCAGGTCAGGTCACAACTCACACGCACCCTGCTGCCATCGCCTCCCACTCACACTCACACGCACACGCATCTGCATCGCCGTGACACCCCCCCTCAGGAGGCCACAGGCTGCCACGCACGACACAAAACCCGAAGGGAACAAGCATTTCTACCTGAGCAGCGTCCTTCTCCACTTAAAGACAAAACGTGTCACATCTCATGTTTGCATCCGGTCCATGTGGATCTTTTTTTTTTTCCTTCCCGAGCCTCTCGGAGGGATAACCGCTGCAGCGAGGAGGCAATCCGGAAGATCCCTCTTCCAGGAAGTCGGCAGTGGCGAGAACAGGAATCGGCTGCAAAATGGCTGCAGTTTTTTTTTTGTGTGTTTTTTTTTGAGTCATCTTCGAAAGAGGAGAAGAAAGCAAGGACTTGCAGGGCTGCAGTGTGCTCTGCTGCTGATTCAAAGGAAGGAGCAGGGAATAGACAACAGCATAAAGTTCATGTTCATAGAGCGTGGGCCACGTGGCCGGCCGCAGCCAATGGCGGGGAGCCTTGAGTCGTAAACTTTTATTACTCAGCTGTAAATTTCTCTCTTTAACAACCAGGAATGTTTGCACCCATCTTTCCTCTTCTGCTCTTTTTTTTCCGAATACGTGAATATATATATTTAAAAAAAAAATGAAAAAAATACACACACATTATGGAGCGTGGATGATGCAGATTTTGCCCACGTACTGTGGAAATATGGAGGCACAAATATGACACGTCCTCTAGTGGACAAGTTAGCTACAGTGGTAGAAAGCAAACTGGAAGAATGAGCTTGGCTCCGTAAAACATTACAACAAATGCTATCCAATCTAGGGCGTGCGTTACCTCACTGGTTCATCATTTGATGCCAAAAAGACACCTGACACACCTGCAAGTGTTAACCTAATATATAGACACACAATATCCAATAAACAGAAAAATAACCTCAATTCCGATACCCTGAATATTTCACTGCATCGAAATAAATATAAACAAAGATGGCCACCCAGTTCAATAAAATTCCCAAAGTAGCAAATATCATACCTCCAAGCCAGTCCACCAAAAACCAAACGAGCTTCTTTCATTGACGATGAAATAAATTAGTTTTAGCCAGTTTAAGCAGCCCCGTGTTTGATCCCTGCAGGCCGCCTTGTGCACACACACTGAACCAAAGCAGCCAACAAGCACACACAAAAGACGCAACAAAAAAAAAAAAGCTTCCTCGTCTTTACACCACCAATAAAGTTTACAACAGGTACACTAAACTTTAGTGCTGATGTCAGCCCTCTGGTAAAAAACACACCCTACATGAGTGGAAATCCTCTCACTGTGGGACTCACCCGGAATGTTCCATGGGGGGAAATATTGGATTATTAACATACTTTTGTTCTATTTAGGAAAAAAATCCAGTTAAAAAAATTAGCAATTTTTACTTTCATAATAAACTTCTAACGTCAATGCAGAAATTGTTTCGATTTCATTCGTTTGTTGAACACACACCTATACCAAAAATTTGTTAATTAAAAAAAATTTAATATAGAATGAGACTGTGTTAAATTAACTCGAAATTATTAACGAACAATAACATACATGGTTGTTATATTTTAATAGTTTGGCTACAAAACAGGAAAATAACTCCATAATATGTAGACGTTGCTGTTTTTTTTTTAAAATTAATTTCAAATGTACACATACCGTAATAACGGTTGGAAAATGACATCAAAGCAAGTGAAGAGAAATGAAATATTTCAAACACACGACAGACAAGTTTATGCTGCAAACATTTCAGAAGCAGGTCTCACAACACCACACCTTGCTCACTTTCCACGTCAAGTCTTACCCCCCCCCCCCAAATAAAAAAAATAAAAAATAAAAAAAACACTCTTAATAATGCAGCAGATATTTGTTAATCTCAAATAGGAACATCAGTCATCCTGAAATTCATTCAAATGCTTTATGTCCTCCCAAAAGAGGGGATTATTGTTGTTATTGTTATTAAAGGCATTCATCACATAGGGGGCGATGTTGGAGATTTTGCATGCTGTGAATTATACGCCAAAAGGCGAATTAACACATTTTATTCTTATTTGTTTTTAACGCATACAAAGCCTTATCTGTTTTGTTTTTATTTGTTTTAATCTGCATAGTGGAGTGTATGTGATGTACAGTATATTTATTAAAAAGTGTGTTTTTTCAGCAAGCGTTCGAGTCCGTGTGCAATCAATTGTAGGCTGCAATAAAATAAAAAAAAATAAAAAAAAAGAAAGCAGAAGACATCGTGAGCCATCTTCTTTATTTGTGACTTTACATCAACAATGGCGGGACAACAACGTCGTCTTTCACAGGAGGAAAAAACACCAGGAAACGAGCATAATTGTTAACATCAATATATAACAAGACGTACGTAACGGTTATAATATTCAGTGCAAAAAAAAACAACTACTCTAAATCACCAGCACGTTCAAATAAAAAGGAAACTCGCTGTAATTGTTGCAGGTTCACGCAGTTAATGTGCGTTAATAGGCAGTTTTAGTTGTTGGGGAAATAGCTATAGTCGTTCATTCAGAGCCCTGTGCCACTGTGGAGTGCGAGTTGTGGATTCTGCAAAAGGCAAGGCTCCGAACTTTAGGTAGTGCCTGGTAACAATCTCTTAATTGCTTGGCTTGGCTTGGAGCTAATTGTCTTCCCAAGACGTAAAGAATTGTCTTCAACAAGAGTACATAATTGGATAAATGCTACATACATTACCTAATAATAAGCTCGGTGTGTGTGTGTGTGTGTGTGAATATATATATATAACACCTTAAAATTAAAAACCGTACGAAATCTCTATATTCAGAAATCTCTATTGCAATTATCCCCAGGTTTAGGTAGCATCAAAGGATTTCAAACGATTGCAATTCCCTGGTCATTCTCCAAAAGCAACTGTTTGGAGATCATGGCTGTTTAAAAATATGGTCAAACGAAACAATGAGAATAATAATAATAATGTCATAATCATGATAGTATGATTTTGGTCTATTTACAGATTGATTTCAGTCATTGTGGGGTAAATTTTATCCTGTTTTCTAAGAAATGGGTCCAAAAAATGTTCTTTTTTTTTAATCTAACATGCGTTTTATTTCCCTTTTTGTTTAGTTTTGTTTTGTTTTGCAGGGGCAGCAGATCTAGTATATAAAATAAAGTGTAGCGTCTTATTTTTGTGGCAAAAAAATGTGTAATCCCGTTTGTTGATAACTGAGAAATGTGCATATTTAACAGGAATATTGTTGGGATTCCTGTTCCCACTTGACAAAAACGAAAGGGCGGTCATAAAGATGATGCTCTTGTGACTCCTGCTCTCTTTATGAGAGCTTTTTTCTTCTCTTTTTCAGCCATATAACCATAAAAGGACCATAAAATCACTCCTTGGTCTCGTCTTTCTCTTCCGCTTCCTTCTCTTCTGCTTCTTCCACTTCACCGTCCTCGTTGCCCTCCTCCTCGGCCTCGGCCTCTCCCCTCTGACCCGGAAACTTGTCCTTGTTGTTCTCCTTTTTCCACTTCATCCGCCGGTTCTGGAACCAGATCTTCACCTGCCGCTCGGTGAGGCTCAGGGCGTGGGAGACCTCGATCCTCCTCTTGCGGGTCAGGTAAGGGTTGAAGAGGAACTCCTTCTCCAGTTCCAGAGTCTGGTAGCGGCTGTAGGTTTGCCTGCCATTGCGTCGTCCTGGGGCTTGAGTGGGATAAAGCCACGAAATAAAGGTTAGCTGTGGTCCCACGTCAATACAGGAGTATGCTACAGATGCTACTACTGCAGGTACTACTACAGGTACTACTACTACTGATATGGATGCTCTACAGCAACATTATACGTTATATACACGCATAGACGCCATATGTCATAGCCTTACACACTATTATTATTATTATTATTATTATTATTATTATTATCATGCGTCCAAAACGAGCACAGAGTGGGTCAAATGATCCCACTCCAATCCACATTCCTATGCATTTCCATCACGTGCTTCGGTATGACGACGTTATGAAATATGAACAAGTAATTGTCAGTAAATATGAGCTGTATGAACATGTGCTGCACTGCGGTGCCGCCTCTACATGTTCCCGGCATGGTTAGCTTTTACACGGCACTCACGTACACGCGTGGATACGTGACATGTACTAGTACACACAAATACATAAACACAAACAAAGAAAGAGAGAGAGTATAATGATGATAATAATAAAGCAGATTCTGACCGTGGGGTCTCATCCACGGGAACATAAGGCTGGGAGAGGAGTTTTGATTTAAGTGGCCTTGTCCTTCACCGGGGTTCGAGCCTCCCGACGATTTACAGTCCGGGTACTGCGCCAGGCTCGCCTCTTGCTGGCTACCGTAAAGCGTTTGCCTGGGCAGGGCTTCGTATCCGTAAAATTTCCCCGCGTCGCCGTGACACGCCAGTGCGCACGGATTCTGCTGGTATCCCGGGTTGGAGATGCCGGTGGTGCCGTGGTGGAAAAAGTCCTGCACATGATGGGACGGGTGCTGGAAGCCCGGCGCGGCCGCCCCGGGTCCGTAGACCAGCGTGTGGCTGCGGGCGACGCTCTGTGGGAACCTGCAGTCGTAGTAAGTTGGCTCCAGAGACTCGCCGCCTTTGTACTTGGAGAAAAGAGGGTTGACAAAATAGGAGCTCATGTTTGGCTTTGCATCCAGCGGAGCGCCTGTCTCTCTCTCTCTCTCTCTCGCACAAACGCAAACAAGCACGGCCGTGGAAGAAGATCTCCGTTCGGGGGATGGCAGCCTTTTGTTTGGGGTCCCAACTTGCACACACACACGCACGCAGACAGACAAAACCGGAACTGGAGAAACGCTGCCCCTTTGGACGATCCGCGGCAGCTCACTCTCGCCGAGCCCTTCCTCTGCTGCCCGCTTGGTGTTTTTTCCGCCCGGCTTTTCGCAAGCTCAAGTCCGCCTTGGTTGTGTGTTATCTAAACTTAAAGCTTGGCGTGCTCCGGAGGCGCAGCCACAGACGCTGCGTGCTCTTTTTTTTTTTTTTTTTTTTTTTTTTTTAAGCTTCCCACCCCCACCGCAGGCGCCCCCCTCCCTCCTCCCCCCCTCCTCATCCTCCCTCCCCAACCCCTTCATCTTTAGCACCGCGGTCAGACATGAGGCCCTATAGGGATATACGCACACCTGCCCTCATCACGTATGATCGGCTAATCAATGGACGCTTACATTTACAGCGTAAAGAGCCATTTCTGCCTCATACCTGACCTCCAGGAAGAGAATAATAATCATAATAATAATCATAATAATAACAAGCACAGGGGAATGTTGCTGTAATAAGACAAAACCAGCACAGCACAATAAAAGCACTCACAAACGCAGCCACAAAAGCACCACAACCATTCACAATAATCATAGCAGATACAAAAACTCCAAGCACCCCTGGCGTTATAATAATAACACAGATATTATATTGCTTAACAAAAATCCAATGCAACATAACACCAGGACAGATGCTGACGTATCACCGACATAATCATCAATTAATGATGCCATCACAACACAAAACACTAACAACAACACAATAATCACCAAATCATGATGCTGTAAGTAGCACCGACACAATAAGAGTACAAGTATCCGGTGTTATAAGAGTACAACGTAGTAAATGATGCATGATACACAAGCTAAAAAAAACCCAACCATTTACGCAGCAGTAAACCATGCAGTGCGCAACTCGGTGTAATCGAGTAAAGGAAGGGTTAAGGAATCAAACACACTCGCACTCATATAGCGCTGGTAAAACATAGACACACGCAAATATAAACACGACCTATATGAATAGTAGATGCCACTCAATGACCCCGTAAAAGCCACGGAGGATAAATCTCCCCGCGTGGAAGAGTTCATAAAATTTTACACTGGATGTTTAGCTACAATCAGCACTAGCAAGTTCCAGTTCAATGTTCATGTGGGCTCACACACACACACACACTTACACACACACACACACACTCCACAGTCTCCAAACACGCCAGTGTGCTTTTTGTGGGGGCCACTAACGTTTTATACACACCCTCGTAAAATATGAAAGGCGCACTGGGCGAATTTATAGACCTTTCACACTCTATAAATATGCAGATTGCCAATCATTGTTTCACACACACACACACACACACACACTTAATGCTGGTGTTGCAACAACCAATTAATACTGATGACCATTCATAATAATAATATTATTATTATTATTATTATTGTAGCAACAACACACTATAAAAACTCTTATTTCCTGACTGTGAAGTAGTACATTTAGAAATATACAGTACTTTATGTTTCCAAAAAAATTAAGGAAGACGATATAATTGAATATGTAACAAAATATGCATAACCGGTTTAATCATCAAATAAGGTTTTTTTAAAAGCAAACAACCCATAATCCAACATCCACACTCATTAAAAACCATGTTGCAACAACAACCATCTCCACGCTTTCCACTGCAGTCCAGCTTCCTGGTTTTGACCACTAAATACGCTTGGTTGCTGCCCGGGTGTCATTTCGGCATTGTTGACGTCAGTTTTCATTTTTCAGGACAAGCCGCAAAAAAAAAAAAAAGGCAGTGGAAAAGTGCTTTCACATATATAGACGCCTTTGCGCAAAACATGGATCAACAGCGTCATCTAGCGTCCGTGTTGGTGTCCTAAACCCACAACCTGGTTGGAATCCACCAATCAGGACGAGCTACGGCGGGGACAACAAGATGCCCCCATTTGTCCAATTCACGTCAGGATGTGGCCATTTTGCTTGAATAAGAGCTGCGTGACGTGGAATGGATGTGTTTTTTATTATCGGTGTGGTTTTATACCGCACATTTATGCTTGACTATAGACCTCATGGATAACTAATAACTATTTCTTCATCTAATGGTCGCCTAATAGACCACTGATATGATGAAGTGCATGGGGCATGGGGCAGGGGGTTTGCAGCCGGGCCTAGTTCCCCCTGAAGGTGCGCAGGGGTTCCTTTGAACGAGTCCTGCAGCTCCGTCCATTAAAACCATAAAGTCATTTAGGCCAGACGTCTAGCCAGCCGCCCGAGTTTGCTTTGTTGGTCTGCATTTGAGACAAACAGGCGAGTTCCAGCGTGGGGTGATAAAAAAGTGGCATTTTTTTTGTGTGTGTGTCCGGGCGGAAACGCACGGGATTGGGCTCTGAAAAGTGGAGCATCCTGTCTTTATTGTCCGGCACCACAAAAAGACAATTTAGGCCCTATAAAGCCGGGACCAAATGTGAGACTCGTTCTCATGCAGGATGGGATCAAATATATATATATATCAAATATATATATACTTTATCATTCCATGAATTAAGAAGTACGTTACCCCATATTGTATTAAATAATGCAAATATTAAATTCCATGTTATGTCTGCAGGAACATCATCTCAAACACAATATTTGTTATTCTCATTAACGCACACACGTCAAAACCACAATCAACACAAAACAAGAGTTATTGGTTACGTTTGTATTTGCAGATGTACTCTCTATCTACACTCTACAGTTAAAATTCGTATAGGATAGTACAGTCCAAAAAAGAGATACACAACAACTATGACAAAAATACAAGACATACAATAACAGGCCTTTTCATCCTGTACAAAATAGTCCATTACGGGTGTGTGAAATACACAGGATTTCAAGTATTTTCTTTCCTGGGAGCGCCATAAGGCGTCCTATTTGTACTTTTAGAACTTCCCTTACAAAAAAAAGCATTTTTTTTAAATGTAAATTTAGAATTTCATGAATTACACAAGGACACATGTGCGTAAAAAAGGGATAAATATAAAGAGAATTGAAGTGGTTGTCTTCATGTGTGCTGTCCATGGTAGTTGCAATTATTATGACAATATTATTGTTCCTTGCTGTCGCTCTTCTCTTTGTTCATTTTCTTCATCTTCATTCTCCGGTTCTGGAACCAGATTTTGACTTGCCTCTCGGTCAGATTGAGGACCCGGGCCACCTCGTAGCGGCGGTCCCTGGTAAGATACATATTGAATAAGAACTCCTTTTCCAGTTCGAGAGTCTGGTATTTTGTGTAAGGGCATCGCTTCTTCCTGGTGGAGCGAGCGTGGATCCAATTTGCCACTGGGTTGTCTGCAAGGAAAATATACCAATTGGTTATTATTTACAATAATGTTCATTACACTCACAGGAGTTTCCATTGTATTTAATATTCCAAAGCCATCGTATGTACTATCTAGAGCTTGCACTTAGTTGCTTCCGTGTCCCCTTAACTTGTGAGTAACACCGTCGTAAAATACTCAATGCGCTTATTCACTTTATTGGCCCATAAAGTAGCCCATAGTTCAAGCCTTCACAGGTCCTGCGTGGTCCAATGTGTTGGAGATATTCCCCAAGTTGCTTTCATGGCTCATTTGTGTGTTTATTTAACGTCATTCTGCACATAGTATTATTATTATTATTATTATTATAGTGGAATAAACATTGCTTTGTTCTTAAATGGTAGGCCTAAAAATGGCTGAAAAAGACCCGGATCTGGATGCGAGGACACCATAATGCTGCATAAATACAGTATTTGTGCTTTGTACCTGCTACTCCAAGACAAGACAAGGCAAAGTATGGTTTCCTTGCACCCAAATTCAATGTGTTCCCGTGGCTTGGGGCATGTTTACAACCTTGTGAGGCTTTTTTATAGCCCCAGTATTATTAGCCCAGTAGCGTTTGTCTTTTATAGTTGCTATACGGCCAGCAAAAAAGGGGGGCGAGTGTATAATTTCACTTTACAGACTATGCCCTTCCTAGCAAAAAAAAGCAGTAAAAGTAGCTGGAACTTACTGGGGTCGAGCTCCGGTTTCTCTTCTTTATGCTTGCCAGCAGCCAGCAGCTCCGGTTCGGGCGAGGGGAGGCTCTGCAGCGTCTTGTCCCGCATATCCGAAGACGAGCAGTACAAATAATCCGTGTAGGTCCTCCCGGCGCTACTGAGGCATTCGCCGGCTCTGTGCTCCGAGAAGGCGTCCGGCTTCAAGCCGTAATGCCTGCCGTTTCCCGGGTAGCCGTGGAAAGGCACCGCGCCCGAGATGGGTTCCAGCCACGAGCGCACGTACCGCGACTCTGTCCCAAAGTGAGCCTGGTTGTACGGATGGTAGACCATGGAGGACTGCGAGGGCCCCCATGAGGAAGGGAACACAGCGGGTTTGGGCGCGAAGCTGCAAGACGGATAGTCTCCACAGTCCGGGACTAGAGAGGTGGGACGTGGGCCGGCAGGATGCGAGGAAGGCGCCGAGAAACGAGTCGCTGCCGCCGCCGCAGCTGCTGCGAGAACCTCGTCGGTGTCATGGTTGATCAGGGAGTCCACATAATAATTACTTATGGGACCCGTGGTCGACATGTCGAAGCCTCCCGGACTCTTTTACATGCATCCGATTATTATATGGAGTGTATGTGTACTTTTTTATCTGGCCATAGAACAATCAAGGCAGGTAATTATTTCTCCCAGCTCGGCCGCCTGCGATTGGCTGCCCTCGCGTCACGTGACTGTATTTACCCCACAAAAAATTGTATGGCGGATCAATGCGCCACTCACCCCTGAAGAGCCTTGCTCTTTACCGGATAAAACAAGTTTTCTTTCTTGGTGGCGGAGGTCTTTCGAGGTGACCTCCTCGTCCATGTCTGCGTCTTTTTTTGCCCAATAAAAAACAGCGGAAGAGCGCTAAAACGGGATCGCGGTGCAGTCGCAGTGCAGATACATGCGCGCACTGCGTATGAAACGGAGCCCGGCACTATTTGACGGTGTCATCAATCTCTGTCTGGCTGCAGAATCCTTCAGCTTTACGCCGCTGCAACCGACAACATGCGTGTTTAACGTGCGTCTTTTCCGCAAACACCATTGCTAGTGTGGAAGTGCGGCATGTTTTTCGTTTTTTTACAAGCTCCGATTGTGTTCACAGTTTAATACAGAGATGGAGTCACAGGGCAAACACGGGATGCGCACATTAAAATGCGCAACGACATTTCCAAAAAAGGGGATCCGGGACATAGCGTGGAAGAAGGGGGTCCCGGCATTGTTGACAGGCAGCCCACTAGTGCCGCCATATTCCGCATAGTGGCAGTTCAAGTTTTAATGCCTGTCGATAAATTTTAAGGACAACCATTTGATTGTTCATAAACGTGTCGTTAATAAGCCGGCATCCTGCTCCCTCTCCTGACATAAAAACAACACAACTTTATATGTGTGTGTGTGTGTGTGTATACGTGTGCGTGTACGCGCGCACACAACAGAAAGGCCGCACAAAGACGATAGAGACACTGCAAACCAAAAAGACGCAAAAGTCGTTAGATTAAAAAAAATAACTCACATAAGGGAATAACATGCGTTAACTATTTTATATCCCGATTCATGCTGTAAAACTTGCCAACATGGTGCTGCTTCTACACACAAGCAGCAGTTAAGCAAGCACACCGCAATGCGGGCTATACACGCAGCCATTAATTCGGATTGAATTGAGTTCAATATCTGCTTTCATATATATTCATATATATGGGATCCCCTTTCGGCTGCGAGTATGCGCGTGATTTTGGGACTGTTGCTTTAAATAAATACCATGTTTATTTCCGGCCACGTAATTAATTTTACACGCTAACTGGGTCTTAATTGCAGGCATGTGGAGTAAATAAAGATTCATTCCAACATAAAAAAATCAAATATTGATTGTACTAGTATAGAGTATAATATTCTAGTAGTATTTTTGCTTATGAAGTAACAATGTGTGTTATGGAGTTCAGATTCAAGCGTGAAATGTAAAAGGCCAGACAACAGAACTGAAAGCAGGATTGAGTCAAATGTTCCACCAGATGTATGCTGCTTCACTATAAATTGTTCTTAACTTCAATAAGATCGGGTTAAAGTTGTGTTTTTTCCCCTGCAGGTTGAAGGTCTAAGTCTGTTTATTCTGCTGCCATTGAGCCTCAATGAAAAGCGTTCAGTGGCTGTATGATACTATAACACATATTATCATTTCAATATGCGATATGCTTATTTTTTGTGCTTATTTTGACATTTGCTTTAAGACATCAATATTTATGACACTTTTTGTTGATTTATTTCTTCGACTGGAGTTCCAAACATTCATGATATTTCATATTCAAATGTCTTGCATTCCGTGTTGTCAATCTATATAAACCACATGATCTATATGAAGCTCTACGGCAAAACAAAAAGCCATTTTTATCACCCTCCTTGTCACCAAGTAGTGCATCTAAATGAATGCCGTGGAAGTCAGTGGAATATGGTACCTCATTTAGCCTTAAATATGTGCCACGACAAACACTTTGGACGTGCTAATATCATATCGTGTCCACAATCTCACCAATTCCACGCAACGATAAAATGCTTCCTCCATATTGCCTGTATCATCCTTCCAGCTAAAAACAATGACCTAAATATTTCCATATGGAGTGTATTTTTATTATATTGGCCCCAAACTCAGAAGAGACTCTGCATTAAATAGGACAGGCTGCACTGCGCAGCCGCATTAGAGTCCAATAACATTACATTTACTTCAAAGTTCGTTTATTCCCTAAAATGACGGTCTGGATGAAGATTTAATTGCATATTTTGGCCTCAAAATAATATTAGCAATCAGCAATTTACTGCACGTGCAGTCCAAATCAACAATTATTATAATTATTAAGTTATTTTCATGACTAGAATAGTATCCTTTTGAGAGAAAACCGCCATTTTGCTGATCATTTTTAATCAAATAAATTAAAAATACTGCTATTTACTGGTATTTTCTATCATAAATGTACTGTATCGTTTAATTATGTCAAATCTTATGATAAAATGATAAATAAAAGCCTTTAAAGTCATGCCCCCTGTTACGTCCTGCAGTGTCTTGTCACACCTCACTTGAAGTGTCCCTTGGAGGAAGTCAGGGTCTGACGGCTTCAGTTCCTGTGCGCCACTACAAAGTGGAAAATAAATGGCTTTATGTTTATATGGTTTTAGGGTGAACTGTAAAAGTCTTTGTGGCCGATACATTCCAAGAGAAGACGCCCATTCACACAGCTGAATGAAAGTGACTTTGGATTCCAGACTGTCCCCCTTTCTTGCAATTTGCACCGCCGCCAGGGAAACACTGAGCAGGATTAGAGAAGCAGTAAACATGCGGCTCGGGGTGAATGCAAAACAACAACACATCCAAGTCCTTCTCGGACTTCTTCGGCGTCACATATTTGATTCCACTGTGCACATTTGCACAAGTAAACACCAATTAATTCATCATTGCACTAAAATTAATATATCTGCAATATGTCTGCTACTGCATATGCTCCTGTATATCTTGTATGTATCTTTTTTACTCCACTTTTTGTATACTTTTTTAAACTTGACTACTGCACTGAAAAGAGAAGCTCTCCAATCTCGTTGTACATCTTGTATAATGACAATAAAGGTCATTCCATTCCAAAGAGGAGCACAAAATATACTAGGCCACCGTCTGCATAATAATAATAATATCATTAATATAATCATTTGCTTCAACATTATGAGATAAGACATGTAATTATACCAGTAATACAGCCAATAGTGTGTATCATTAAAAATGGCTTTACGTGTTTTTATGTAGAATTTATAAAAATCTAAATTCTCATGCTGCTTCAATACATTG
Source organism: Doryrhamphus excisus (assembly GCF_030265055.1). Taxonomy (NCBI): domain Eukaryota; kingdom Metazoa; phylum Chordata; class Actinopteri; order Syngnathiformes; family Syngnathidae; genus Doryrhamphus; species Doryrhamphus excisus. The sequence goes on along the minus strand of NC_080475.1, from coordinate 8,525,067 downwards.
TTGAATATTATCACAATAGTGCATTAACTATTCAAGGTCCAATTTTATGTACAGGATAAAAAAAAACATGCAGATGATATTTAACTGCATGCCAATCAATAGAAGCTATTAGGGTGTGATACTATATTTAATATTTAGTTGTGATATTTTCTTAATAAGAAATATAAGATGATAATAATAATAATAGAAAATGACTATGCATATTTTGTTTTCTGCACACTTATTTTAGGAAATATATATCAAGTACAAGCTAAAAAAAAACGAAAACTGAAACACTTGCTGCACAATTCTGAAACAAAGCCCCTCCAACAACATCAGCCTCAGACATATTGATTTTTCATATCCACCCCCCCCCCCCCCCCACTGTGCATGCATGCACCCGTCCATCAATGGCGGATGCATAGTGTGTTTACAACATGGCAGCAAATAAAGCTCATTCCATCCTCATATGCACACACTGCAGATACACATGATCGTTTTCCAGTGGCGTTTGTGACCATAAGCGTTTATAAGGGCTTGGAATTCGGATGAAACTGTGCCCCCCCTTTGATGAAGACGAACTGACGTAATCAAGGCAGTTTCTTGTTGCCGAGTCAGGAAGCCAACCCCAACAACATGAAACTACCTAAACCACGTTTCAGTTTCGCGACAAAGGGGGAAAAAAAATCCACACCCAAAAAGACAGAATAGCAAACAATAACAATCAGACTTCCGTATACACACACACACACACAGCTAATAAAAAGATACTAATAATCCCAATCCGCATACTATATTGCAATATTCCAAAGAGCAAGCATTTTCCAGGAATATTTATCCAGGCATCAAACAGCAGCACACACAAGTTGTCAGAAAGTATAAACATGGCTGTCACAAAGCAACCACCCGCTGAGAGGTGTTGCCACATTCCATCCAAAAAAGCAGCAATATGAAAGAATAAACCATAATTCCTACCTTGACTTGCTTCCAATAGTCTTGTCTCCCGTCCACGTGTTCTCCCGGATGCACGCGCTCCTCCACGCTTATCCTCCATCTTCCCTTTATCCCGGCCGCAGCCTCCGTGCAGCCTCCAAAGCGTGGTGGATCGTGCACTTTGCAAGCCAGCGCCGTGTGCGTGTGATTCGCCCTCCTCCTCGCCCGCACACCTTTTTAAGCGCATCTTTTACTGCTGCGGCACATTATATTTGCAGATCATAAAATCCACCCCCAACGCTTTCCAGGGGCGAAGCTGACATTAGAATTTTATGACCTTGACTTACTGTGGTCACCTGGATAATATTTAAATCAAGGTTATGGTCGCCGGCTTCTATTAAAAGTGACCCGGTGCTCTCTTCGTCTTCTATCTCTCTCTTCTTTTCTTCACACTTTTTTTTGCAGGGGACAACTTGGCTCACGTTGCTCCCCCTCTGCGGGTTGTTTTGACGCGGAGGGTCGTGACGTGGCTGCTTGGGCATCTCGTGCACGTGCACAACTGGTGTCTTTTTTTTTCCTTCCCAAAAACTGTCGTCCATGTTTTGTTTTTTTTAGGCAAAGAGTCAATAATAATAATTATAATGAATGAATTATGTTTATATGTACATGTTTATGTGCGTGTTTGTGCGTGATAATGTTTCTAGATGTAGTGATACACGGCGCCATGTTGCCTATGGCGACTCTCCCTGCTGAGTTTTTTCAGTTTCATGCGCCTGTTCTGGAACCAGATCTTGACCTGTCTGTCGGTCAGGTTGATACTCCTGCTGATCTCCAGGCGGCGCTCGCGGGACAGATACATGTTGAACAAGAACTCCTTCTCCAGCTCCAGGGTCTGGTGCTTGGTGTAGGGGCACCTCTTCTTCCTGCCGTTTTTGGCTTTCAACCAGTTTCCGGTGGTCTTCCCCGCGGAAGGATCTGTCCCATGGAGACAAAGAGAGGCAACTTGAGTCTAGTCTGGTCTAGTCTGGTCTCCTATTGCGTAATAGCTTAAATACATAAACACACCACCACAAAATGTCTACAAATTTAGCACCGTGCTGCATAAACGTTATAGTAGCATTAGCATGCATTGCTAAACTAAAACCCGAGTGTATGTTATATAAATACATACATACATTTTACGCATATCACATACTGCATTGCTGCATACCACCTTTGCGGATACAACTTCACCTGCATAAGAACAAAGAGAACTACTTCCGGCTCCAATCAGTTTTTAATTAAATGAACTTAGCATGCAGCGTGTAAGAGCATCCATTGTGGTTGTTTTACAGTCAGAGTTGGACCTCAGACTCACATTAAGGTTTATTACTTTGGCGCACCCTGAGCCAAAGGGTTTGTGTACAGGAGATGCATTCTATTAAAGCTGAAATACGACACCTAAAGTATTATTTTAATCAAGAGAGAGCTGTCTTTAAATAGATCCAAAAGTGTATTTTATAACCATAAAAACATTTAATTCAGAAACACACATTGGAACAATAGAGTAGTTTCAATCACAAGTAAAGTATGGGGAAAAAAATGCATGAATCGACTCTTACTTAAAATATTATTCATGAAAGATTTGAAACAGGAAATATCAAATCTTACTTAAAATTAAGTGAAATTTTATGAGTGTAAATGCATTAAATAAATCTTATGCCAAAGTATAATCTTAAGAAATATTGCTCGGGGCTTTTTTCTCTTTTAAATAAAAAAACGCTGAATATACATATGATAATAATAATAATAATAATAAAGGTGATGTGTTTTACGTTGATAGCGTAATTTGGGAGCGTAAACGGTGACAGTTTAAAAGTAGATGAAGGTGAAAGAATGACAGCGTGTGTTTATTTGATGATAAGTGCTTGTCTCACATTGACACATTAATGCAAAGGTGTTAATGCCGCAGGCTGCACAAGCCCCGCTGTGTCAAATAGCGCCATTATTGCCTTATCGTCTACTCGATAGTTCGATGAGAAGGAGGGGGGGGTTTGGGGGGGGTTGTGAAGCGCAATAACGTCGCTGTACCTTTTAATTCGGTATCCGAGTCATTTGAGCAGCTGTCACTTTTGGCGTTCCGCTTCCTGTCCTGACTGTCATCATCCGCCTTGCCAGGTTCCAGTCCGGTCTGCAGGCTCAAACCGGGTTCCGCGGCGGCTAAGGGTGTGAGGGAGAATCCGGAGGGGGGCTGCTGGTCGTCCGGCTCATGTGTCCCCTCGGCGTCGTACACCTGGAAGGAGCTGCTGCCGGGCTGGGGCCCGCAGCTATTGTCCCCCAGCCGGATGTAGACAGCCGGCTCTGTTGTGTCCCTGCTCTTATTGCTGTTATCCGGATAGCGGCCACAAAACGCCTCCTCTTTGACGTTGCACGGTTGTAAACATGGGGCAACAGGTTGCGAGTCCCCTCCGGATTTGGAAGTCCATGAGGCCAGCTGCGCGGGCAGGTAGGGCCCGTCTTGGAAGCCACCGAGCGGGACGCCACCGGAGAGTGAAGACGCAGCCACCTTGGTCAGGTTTCTCCCACCGGAGTAGCCGTAATCCGGGGCGGCGTGAATGTACATCCCGGGCCCGCCGGAGTAACCGTCACCTCTGCAGGATAACGATCCTCCCATTAAGGAATCCATGAGGAAGTTTCCGGTTGCTATGTTATTAGGACATGACATTTTTTTTTACCGCCACTGTTGGATCCTTCCAAGAGAATCAGGACAGCAGGATGCTGACATCTTTTGGGGAGGGGGGGCGCAAAAAAATAGATCAGGAACATAATTATGGATGCTGGGAGACTCGGTCATGTGATTTTTAGACCAATAGCGGCGTGGAAGTGGCCTTGATGCTCCAGACTGCTGTGACGTCAGCGCGGTCAAGTTGGAAAGGAAGAGGCGTTTGTGGTGGAGCAAGAGCGACACCCTGTGGCCGGAAGCGGGGTAGCACGACAAGGCCTCAGCATGGCAGACAAAGGCGAGCTGCTGCAGTTGACGTTTTTCCAACACCAGCTACGTGGCTTTTGGGGCACATTTGTCTTTCTTATTGGCAATATTTGAATAGCACCAGCTTGATGGACGGCTTGGCTTTTTTTTTTTAAACATGCCACCGAATTCACGAGGTAAGATTTGGAATATTACAGAACTTTTATCAGACATTTCCTTTAGAATAACAAACTATACAGTGAATTAAAAAGGGGGCTAATTTTACTAGCTGGACGTGCTTCCTGTTTGCTGTAAGACAAATGATTGTATTATTTATACATTACAGCAGCCTTTTTTTCTAATAGTCAACATACAATGATCATTTCCCATAGTATTTAAATACTTCTTACATCATGAGATCATTTTTAATAACTATTTGTTCGTGCTGCGTTTGTGGTAATTAATACAAAATTGTTTGCTTTTTGTCTGTGTCACTTTTGGCACTAAAGAATAGGATTATTTTTTTATGACATTGCTGTTTGTGTAGCAAGCGACACAGCAATCGTTAATAAAACAATAGAAACGGGAATATTAGTAAATCCGAAGCGATGTTTTGAGGATTTGTTCTGCACCGAAGTGCCCATGGTTTGACGCCCAGCTGCTATGCCATTAACTACGCCGGTGTGTTAAAACAATGTGGTTGTCTGCTGTAATCAGTGTTTCATCCCAGCAACTGTGCTGCTGGAAATATTTGTTAAAATAATTATTTGTACTTATTTTTAATATATTTTATTTCTTCTAAATATTCTCGTGTTTGACTTGTTTGTAAATTAAGATTTTTTTTAAAAAGCACGCCAAGACTCCAAATAGCATCGAACGGGTTGAACCGGTTTAAAATGAAAGTTAACCTGTGAATATATTTATTGCAAACATGTACTACATGCGTGAATGAGTTTTGTGAAATAAAAATGGAAATAATACCAGTCTAGTTGTCTCTGTGTGCTTTTCTGTGGACATCCGTGGAGCTTTTGTAAAACAAATATAATCACACAAGTCATGCCAAATCGACACTTTTGCCTGCAGGCTCCATCCGGGGGGCAAAACAAAACCGTGGGGGGCACTACTATTAATGAAAAATTAATAAAAATGGAATCTATCGGTAACATGTGACGGTCAAGTTGTGCGTTGCTTCACACTTGAGGTCTGCATTTGAGACTCCCCAGACTGAAGAGTGTGTGTGTGGGTGTTGAGGGGAAGGGATTTATTTTATGGTGCCACGTATATATACATATATTTGTATATTTGAATAAAAGGAAACAACAGTTAACAGTTAAACAGTTATTTAGATGGGGGCACTAACTTAACGAACTCAACGAATCGATATGACGCACAAAGTGTGCAGTAATATGACACGGCCTACACAATGTACTTTTGTACTTGTACTTTGACTCATTGACTCCAGCAGAGTATTTGCATTTGTCTCAAATCCAACCACTGATGCATACGCTGCAGGCTGTTACTATTTCGTAAAGCATATGGATGTGAGGTTTGGGGGGGGGGGTTGGATGGGGGGGTGCCTGACAAGATCCTGCCCGTATGAGTGAGTGTGTTATTATTGCACAAATCAAAAAGTATACCAGTAATTTTCTCTTGGCAGGCTCTTTTCCGATGCATGCTAGGAAGCTTGTGCTTCGCGTCCTCTTTCATGCTCACTGTCCACTGCGGCGCACAACTGCGAATTTATGGCGCCGGAATCATGTACTTTCTTAATTAAAAACCAGAGTGGCAAGCGCCGTCAAAAGGAGAGCAAGTAGTACATTATTAAATGTTACAACACACGCACCTAAACACACCTCAGCAACGCAGCGTGACGAATGGTCCAAAACTCCTTTAAGTGCATGAATTAGAGAATGAATTATTTGCCAGGGGAAGCTGACAAATTTGCTAATGTAAACGAGAGCGTTTTTGAGGGTTATTTGTGCAGCAATAACAAGGAGCTCTTTTTATTGCGTTGAACTGTTTATTGCCCCATAGAACAGGATTGGTGCTGAGATGTGAGTGAGATACTTCGGTATAAAAATGGGTTAAAAACACAAACATGTAGCTTGTTTCATTTTCAAACATAATAGAAAAATACAGCAATAATAATAATATTTTTTTATTATTATATAATATTATTTTTGGGACAACATTTACGATACGATAGAGTCCATTTTGGATTATATAGAAATGTCTATTATTTTAACTAGTATTTTTAAAGTATCTTAAAGTTGCGTTCAAGTCCCAAATTTGTTTCTGTCCCATTCTTTATTATACTTTTTATACTTTCATTGTTTCATTTTAAATGCCTCGAATATTGACCAAAACAAAAGAAAGCAACTATTTTTTTACAGCATTGTGGCTTGTAATTACAAAGCAGACTGTGGCCAAGGCGCTTCGGTTTTTATGCATACATATTTTAATTTCCCTTTCAACTTTGAAGTTTTAATCTCTTGTATAAAAACTCGGTTCTTTGCCTCCAACCACAACACCCAAGGACACAAGTTAGAGTGTTGGGAATTTTGTTATTTTGTGGGGGGTATGGTGGGGGTGGGGGGGTGTTGGCTAGCCCCCGTGTGGCAAAGACAGGCAACACTGGCAACATCTACTTGAAACGGTCCAGGGCCAAGGTTGGTGGGTGTAGCCAAGAGTGGGTGAGAAAGGGGGGTGTTGGTGGGGATTTGAACAGTATGAATGATCATGATTAGACTGCCCACCACCCCCCGAAAAAACAGCAAAAGTCAGCATAAAATAGGAAGTGTATGTCACGTGGACCAAACAAGCTCCACCCACACGGATTGACCACCGGGGTCGGTCTTAAAGTAAAAGTAGTCGTATTCATGCGGAATTAAACACTTAACCTTGCATGTAAGATAAACGTAACATAATAGATTGAAGAGATAAAAAGGCCAGCAATTAAATGAAACATACGTAAATACAAGTATAGTTAGCATCTAACATGACACACACATGTAAATGCAAGTATAGTTAGCATCCAACACGTGAACCACACACACACACACGTAAATACAAGCATAGCTAGCATCCAACATGAGACACACACACGTAAATACAAGTATAGCTAGCATCTAACACGACAAACACACGTAAATACAAGTATAGCTAGTATCTAACATGACAAACACATGTAAATACAAGTATAGCTAGTATCTAACATGACAAACACATGTAAAAACAAGTATAGTTAGCATCCAACATGACACACGTAAAATACAAATATAGCTAGCATCCATCATGGCACACACACACACACGTAAATACAAGTATAGCTAGCATCTAACATGACACACACACACGTAATTACAAGTATAGCTAGTATCTAACATGACAAACACACGTAAATACAAGTATAGTTAGCATCCAACATGACACACGTAAAATACAAATATAGCTAGCATCCATCATGACACACACACACACGTAAATACAAGTATAGCTAGCATCTAACATGACACACACACGTAAATACAAGTTAGCATCCAACATGGCTGGCTATAGGAGAAAGTCTACCAGCACAATAAAGACTATTTACTGTTCGTCCCAAAGTAGGCTAAGTTACCTGCTGTAGTTTTTAACGCCAGGGGTCAAAGTTGAAGCCTGCACACATTCCAGGTTCTGTTCCCACTCATTCCCATTGGCGGGTTGAGACTGCACTGCGCGCGCATCTCACACCCGCACACATACACACACATATCCCCTTCGAAGGAGGGCGGGGGCTCCTTGATTCCACTTTATTACAGCGGGTTAAAGGTGAAGGCCTTGACATTATTGAAGTTCAAAGACTAGATTTCATTATCAAATGTAGTGCAGTGGACCTATTAGGAATAAAACGCAGACATGATATTATTATAAAATGAAACGTGAAACATGTTCAATTCCATTCTTGACACAAATACCGTAATTATTATAATAAGCGTGAGTCCAAATAACAACGTGACTAGACTGGCATCACATTTTTGCCAAAAAAAAAAAAAAAGTGGAGTAGTGGGTGTTAAGTGGGGGGGTTCAGACTTGTACACGGTCCGAGTTCATGTCGAAAGCTCTTGGCAAACGTACCCCCCCTTCGGACATGCAGCCTTGCATGTTTACTATTTACTGCGGAAGAGAACGCCTTTTCGGGCCGAACAGAAGGTGCAATTAAGAGTAAAAAATAGCCATTTAGTGCCTCTGTCTTTATGGTGGTGTCTAGACTGGACAACAAGAGTGGGGATTCCGTTTAGTGGCCACTAAAAGGGGTTATCATTGCACTCTCTGTCTTTCCAGTTTTGGTGGAAAGCAGCACTGGCCTCTTTAAAGCAGCTTCAAATAGACACTATTCTATTTTACTGCAAATATTTACAATATAAATGAATGCAAATATATAAATATACATATACAATCATACAAAAAGCACCAAAAGTCATTGTTTTTTTTGCCTATATGCTTAGAGTTTATTTCACAGGTATTATATTAATGATACACAGGTCGACAGTGCCCCCCCCAACCCCTCCCCCCCGCAATATGGAATCAAAAGCACCAAATAATTTAACGAGTATTGGTATTAAAGCTGTTAAAGGAGTGTGGGCAGTGTTGTGAAGAATAGCAGCAACTTATTTACAAGTGCATTGGATTGGCTACTCTGTACAATAGAGAGCTGTGTATGTGTGTGTGTGTGTGTGTGTGTGTGTGTGTGTGTAATTTCACAGATTGGACGTCACCTTTGTCATTGCATATGTATATATGTTATATATGTGTGTATATTTACACACACTCTGGTCGAGAAATACTTGATTTGATATGCTATGTACATGGACCAGAGGGGTAGAGCCAATAGTTGTTTGCGCCGTAAGGATTCAAACTATGACTTAAAAAAAAAACATATAATAAACATAAAAGAGACATATTCAATACCAGCATAAGTGATTAACTTTAATAATTAATATAGGCCTATTTTCTGAGAACCAGCTAGAAATTCACCGCCACCCGTGCGCAATAAGAAAATGGCATCTTTTACCTCATGCAGGCCTAAAAAAAAGTCTACATTGCACTGTTGGTGATACGGAGTGCCCCCCATTCACATTCCCCCCCATGAGAGGATGCGTTCGAATCCCACGTTTACAATAGTTTGACGTGAGTGGATAGATATACTCTAGGTGTACTCCTCGGTGCCACTGACCGAGACTGTGACAATGCACGCTGCCCGCTCACAACAAAGGGTTCCCGGAGAAGTACTGCAGGCGATCCCTGCTTAGCTTTTTCTCCTTCATTCGTCTGTTTTGAAACCAGATTTTAACCTGACGGTCGGTGAGGTTTAGCATGCGGGATAGCTGCAAACGTTTCTCTTTGTTGATGTAAACGTTGAAGAAGAACTCTCGCTCCAGCTCCCGGATTTGGAACTTGGAATAGGGACATCTCTTCTTCCTTGTACGCGGAGTGCCTGTAAAAATAGACACATATATATACATATATATATATACAAAAAAGTCATGATACGCCATGTGTGTCACTGTGGGGGGGTGAGGCTACACAAGAGCGTTAAATATCTCAGCCGTTTGGAGTAAATAACAGCAAGTGACAGCATCTAAGCATGTGCTTATCTGTTACGAATCGACGACGACAAAATGCATTTCGACGCATTAATGCGCCCTAGCTCAACTCTCAATTTACGCACACTTGGCACGCACTATAGAAATGCATTTGGCCACATTTGCAACGGCCTTTGCGGTCCTCCGTGGACCTATAACTTCCTCGCAAACAGGTGACTATGGGAATTATCATTTTTGTATTGTTTTTGTTGTTGGAAAACATATAAAAATGTCCTGTGTGGTTCCAAGCATATTCTAGTACTGGCTAGTACTCACAGAAAAGTGCTACAAATCCCAATTTCCTCTTCTAAAGCTCCCCACTCGTCCTTTTGGTTGCGTGTGCTCACACCGTGTGCAGCGTGGACGCGCATTCACGGTGAAAAAAGGCTTTTTAAAAACATTTCACAAGACGCCAACAGCAGTGTTCTGCCCAATTGGCTTTTACGCATGTACGACGGGCACCAAAAAAGAAGAAAGCAAATCCGGGAATAAAACCCCCGATGCAAGTTCACGATCAAAGTTGCCATTTGTCACAATAGCGTGTTCTCTCTTTATGAAAATAACACGCAGACTCCGCCGCCGTGGAGTGTGTATAACATGGCCATTTTGAAGCGCTTTCGCGTCGTAAAAATTCTTCTCATTGCAAGAAACAGCTTTTGTGAGGTTATAATAAAATCCTTTGAATGCTTATAAAACTCCACATAAAATGCGAGCGACAAAACAGCGGGCTAGTCCCCTTAACCTCTTCCCCCATTTTACAGCTTCTACCTACTGGAGTGGCTGCTCTTGGCTCCGGTGCCTTCCTTGGTGGCCGCGGAGCTCGACGTGCAAGAACCCGAGTTGGTGTGCTCCTCGTCCGGATCGTCGTCTTCCGCGTCTTTGTCCTGCTCCGAGGCGGCCTGAACCGAGCTCGCGGAGGCGGACTGCTGCGGCTGGGGGTCGCCGCTCCCTCCGCCACCACCACCGCCACCGCCCTGCAGCTTCCCCCCCTCGGCCTTTTGTAAACAAGTGTCCGTCTGATTGTCCGTGCTGCTGCAGTACGCCGTCTCGAAGAAGCGATCGAAGCCCTGCGGGAGGACGTTGTTCTTGGCCACGCCGGAGTAGAAGCCCGCGGAGGGGTGGTTGGAGCCCGGGTGGTGGTGGTGGTGATGTGCATGGTGGTGGCTGTACACGCTGTCGTTCTTCATGAGCATTTCTGTCATGGTGGAGGGCGGAAGGCAGTCCCTATGCACCAGCTCCTCTCCGGCCGGGTAGCACGATGCGTAATTGCTCCGGTGGTGCCATTTAGCGGCCGGATCCAAGCCGTAGGACACCTCCCGAACCGGCTGCACTTGAGAGAGGTTAGTAGAGTACGGGTAGCTGATCTGACGGGACGGGGCCTGCGGAAGGAAGGACGACACGGCGGAGAACTCGGGCACGTAGTAAGTGCAGCTGGGGAGGTAGAGATTGGACGCGCAGCCCGTCCTGTCTCCAAATTCGGATGTCCGGTCCTTGCGCGTCTGGGAACAGAAGTTGCCCAGGTTCACAGAGTTAAACATCTTTCGCGCTCCGTCGATTAAGATGTTTTGGAAACGAGCTGCAGCACTAGAGAAAAATTTGGGAAGGCGAGATGACGCGCAATCCGTCTAAGTCGCCTGGCGGACACGTGATCGAAAGTAGATATTGTCATATATCAATTTGGAAGAGTTGCATGTGTAGGAGTGGTTGGGGTTTGTTACATCCACGGGGGGTGGGTTGGTGCGGTGGCGGTGGAGGGGTTCAAACGAATCATTTTCATATACACAACCACCGAAATCAGGACCTGCTGATTTGATTTGACAATTAGTCTGCTATACTTTGTGCGTGGGTTTGCCGTGTTCGTGTGTGTGTGTGTTTGAATATTCTATACTATTGTGGAGGTTCACAGGTAAGACACTGTTATTATTATCATCGTAGTTATTGTTATTGAAGCACAAGTCCGTGCTCTCTGTATGGTTTCCTCAACATTACATTTTATCCACAGCATTATTGACACTGACATTTACGCACAGTAATATAAAATACGCCTTTGGAAAGTGGCTGTGGAGGCATGTCAGAGAGAGTGGCCCACGCTGAGTGAAGCAGTCAAAGAACAATTGCATATCATAATAAATAAGCTATATTTGATTATATGTACTTTTTGGGGTTTTCTTCAGCAGGTGGGACTCTTATAGGACTTCCACGCTGATGTCTCATTTGGATTCCCGTTTTATTTCAAGCGAGCCTGTTGCATCCGTGTATTAAATACAGGTGTCAGTGGGCTTTACGCAACGTATTAATTCCTTATAAATGATATTTTACGGTTCCGCTCGAATGAAATGAAAACACTCGTGTATCACAAACCTTGTTGTTAAAGTAACATTTCACATTCGGCGTCAACTACTCGGATGTGCTTTGACTTCGGATCAGAAGAGGGAATGACCAATGAAGCCCTGGGACATCGAACCATCGCCCCATCGCCTCTCCCCCTCCTCAGTAAGCAGGAAAAATGGCTGCTTTTATACCAGTACTATACCAGTACTTCTATTGTTATTATTCATACTTAATCAGGTAGCAGACTCCACAATTTAGTCAAAATGTGAATTATCATTTTAAATAGACTCATAACGAGCTTTTGTTGTGCTTTTTCGGACAAGAAATTCCACTTTTCTCTTTTTTTTTAATCTTTTAATAAACGAAGGAGTGATTTGAAAAAAGATGCGTTTGTGTGTTCTTTCCAAGCTCGTTGTAAAAACTTTTAACTGTGCTGTACTCTTTATAGATTAACAGACACAATCAAACGGTTGAATTCATATAATTCAACATTCTTTATGATTATTGGAGACTTCCGTAATACAACAGGTCACATTTGAATTATTATCCAATATTCTGATAACGCAAACTCGCAGCTCCATGTAAAATATCACATTGTGTGCGTATGGAATTTTGAGATTTCCCAGCCGTTCGTGAAGGTAAAAAGAGCCCGGCTAGTATTATGACTCGCTGCCGTGTTTGTAAAGACGTGGCAATGGCATTAGCTTGTTTACTACCCTTAGCAACAAAAGGTTGTCTCACATGATGCATTCAAGTACAAAGAAAGCAGGCAGCTGTCCAGACACAGCACTTGAATTTGACCACTAAAAATCGTCTCTACGTCCACCATAAAACTCGCAATGGCTGCAGTAACACTAAAGCCTTTTGTTCAAGTAAAAAAAAAAAAAAAACTAAAGTTAGAGAATGAGGGGAATTTGGATTTGGATGGAGAAAATCGCAACAAAATAGTGCAGTGTGCACATTTTTTTTTAAAATGTTGCATTCACTTATTTATTTACACTGCATATATACATAACTAAAATGGTTAAATTAAAAAATAAATCCAAAATAATCAATATTCCGGTGAAGCAGTGCCCCTGATGGGAACCCAATGCGGTATTTGCGCAAACATACACGCAGGCCTCTGGCTTGTGACGACATATGCGCGGCAGATGCTGCCAGTGTTGAGCCATTGCTGTGATTGCGACGAGAAAATATTATTTCTTATTTTAATAGTACATGAAATGAATATGGTTGTACTGCGGTCCACATTTTTTTCCCCTGTGAATGTAGTGCAAATACTATGAATACACCATCCAGTAATAATAATAATAATAATAAAAGTGTAGATATGAGTTTAATAACGTCCCAGCACGAATGAAAGCGTCAAAAGGAACATCCAATGGGCCTTTGGCAGCATTTATACATGGAGGCGTTTATCCCAATGTGTCAAAATATGAACAGCAAACTGTCCATCACTGGGAAATATTTGTCTGGTGGGGGTTTTAAGGCTGCCTATCGCCGCAGCGGTGCGCGCAGATTACCAAAGAATGAGCTTTATCATGTGTTTATTTCCACGGATGGGCTGACTCACAGCAGCTGATATTGCGCTCGCAGTAGGACCCTGGAAGGTTTGTTTTGGTTGCACCAAATGCGCAGCCTGTTTGCACAAAAATGTCACAGGCTGGAGTAGCCTGCATGCGGGATAATACTCAAAAAAGGCAGTGCTTATGCAATATATTGCATTTTTTCTGCGTAATTGGTGATTAAGTTGTTAAGAAGTATTCAAAAAATAAATGGATGTATTTTGGAAGTTGCACAAACGTCAAAAACAGGGGCAATCCCACGCACTCTCTTTGCCTGTGGGCCTGCATGCTGACTGTGGAGAGGGGGGGGGGGGGGGCGTGGGGGGGCCGTGTAATCATGTTACTGTCCCCTCATGGCCTAGATAAGTTTAATTGGATGTAAGTCGGCCAGTTAAACTTGGCTGCATGAGGCTGCGAACACTTTCAAGCCACACTAAAAAGCCTTGTTTTCTTTCTTTTCTTTTTTTTTACTGCGCTCTCCGTGAATGCACCACGCGTGAAGCCACTGTGGCTGCAACAAAAGCTCGCAACAAGATAAGAGACTTATATCTCCAGAGTGCATTTCTCTTACCGCTACGAGCACATAAAGCTCTCACAATCAGGTGCTAGCTTGCTTTTTATTATTATTATTATTAAGTATGAAATAATTGCACCTCAATTGGTCGCATAGGACCCAGAAATATTTGCCTGAGCGTGTAGTTTTTTATTTATTTTTAACAATTTTGAAAAAAAAACATGCAAAAATTGTGGAAAAAGTTCCAACATCAAAGGAATGGTGGTCCTGCCAAACAATTACATATTTTATATTTTTATATTATAGATTAATTAATATGACAAACAGCCACTAACAGTTTTGTATTTTCAATTTAATTTACTTTTAAGGGACAAATAAGCCATTTTTATTTTAACACTAGAATATATTTTTGTGAGTATTGATATTTTGGAATGTAGTCAAATCTCATAGTGTCAAATATTGAATTATTAAACTGATATATATTTTTAATAATCAAAAAAGTGCAGCAAATACCATTATCTGACTGCAATTTTAAATAAATGATCATATATATTCTGTGTCTGTTTTATTTTTATTTCCTATTTTTGCATTTAACTTTGTGACAAAGGTGATTAAAGTTAATTGAACACAACCCACAAAAATAAAAAGTTTTCCCACATAAATTGAGCACATATGGAATTAGATATTTTTTGGCAAAGTAGAGTTAAAGTCCATCTTAAAACTCACTTTGGTGCTGATAAAAAAAATAGTAATTTCTTGGAAAAGTATACAAGTGACGTTCAGTGAAATGTTTAAACCGGCCCATGCAGTCCACGGCCTGGGAAGGAATATAAAATACTACTGTGGAAAAACACAAATATTTGGAGAAAGGATGACTAGAATGAACTAAAGTAATAAAAACAGAAATAATTTGTATTTTGTCAACAAATAATTACTAACAGCTTCACTAGGGAGCACAGATTTAAGAGCTAAAGGATCATAATAGAATAAAAAATAATATTAGATGTATTGGTCCATCATTTTGACGTCATGAGGATCCATTTTAAAACCTGTTTTTCCCTTTTTTCTCAATTAGAGACGCATTAGACTCGTTTAAAGTGAGTAGGTATAATTTTCTATATAGAACTATATCTATATATATAGATATATAGATATATAAAGAAGTAATCTAGTATTATGTCAAAATCAATAGATGACAGCTTGGAAAGGAGAGAAGCGAAATGGACCTGGGATTATTCGACCGGTGCAGAATCTATCTATCTATCCATCTATCTATCCATCTATCTATCTATCAGGCATGCGGGGACGCGCAGGCGCACACACACACACACACAGCCAGGAAAGAACAACATTGTCGTGTATTTTTCTTGGTGTTTTTCTCGCCAGTTCCGCGCCATAAAGACGACACGGCAGCTCCACGGCGGCCTGTGTGACACAAGTTCTCTGCGAAGGGCACCGTGAAGCTCACTGACCTTTGAGACGTGGAGACAGGCGGCCATAAACACATTTGGCCAGTCTCAAAGTCAAACTCGGTCCTGAGCATGCAGTGACACGGCTATTGTTCCAAAAGTCCTGCAAAAGGACTTTTTTTTTTTTTTACTATCCGGATGTCTCAAGGTTCCTCAGCACTGACCACTGTTTTTCTTTTCAGGGTTTTTCTTTTATTGGGGGAAAGTGAATGCACCCAATTAGAACACACACGCACACGCACACGCACTGGATCGCCTCCAATGCGTGAACTCAAAGCTTAAACTTTGAAATAATCATCTTGAAGAAAAAGTTCATCAAAGACATCAAAGTTTTGTTTGAGAAGTTCAAGTTAAAAGCTGAATGAGGCGTTCAGGCGTTGCAGGAATGTTGGCAACACACACTCACGCCACGTTTTGTACTGATATTATTAATATTATAACAAAATTATACTTAAAAATGTCTCAATTGAACAATTGACGATTTTCCCATTGACCTTGAATGTTTGGAAATGCGCCCAAAACCAAAATGGAACATTTTGCATCCATTACGCTCCTGCAGGCCATTTAAAGAGGCAACACCAAACAAATACGAAGGCACCGGTTTATCTCCCTTCGTGGCCAACTACGCATTTGACACCTAGAAACATGACTACCACGAATGATGCATTCAAATCACATTTGGCCTGCTTCCATTCACTTCAAATATTCATCAATGTATCAATCACACATTGATAAGATTTCACCCGGCGTGGACAAACACAAGGATTTTCAAGGGCAGGATTCCTGAACCCGAACCAGAACTCCAGCTGTTTGTCATCATCTTCAGGGGCTCCACCAAAATATTCCAACGTGGAGCTTTTTACGCACATGCGAACTTTCCTTCAAAAGTGAGAATGATGCTTAATATTCGAACAGAAATGAGTACATTCAGTAAGAAAATAAAGTCAGTGAATGCAGCACCGACTACAAAGCCATTCGTGCCTTGACTAGTCCATTTCCGCCGAGTTACAGTAAGTCTTTGGTGACGTTTAAGCAATATGGCGCATTGGTGTTGGAGAGGGAAAGTGCACTGAAAAGACAATAAACACTACTGAACACAATCACATGCGTAATAGTCAGAAGGAACACACACACACACACACTTACACACACTTACACACACTTACACACACACTACTGCAATTGCTTTACTCTTCCTTACCAGCAGGGAGAGCTTTATAGCTGTTATATTAATACAATATGATTATTTCATTAAGTCATTTCATATTAATATCCAAGACAAGTGACAAGTAGAACAAAATCAAGTTGGACTTCAACCTTTTTAGTGTTTTTTTGCATGCCGGTCGCGCACCCGTAAGGTTAAATCCAATCCAAGCAAAAAAAAAACGAAGTACACGCAGTGCGTATTTCCAAACAATCCTAATACTTCATCTTTTATACGCAGGCAATGTGCTATAATAAAAGAAGGCCAACCTGTGTGGGCTCCTATACTTTCTCTTTCACAGCATGTACAATTACGTGGCAACAAACCCCCCCTGAAATACTTTGAAATGCGCCATTATACTCTTCACTTCTCCGATTCACTGCCGCCCATGTACGCCTATATATATATATATATATATATATATAGTTTTTTAGGAGCATGTAACAGGTCAGGGTCCGGTAACGTAACCCCCAATGACAAGACTGAGGGAACGAGCCATAAACGTTGCAATATTGTGTTTATTGAAGACCGATACGCATATAGTACATTCATGGTATTATTACTTTATACAAGACAAGGAAGCAATCCTTACAAAGCGCAAAGAAAGGAATGCAAATGAGGGGGGGAAATAAAATGACAACTACTACACTGAGTGTACAATGTGTATTTTGAAGAGGTGGTAGTGGTACTATATGAAACTTTTGGCAGTATATGATAATATGATATACAATTCCAACCCCTCTACCATCACAGCTAAGCTATAAGGAATGCGACATTGTTGTTCAAGACCATCAATAACATAAAGCACCATTACGCAGCGATAACAGACCCGGCGTGGAACCGGATCCAAATCAGTAACATGTCTAATTACATTTTACAAAGTTATACACGAGTACAAGATAAGAAAAGGATAACAACAAGGCGCGCGTAAAAGGAAGGCCTCATAGCGCCAAAACCTCTGTTGAAAACCTCTTCCTAATATATAATAACGCAGTAATATTCATTATACATTCCTTGTTGGTGACGAAGACGCTTGTTTGTGTTTTTTTGTACAGGAAAAAATTAAAAAAAAATAAAAATAAAAGAAAAAGTCACTTGCGTAATGACTTATTTCACATTAATAACATGCTCACTGCTACAGTTTACTCATTAGACTTGACAAATGGCGTACTGCATTCGCCCCGCTATAAGGGAGCACACATTTACTTCTATTATTATTATTATTCATAACATATCTACTCATGGTGGGCACCAAAAAGGGCCAAAAAATTATATTAAGGCCTTAAAACCCTCCCGGTTCAAATGGCACCCTTAATTGGCACCCCTCAATTGGTTCAATTATTTACTTTTGACATTTTTAAATCCATGCAGTTATAATAGAATTTAAAAAAAAGTCACTGCAGTAGCTGTAATGCATATTAATACAATAAATAATATGCATTAAAGACTACATTTGTTAGAGTTTTAGTCCTGTCTCTGCTGCTGATGCAGAGTTCCTGCCCGTGACCGTGAACGTGTCCACGCTGAGTGTGCACAAATAGTGAAGATTCCACTCACGTTAGTGTGGAATGATTGCATGTTTGCAAGCACTACTAATTATTATAATTATATATAGCTTTATTGTCAAGTTTTGAAGAAGAACGTGGCGTTCTCGCACACATGCGCGCACATTTTGGATGTCATTCCAGGAGGAAATGGTTCTAAAAAATAAGAAAGTTGACTCATGGTTCTCCTTAAGAACAATGAGAAGCACCTCAGAAGTTGTGCGATGGCAGCAGACATGACTGTCATATCAAGGAAAAAGGAAGGAAAAGTGGACAAGATGTGCGTAAAAGTCAAAGATGGACAGAAGGTGGACATGCACAGAAAGAAGACTCCATTTTTGTTTTTGTTTTGTTTAAACCGCCTTATGGATTCACCTTCCGCAGCCGCATCGCCACTAAAAGTAGGCCAGGGCTTGCTCCCTCAGCATGAGTCTCTTCTTCTTCATCCTGCGGTTCTGGAACCAGATCTTGACCTGTTGGTCGCTGAGGTTGAGCCGGTCGGAGAGCTCCCTCCGCCGCTGCCTGGTGATGAACTCGTTGAGCATGAATTCACCCTCCAGCTCCGCCAGCTGGAGTTTGGAATAAGGTTTGCGTTTTTTCCTGGTCCGGGTGTGCATCGGATACCACGGGGCGCCTGGAGGAGGAAGAGGAGCAAAGATGGTTAGGAGGAAGACGAGGAGGAGGAGGAGGAGGAGGAGGGGGTGCATACAAGGCATTAGCCACCACAGTTGCAAAATCACGGTCACCTCCAAGGTTACGGGGAGTCTGGAGGGGCGTCATCTTACTGGGGGGCTCCGTGCGTGTAACCTTCACCATGAGCATGTGAAATAATAATAAAAATAATAATAATAATAATAATAATAATTCATGAAACCAGCATCTATATTAGTGGACATTTTCCAGATGCACATCCATCATTTCTTCTACATCTCCACAAAGATGGCCTCCAGATACATCTATCTATCTATCTATAACCCACGCCACGGACAGGAAGCAGATGCCAAGTCAATACATATATTCTTTTTTTATTTTTTTTTTACCCTTCCTGCGTCTCACAAGAGCGCTTTGTGTCACACAAACTTTTATTGTTGCAGTTAAAGTTACATTGACGCGATAATTAACCCGTGCCTGCTTTATTTGCGCGTTAAATTAGCCTTGAGTACACATGCAACAGATATTAATCCCGTTTACAAGTCATTAAAAAAAACCAGACAGGGAACTCCCACTCTTTTCTGTTTTCTAATTAAAACTCGTAGTGTACGTGAACGCGGCACCTTTAAAAAAAAGAAAAGTTGAAGTGGAAATGAAAGTGCATTCACGGAAGAATGGGTGGCTGTGACAAAGATAGTGGGCTTTGGAGAAAAAAATTCCACGGTGGAATGGACACAAAAAAAAAAAAGCACATGGCGCGTGGAATATTTTTAGGGCAACCCCTAGTGGCGTGTACGCACCAGGCAAGTCCTTTCCTGCAGGCTCCACATTGACTGTCAGGAACAATAATGACGCTCATTTAAAACGTAAACACCCACGCAAATGCAGCCTAGCTATACACACATATATATATATATGTACATACATATATATGTATAAATATAGTAAATATAAGATATAAAAAGAGGTATGACCCACCTCCGCCTGCAGCCAGATTACTCGCATGGCTTCCCGGTGACACCAGGCTCTGCGTGTCGGTGGATGGAGGCTTGCCGGTCTCATTGAGCAAGGAGGAGCTGGAATCGGACTCCATGGACTGACAGGACGGAGGGTCCTGCGTCAATTGCTCGGTGCCGTATTCGTACTTGGAGAAGGCGGCTGAGGCTGCGGAGGCGGTGGGGCCGATCCCGGTGTGCATCCCGTGCTCGGATGATAGGGATGTGGAGGATGAGTCCCTCGCTCTGTCCTCCCGCTTCAGGCCACCTGAGCCGCCGCCGCCGCCGCCGCTTCCGCAAGCTTCCCTACTTCCGTTGCTGTAGTAACACTTTGATTCCTCGGCTCTGCTGATCTCACACGAGCGATTGAACGTGGGGTTAATGGACACCGGGCTGCTGAAGTACGACTGGGAGTATCCATTGCACGGCTCCGAAGCATTCCACGGGAGGGAGCAAACGTTGTCCCTCCTCGGGTAGGAGAGAGACGGCAGCCCCGCCAGTTGTCCCCCCGAGGCTCGAAAATTGGGGAAATAAAAGGTGTCTCCGGTGTGGATGTTTACCAAAGGTCCCACAAACCCCGGATTAAGGAGATTATGCTCGCCCATTTCCGCGGGCCCGACCAACAGCTTCTAGTTTATTGCAATCTGACATTTAACATAGTTAAACCTGGGGGGGCGCCTGATTGGTCACCCTCGGACCACGTGTCCGGGCTCCGACTTCTTCTGGCTTCCGCGGGGTACCACCCACCCACCCACTCGCCCGCCGCTCAGACAAAACAAAACATCAACTTCTCCATATCTTTATGTGCTTTATGAAAATATCATAAAGATTTTCATATTTCTTTTTGAAGCATTGCCTTTTTAGAGAAGAAAAAAAAAAAAAAACACCAAACAAAACTCCCACTTTGAGCTGTCCGTGGCCTCGTTTAATAACCTTTACAAGCTGGCAAAACTTTTTATATTTTCTTAAATGCTCTATCTCATGAAAAGTATTTTCCTTCCATGTGGCATCTTGTCCCGAATTATGGTTGGATTCCTTGTCACATAAAGACCCGATGCCCCAATTTTACAAGCTTGTTTTAAAGAAAAGACTGATGCTCATTGCAGTATTTACAGTAAGACCGGGTCAGAAGCCAGTGACTCTGTAAAAAAAAAATAAAATAAAATAAAAAAAATGAAGGCAAAGCTATTCTACAAGGTTACTTTAAGAGGGTATATTTCAGCTAATATTCTATAGTACACCTCACATGAACAAGTTTAACAGATACCTCCAATAAATGAACTCTGCTGGGATTGTTATACCTCTCGCTATTATTTTTTTTTTATATGATTTTTACAGGATGACAGGGGACTATGAAGTTGGAGTCTCCGGGTTCGGGCTAATTAGTTGATTTGTGGAGTCGACTTCCGGCAAACATGTTGGAAATATTTTCAATTTTTGGACTAGAAATGTTTTTTTTTTGGATGGACAGAAAGTGCATGAAAGTGCATCAATATCTAAGCACACTAGCTTCCGGTTTGTAGGTAAGTAAATAAATTAATTAAAACAAAATAAATTATTAAAACATTATTAAAAGCTGCAAAAGCAAAAAAAAAATAAAAAGAGTTAGAAAAAAAATGTTTTTTTTTTTTAATGGACAGAAAGTGCATGAAAGTGCATCAATATCTAAGCACACTAGCTTCCGGTTTGTAGGTAGGTAAATAAATTAATTAAAACAAAATAAATTATTAAAACATTATTAAAAGCTGCAAAAGTAAAAAAAAAAAAAGTTAGAAAAAAAAATGATTTTTTTTTGGATGGACAGAAAGTGCATCAATATCTAAGCACACTAGCTTCCGGTTTGTAGGTAAGTAAATAAATTAATTAAAACAAAATACATTATTAAAACATTATTAAAAGCTGCAAAAGTAAAAAAAAAAAAATGAGTTAGAAAAATTTTTTTTTTTTTTTGGATGGACAGAAAGTGCATGAAAGTGCATCAATATCTAAGCACACTAGCTTCCGGTTTGTAGGTAGGTAAATTAATTAATTAAGACAAAATAAATTATTAAAACATTATTAAAAGCTGCAAAAGTAAAAAAAAAAATATGAGTTAGAAAAAAAAAAGTTTTTTTTTTGGATGGACAGAAAGTGCATGAAAGTGCATCAATATCTAAGCACACTAGCTTCCGGTTTGTAGGTAAGTAAATAAATTAATTAAAACAAAATACATTATTAAAACATTATTAAAAGCTGCAAAAGTAAAAAAAAAATATGAGTTAGAAAAAAAAATCATTATTGGTCACAAGTTTTGGTTTAAAATGAAAATAGTACAAAATGTGTCACATGTTAGAAAATTAAATCTTACGAGTTAAAATGCGAATAATCCAAATAAAGCAAAGACTGCCAAGCCCGGCAATAACAAGTCTGAGCAGAGCTGCTGTGGGTTTTAAATGTGCTCCAAATGTGCCAGTGCGGTGTTATGTGAGAACTGCTGCAGCAATCCTTCAAACAGTATTTGGGGGAACTTTTTTTTTTTTTTTTTTTTTGCAAGCTAGTAGATATTTGAGAGCTGTAAAATTGACCTTCTATGTCATTTCAGTACAGAAATAGAAAAGCAGAAATGGTTAAATTGAGATTTTTGTTAATTTTGTTAATAATTTCTGCTTCTTTAGCATATATAGTATATTTAGTAATTTTTATTTTTAGAGTATCTATACTGTGTTTGCATGCACATTTCCATTTAATTAAAGATAATGCTTTGGTTTAAAGTGGAGCGTTAATGCGTCTTGGTAGGGCGTCAAACCTTTCCAATAATAAATACCAGAAGCCAAACAATCCAGTGTGACGTTTACTGCAAAATGGCCGTGTGTGTGTGTGTCTCTCTGTGTGTGTGTGTGTAAGAGTACTCAAGTACTCTTTACCTTAAAGCCATGTGTTGGATCTCCTGTACGTCCGCATTTGACTTTCAAACTAATGCGCATGTGATGATGTCATCCATTCGCCTTTTGCTGCCATTAAATGAGAAAAGTCCAGCTAGCTTTTTTTAAAAAAAAAAAAAGCCAAGTATACCAAGCATGCACCAAGCACAGAGACAGTCAAGGTCACTGTCTAGTCCACAGTCTCCTCCATAATGGAATTACCCTCCTGGAAGGCATCGGTCCTGTCCAGACAGGGCAATAGCCCCAAACAAAAGGCCTTTCTTCCATTTTCTCTCTTTGGTTCCGTGAAGGCAGCTTGTTATGGCCTTCTGCAATCCTCCTTTTAAAGCTTCCTTCAAGGGAGAGAAGAAGCCAAGGAGGAAGCTCTAAAAAATATCGCACAAGCGAGTGGTAAAAGTTTTAACTCGAGAACTTTACTTTACTTTGTCTTTGAAACAAGACTTGCATACAAATCATACAGAATTTGGCTGATATGAAGTAAATATTTGTTCCTATTATTTAAAAAAAATTAAAAATCGAGATATTTGAAGTGAAGGCTGATTATAAGGATATTTAATTGGTCAAAATGGCTGACTGAACTTGGCCATCACTTTGGAAAGTGAGAGTGAAAACAGTATTTTTTCATTCATAAAATTATAAGTAACATTTTAAGTGAAATATAATTTTATTTATAAAAAACACTAGTAACATTTTAAGCATATATGTATATTTGAATTTAAATTCCCTCCAATTGTTAAAAAAATATAATTAAAATTATAACACAAATGTGCATAATTATAATTAGATTTTAAATACAGCATAACATTATTATCTGATCACACATATTAAATGTTATAAAAAAATAAAAACATATACAAATAGGTTAAAATAACCTATAGTGTTTTTACTTTTCCACATCAAATACACTATTTTTTTTTTAAAGTAAACGCCAATTTATAAAAATACATTATATTAGAATAACTTAAATAAAAGCTCACATGTGCTCTTAGCTCCAAGCAGGAATCCCTTCAATCCTTCAATGTATACTTTTATATTTCTCTTCAATCGCTTTTCATAAAGAATCAATCACCAAAAGTCCAAATTTTGGGGAAAAAATAGGATAAAATAAACACAAAGCAAGCAAGTTCCTGCTGTGAAATGATCGCATGGATTCTTGAGTCAATAGCAGCTCAGCACTTCCTGATATTTTCCTCTGGTCACCACCAGAGGTTATCAGCCCCCTTTCCATGGCTCTCACGGAGGCCTGGAGCTTGCATGCATGCACACATACCCCCCCCACACCCACTCCCACTCCACACACACACACACTGCAAATAAACAATAGAAATAGCACTCTTTGCATTTCAACTAAATCAGTATAAGCAACTTAAGAAGTTTTTATTTTATTTGTATTATTCTAAAAAAATAATACATTAATCATTATTATAAATAGAGGGACACGTGATTTAATTTTGACATACACAAATAATTTGTATAATAATTTGCCTCAAGCCAGTAAAAAAATTCCACAAAACTTTCCATAATTCAATAATTCACATTAATCACAACCTTCTATGGTTTTTAATTGAAAAACAACAATTGTGATATATTAAATTGTAATAAAATAAAGATTACTTATATGTTCCAAACATTCAACTTCGTACTGTGTGTAAATATTTGGCGCTAATGTTAAACAAAGTATGCAAACATGCGCATAAACGATAAAGAAAACAATAGTACTTTGTATTTTTTTTTACCACGTAATTATTTAGAATAAGATTTAAAACATAAATAAACATAATCACACTTGAAGTGGGCCTGCTCCCACACGAAGAGTAAAAAAAAAAAGGCCTACCTTGAAGGACGGCGTGGACGGCGTGGCTGAGTCGTGTTGGTTGTGAGACGTTCAATGTCCTACCTGGTCAACAATACACACCTCACGGTGAAGCTTTTAGGGTCAGAAAAACTTCTTGGTTTCTGCCCCCCCTCAAAAAAAAAACAAAAAAAAAACAAAAAAGACAAAGATCAGAGACCAAATGTTAATGCGAGCCCCGGAGTGATGGTCAGAAATGGAGGTCGGAGGATTTCGCCTCACTTCCCCTTTTTATGTATTTATGGCCCGCCATTAAGCTGGCCTGTCTAGACGGGAAAATAACACCTTGTTTGCCCACAAACAAACCGCCGGCACCGGTGTCCAGCCCCCTATTTATTATGCACAATCTGCCGCCATGTCAAGGTCAAAGTGACTGCATAGTCATGGTCAAGGGTAAAATCTGGACTCACTAATTTTTTTTTTCCACAAGAAGCAAAAAGTCAGCTTGGATTCAAATCAACAACATAAAAGAAGCGGTTAGAATGAAAAAAAGTTAGCCAGTGGAGCTAAAAAAGTCCACCAGAATTAAAAAAAAAAGTCACTATTATTTTAATTTGCTTTATTTGTAACCGGATATATCTCAAAGTTTCATTTATTAAATAAATCCGTCCAGAAAATAGTAATTATTATGGATTATTCCAGTCGATAATTGAATAAATTACAACTCTAATGAAAACTTGAAAGAAAACAAACTTTCTAATACTAGTAAAACTTAAAATACTATTTTTGTAATAAAACGATTTAGCTAAAAACACATCATGAACCCCAAATTCAATGCAAACATCACCTGTGTTTATTCTTCGAACTCCGTACGAAGCTCAAAAATGTCACGAATAAAACATTCAAAATACACGTAGCGTGCAATAATTTACAAATTTAGTAATAATTTCCAAACTAAACGCACCGTAGAGTGATATTTCCGTGTACTATTTACCCCCAAAGTACTCCCAGCCACTTATTATTAGCAGTGCATGTGCAACAAGAAATGAGTCCGGGTGGAAAATGGGCTCTTTGCGAGTCAGGCAGACGCCATGATGCCTGATTGACTTTTAATCATCACTTTGCCATGCAGGAGATGCTTGCACATCCGCCGGGCGCCATCATACCAGGAGTGGTACAAGTAGTAGTACTAGTGGGGGGGGTAGAGATTGGAATATTTAATGATTTTTATTATCATTTATTTATGAAAACATAACTGCGGGATACGCCATCCAACACCACAACATCCGAAGTTACAAGCTTGGCACGACACAAATAAAGTAGGAGTGTGTATCCATGTGTAATACTCACTGACTTTAATGGTTTACAATCATTGCAGTTGCATGACAGAATCCTTCTCGGACAAAAAGGAAAAAAAAAACATACAAGTATACTCTAGTTACAGCTCGGCCATACTACATAATATGAATTAAATAAGAAGACATTGCACTACACAGATAAACAACAAATTCCGCCTCTGAAATTCCAAATTCGACCAAAAGTCATTTTTTTTTATCTTTTTTTCTTCTTCAGCGGCGAGTATGTTGAAGTATTTTGTCTTCAACCTGTCATTGTAAGTCCCAGCATAAAAAAAAAAATCAGCAAAAATCAGTCTTGATCTTTTTGAAATGTCGACTTTCCTTCCGTGATTTGGTTTGAATGAGAAAGAGAAGACAGAAAAATGGAAATAAAAAAAAAGAAAACACACAATACTTGACTTTGAAATACAGATATCGTTTTAAATATTATATATTTATATATGTACAGTCATATAAAACAAATATGGAGTCAATTTTCAGTATTTTTCACAGTTTTTAGAGACTCCAAATTGAAACCAGCGGCGGAGTTTGGGAGGAGAAAGGGGGGGGGGGTATGTGATGTGAATTAAAAAAAAAAAAAAATGATTTTGACGTTTTCTTTCCGATGAGAGAGGTATGATGGCGGCATAATGTCGGACCTCCTCATCAAGTGGCGTGCAGGTGACTGTTCTTGGATTTACTGACAAACTTCTTCTCCTTCACCCGCCGGTTCTGGAACCAAATGGTGACCTGGCGCTCCGAGAGGTTGGTGGCGGCCGAGATGCGCCTTCTCTTGTCTTTGGTGATGAACTTGCTGGCTGCGTATTCCTTCTCCAGCTCCTTCAGCTGCACCTTGGTGTAAGGGACGCGCTTTTTGCGGCCGCGGCGGTAACTGCTCACCTCAGGCTGCAGGGGCACCACATCTGTATATGCGGGGATGGGGAGTTGGGGGGGGGGGGGGTAATACAATGTCACATTAGTTCCATAAATGCAGACAAATGTCAGCAACGACATGGCACCGTTTCTACAGAAGGTTTATGAGCACAATTATGGCGTTTAGATGATAAAAAATAACACTACAATTCATCTACGTGGATCCATTTCCGCCTATGTGACTGCATTACCAGCATGGAATTGTGGGTAATACGGTGAAGATAGCACAACAGCAGGCCTATCGGCTACATATAGCCGATATGGAGCAGACTAGCATGACGATTGTGGGAGTGAAACAGCGCATGTGTGCGTTTGGAGCACAATGCGCACACTGCGTCGCGCTTGCGTGGATCTTCTTCCAGAGTGCGAGGGGTGGGGTGGGGGAGGCAATATTGTATATAGGAAGTTGTGTTGTAGTATATCCGCTATATGTGATATTAATCCTAATAATGTAGTAAACACCTTCCAGTGGTCTCTGTATTTATTTACATGAGGGGGGTCTTGGTCTTGGCTTTGACCATTTTTTTTGGTATGAAACATGACTCCGATGTGTGTGTATGAGTGTGTGTGTGTGTGTGTACAATTGTGTATCCCGATATATGCAATACATGACATGGGTTGAGATTTATTGACACAATCCAAACAATCTCCCCTGACCGAAAATCAACTCGTGTTCATCCATCACATGACCTCAAAAGGTCATGCCATAAAGTGATGTATTTTTTTGTATTTGTCGTTTTTTCAATATCGACTTAAAAATCGACTTCCATAAGAGACATGAAGGTTGGAGATGTTTCCTGGGTACCTGTCCATGTTGCTTTGGTACATGATGATTAGGTTTAAATGTAAATGTTGATAACCAAGTAGAAACATGTGATGATGTTAAAAATAGCACTGCTACTCCTCAACCGGATGAGGGAAAAAATTCCCATTTGTGTTATTATTTTTTTTTTTTTACCTGGAAACGGCGACTTCCACAGATGACCGGACTGCGTTTGCTCCTTGGAGCAGTACACCTGCCCGTCCCAGCCATTGGAGAGAGCCCAGTGCTGGTACCCCTCCATGGGGATGAGGGCGTCGTGCCTCGGCTCGGGGTGGCCACTGATGCCGGGCACCACCGACACGTCCAGATATCCCGGCACGGCCTGGTACGAGCTGGCGAAGCTGGGGTAGAAAGCGAACTCTTTAGCCCGGCTAGACAGTTCCTCGCCGGGGAGAGCGGTGCCGGGCTCGGCGTATTTGTCCGCGGGGTGGTACGAGCACGGCTTCTGCTGCAAGTTGACGTTGTGGGAGTGGGAGAGCCTGCAGCCGTAGTAGGGGCCCCCGAACGGGTAGCCGTAGCTCAGCGAGGCGCCGGAGGACGACTGCGGGGCGGGACACTGGCGAGCGGTGTCCGGCGAGGAAATATCCGAGTAGACGGAGCCTTGGTGGGTCGCTATGGTGCCGGAGTGTCTTCCCAGGGCGGGGTGCGACATCAGGTCTCTGCAGTGAGTCGCGGGGCAATTGCCGCTCAGTCCCTCCATTGTTTGGCTTTTATTCGGAGCGCTTTCATTCGGGCTTTTTTCATAAACGTACATCAAGGTGTCCGCCCAGCGTGGATGCACAAGCAGCGAAGTCGTCATATCAGGGGCTGCCGATGCTTTTTAAAAGTCGACTTCTCCAAGACGGACACCTCATTTCCAAGTACATTTTTACACTCGGCGCATGCGCACACCCGCGCCCCTTGCGCGTCCACTTCATTAAGGATGTGGCACGTGATACGCTAACAGGTCCACCGCGCGCACAGCCCGAGAGCCGGACCGGGGCAGCCCTTTAAAGAGACACTGGTTCGCATGGCGGAGCTTCTCCCCGCGCGCCACGCGGCGCTGCCATTGGCTCCGAGCGGCCAGCCTCGCTCCCTTAAAGGGAAGTTTGCGCGCTGGGACGGCGGCGGCGAATGAAAACAATCTGGGGGTTTTAGCCGGCTTCCGAGCACTGCGGAAGGCCGCCGTGGGCGAATGCATCACTCGTTCTTGCGTTTCTTCACCCAGCGCCATTCTAAACCTTGCAAAAGTCATTCCAAAGCGCACAAAATGTGTCATTTATCCCACGATGTTAGTCCACATTGCTCAATTGGCGTTCTTCGTTTCATGGAATGACCCAATGCAGGACTTTAGAGACCCTTTACGCACCTCGAAACGCTTACTTTGCACACTGAATGAATATTCTAACAAGGCGTCACCCCTAATCCATACAACAAATGCTTTTTTTTGATTTGGTACTTTTTGGAATAAGCTGCACATTAATACATACACTATCAGGCTGTGCGTAAAAGAAGTACGCATGCTGTATTTCTGAAACGGTGCTCCAAAAGTGCCCCAACTTGGTCCTAACAGTTGCATGACAGCCATCACAGGAGCAAGATCAAGATTTTTTTTTTAAAAAACCTTTTGGATTATTAAAAAAAAAATAATAAAGGCATGCGTAAAGACGATGTCAGGCCATAAGTACATGATTCCAACTATATAGATGTATATAAAATCACCCATAATGCGTATTAGGTGTCATTTTTGGGGTCTAATATTGTCAAGAAAATACATAATGATATTAATTTTTCACTTGTATTGCTGCAATTAGTCGTCAAATGTGCGTAAAAGGATCACCTGATGCATTGAACATGGATGTCCATAGTTATATTAATGCCATAGTCATTTATATATTAAAAGTACAATATGATTAAGTATATATACATATATATGTATATATATATATGGCAAGATATCTCAAAGTTTGGGTTCATAGAAGCAAAAATAAAGATAAAATTATAAAAAAACTGAGCTTATTATTCAACGATGAATACTAATAAGTTATCAGAGCAACTGTACACACACACACACACACACACACACACACACTGAATGTTAGTCATTTTGCCAAAACGCCAAAAATAAGCCTTGACTGTCACATGATATAATCGCAAGTGAGAACCACACATAAAAAAATGCGCACGAATGCAATCCACGACAAAAAAAAAATGAGTTTTAAACTCAGCAATCATCCCACCCGGAGTCACTCCGGGTAAAGTTGTTATGATAATTCACCGAACATTTACCTCTTGTGACAGTTGCTGTCAGAAATGCAATATAATTTTAGTGTCACTTCACTTCAGGTGTTATATTTAAAAAGGAATTAAAAGGCATTAATTCCTTTTTTCTGCGTATTATTGAAGCGCATCCATCAGCGCCATGCGAGGAGTTGCTGACGCTGCGGGCAAACAAATAACAGCAAGATTAAGACTGTGTGCATGGCACACAACTTTTTAATTAGATGCCATGGTAGAAGTGCACAAATATTTGACAACATGGCTTTACTTGATCCCCGTTCACGCCCTAGTGTTAAGAAATGTAAACAAGAAAATGCGCCATATCCTACTAGTGACTAGGTGTTTATTTGGAAAGACTTAAGGACTAATATCTTGCCCGTGGCGCTATTTTGGAGGTGAGCATTTCATCCACGGGAGAGGCCCACGCACAGAGTATCCATAAAGAGCGCTTTTGGTGATGAGTCACTCATGCTGTATCGCTGATGGACATTTTTCAGTGTGCCGAGTTGTCATGCATGGGGAAAAAGGTGGCCTGCGTGTATGCGCCTGCACGCCACTATAAGGAAGCAGAGCCCCCTCTGTCCTTTTTTTTTTTTTTTTTTTTTTTTTTTTAGGAGAGGCACTGTGGTTCTTTTGTCTTGAGGAAAAACACAAGCACGAAAAGGCGCATCTATAGGCGGCAGCTGCACGGAAGTCCAAGGTCAAGGTAAAAAAACGCAGACAAACAGGGTCGTAATCAGAGTCTAGACGCACAAGAATGAACTTCACACTACGCAAACTGTTTTTTAGAGGCGCTTACTCTCAAACATTTGCTGTGTGAAGGCGACTTTTGCATTAAAAAAAAAAAAAAGCGTCCCGAATTGTTTGCTTAAGGAGCTGGTTCCACCTAAAACTGCATCGGATAGTGGCTCCTTTTTGGATAATTATCACCAATTAATCTTAAATATGCATATCCTACTTCTAAACAAATATGAACTGTTTTAAGGTAAATCTACAAAAGAGTAAAGCTGCTAATTAGGTGCTTTGTTATTATTATGCTGACATAATAATTATTAGTGTTGGTGATGTATTTACTAAATAATATTCCACCACTTAATATTTTTATAACTGTGATAATTCTGCAATAAAAACAATGTCAAATATTTATATTGGTATTCCTTACAGATGTGATTCACCCTGCAGGAAAGAAGTGTATTATCGCATGGAAAAAAAAATTCCACCCCCCCCCCACCACACACACTTCTTTACTAATATTATAAAATTAATATTTCTTATAAGAATATATCTTGATTAGGAAGTCACGGTGTGGGGTAGTAACTATCTTAACAAGCAGACTTCATGTCCTTCCCAGACAGACTCTCTCTGAAGTGAAGGTCTGGGGAATGAGGGGGGGGGGGCATCCATCCTCACTAAAATCTTGCCTACCTGCGGCTTCCGCTCTCAGGAAGTGCGTCTGCGTGGGCACATGACTGCGCTTATCTCATTTAGTTGAGTGAATTTAGCTGTTAGCAATTACACCACAAGAGTGGATATTTGACTTTCAATGCAATTAGGAATATTCTTTTATGATTATAGGAATATAGGCTCATTGCAGCTGCACGTGCACACTGCAGAACATGGAATAAAAATCAATCAGAGATTGATCCAAATATATCAGGAATATTTTTTTTTGCATTCATAAGAAAGTGAAATAAAAAAGTGCTAACCAGAACCGTGATGACTAAATATGATAATAAATGACTAAATAGATTTTACAGGAAAAAAAAAAAAGGCCAACCGCTCAGCTCTTAAGTTGTATCACCGTGAGTCACTGCAGCCTGAAGTACAACACTGCCTGTGTTCCACTTTGCGCCAGACGGGACTGGATGCAACCTTGGCTGCTACTAAGGTAGGTTCCTCGGTCGTTTCCTATATAGGCCACGACTTAAGGTGCACCTGGAATTGAGCACTAAAATATCTTTTGCAACAATAGAAGCCCGAATATGGAACAGTCATATGAGTTCTTGTGCTAATTTTAAGCAGAAAATGAGCAGAAAAAACTATAACAGCATCTAATTTAAGTGGTTAGTCTTTCTGGGTTGCGTTCAAGATCACAAATGTTCGTAATGTTCCGAAAACGCAAACGTTGTATTTAGAATATAGGAATCCAAAAAGAGAGGGAGTGTAAACAGGCGCAAATATAGAAGAGTGTGTTCTGGTTTTTATTACGCATTAAGATGGACAAATTCCTGCTACATTCCTCACCCCATTGCTCAAGAGCTTCTTCCACATCATCACGCCACAGTATTGCCCAAACTCAATGAACTAAGAGGAAGTTTTGGAAATGAGCCCACACATGAAACGGGACTCAAGTGGGCCTTTTTTCACTTTTTTTTTTTTTGGAGAGAGGGGGGGGGGCAGATGCAGATGCAGAACACTTGTGCAAGTGGCTATTTATCTTTCAAAATAAAAGGACAGGATGGTTGTTGCACCGTTCATTTGCACGCAGCGTGTCATTACGCACAACACAACGACAACAACCCGCTTATTTTGCCTTCCAATTGAACACGTTTCAACTTCACCCGGACCTCGAACGCAACACTGGCTTCAACCGTAAAAAGAAAAAAATAAAATATTTCATAACTTGGTAATTCATTCGTTTTTCGATGAGGAAAAAGCGTCAAAAAGGCTTCAATTTGAAGTATAAAACTCCAAGCTTAAATGTTACATTGAATTATTTACATTTTAAATAGAAATATATTTCTTAAAGAATATAATATGTAATATTTATTGCAATTTAATCGCACAGTTCACAAATACCACCAAATGGTGACCGATTTATCAAAAGTATTTGGGCCTGTGCGTCTATTTTGCATCCTTTTGCGCATAACTACAATTAGATAAATGATGTGCAGGTGAAGTCAACTATACAATTTTGTGCATTAATCAACTATAAAGTACTATTTTAGACTATGTATTGTATGATTCCATATTTGGGGACTTTAATAAACAATACAAGGCTGCATTGACTTTGGTTGTGTTGTCAAAATATCGGCTGTTTTCATTCTAATTTCCAAACTATACATTCCTATTTTTTTTTTTTACTTAAATGTGTGTTATAAGATGGGCCCACGCCACTACTAATATCCCACGCCGCGGCAGACTAAATACTTCCTCCTCTAGTCGGAAGTCCAAGTTCAAGTTAAGAGAGGCGGTGGTGGCTGCCGGGCAGACAAAAGACGCACACGTTCATCGTCAATCATCTCAGTCTGCAGCCTCCTAAAGAAGCTAATGCGCTTGGACCACGAATGTATGTTTGGGGAGGGGGGGGGGGGGTCGTTGATACTAAGTATTAGTTATTGCTCATGCGCAAATCATCCATTCACTTGCATAATATTTGCGCATAACTGCACTGCATCATTTAAATGAAACCAAAATATTAGAAAAAAAAGCTCCAATTGGGGTACATTGCTGCCACGCAAGAGTGAAATCACAGCCACGGTGTTCGATACCCAAGAATGAAGGTAAATGTGAATGTGAAGGTAAATTAGTACTATTATCTTTGTGAAGATTATGGATTGGATTTTGAGTCTACTTTCAAAATACTACTATATTTTGAGGTGAGTAAAATATTATATATATTCCACTGAAAATATGTAATAATAATAAGTCATTCTACCAATGTATGAGCATCCATGTCTAAGCTTTCAAACAAAACAACGAGACTAAAAACTAGAATCCCTTAGTTAGCGTATGCGATAATAAGGAAAATATTGTCACGCATCCCTGACATTAAACGCCACATTTGGTTATGAACTCTTATTTTAACCGCAATATATTGACAATGACGTATAGACTATATGACTAATATTCCTAACGAGTCATTTTGTAACACACTCAGGCTTTCAGGGGGAGCACAAGAAAAAGAAACAGGCCAGTGGCGCACAGATGCGGCAGGCGGGTTTGCACTTATTGTTCGGGTTTAATGCTGCAAAGGTAAAGCGAGGCTATGGAAGTAAATGTAAATATTAGATAATTCTATGAAAAGCCATGAAAAGATCTTAGCGTATTATTTTTTTGCGCATAATTCCACAACAATGTGCAGTAACTACACCAGGAATGTGGATCACATATTGGATGAGGATAGATAATCGATTCTTTAGTTGATTTAACACTGCAAGATAATGCATATATATTTGCCGCAGTTCCTCCAAGTATATTCGTCACTTTTGCGCACAGGTCCAAGTGCAAAAACACACTTTATGCCGCTTAACAAACACGTTGATGCCATTTATCGCCGGTTTCCATTTAGTCAATTTGCATTTATAGCTGCAGTATATATATGACGCAGGAAGGAAAATGAGGGGAATCTTTTTTTTGGAGTGTCTGACTCCAATAGTCATTTGCACCACCACTCGGCGTCAAACTATGCGCATTTTTTGTTATTTTGACGCTTTGACTTAAAAAAAAAATCTCAGCCTATTTAAAGTACATTCCAACCATACAGATGTTGGAATCTTTAATAAAAAAGAAGATATTATGAAAGAGATGCGTTCAGGGACAAGTGTCCCTGTTGTCTGAATGTCAAAACGAACCCGGAGTTTAGACGCAACAACGTCCTTTGCGCACAGACGCGACAAACAACTCCGATGAAACAATTAGCGCGGGCTCATTAGTGCCGCTGCACTGCGCACATCCGCAATATAGCCAAGACGAAGTTCAAGTTCAAAGTCAGCCTCCACACACGCAGACGCCGTGGATGCGGGGCAGCCTTCAGCTCCGCAGCATCCACGACATGAGTCCGAATACATGATTATATATTCATATTTATAAATACATAATAAAAGAGTTATTATAAGAACCCACAAACAGTCAGTGTAGGATTATCATTCGTTAAAATAGTCTAAAGTTCGTTTTTGACAATCGAAAGCATCATTTCAATGCCAATCGAATCACCAAAAAGGGTTTAAACTTCAATAATATCATATTCAATATTATGATATTGACATTTCCAATACAGAAAACACGCACTGCTGCAACAAATAAACGAAAAGTCAATAAAAAACAGATTTAAAACACAGGTATGGAATCACGAACGTGGACTTAATTGCCGCACGGATACAATAAATAAATAGACGCATAAATATAATGTAATAATAAAAGGGCATATGGTGATAGAAATGTGAAGTTTACCGTCCTCTGTTACAAACTAACATCTGTGCAAAGTTTCTGCTCTATTGCACCACTGTGGGGTGTAAAAAGCAAACCCCTGTGCACATTTTTGCGGCACTTGTATTAACTTGTGTACTTTTCGTTCAGGGGTGGGCTTTTTTTTAAAGGAATACAAAAACTCCAAATAAATCATAATATAATATAATATAATATAATATAATATAATATAATATAATATAATATAATATAATATAATATAATATAATATAATATAATATAATATAGCCTACATTTGTTTTTTTTTATATAACTGCAGGATGTGGACTTAAAAATGGAGGGGGGGGGGTGTATTGTAGCTGTATAGAGGCGGGAATATTTTTTTCCCATAAGGCCACATGAACTCAACCTCTCAACCTTACAATGCCTAGTATAAATATACATATCAATAGTATGTAATAGTATAACTATATAAAAAAATAACAGTCAGAAATAACGGAATTGAGCACAGGAATATTCTAAAATATAATATAATACCTACTAGGCAAATACTGCCATGAATACATAAAACATGAGTGTTTTGATGAGCAGTATGCCTGTAGGTTTACCATGCAGGTCATTGTTTGGTGTACTAGTGTATTATGGTGTACTGGTGTATTAGCATCCAGTACAAAATCCCAACAGAATTCCGTCTCTGTTAAAAGGGAATTGTACTTTTCATGGAGGTGAATACGTGAGCATGCATTACACGTCGTAAAGGAACAGTTCAGGAAACTGAATCCAGCAATTCATCGGGAATTCATGGCTCCTCCAAACCCCAACGGGATGAACTGCGTATGAGAAACGGGTCTTGTGTAAACTCTTCTCGGATTGTTTGGACTCTTGTGAAACATTGGAAATATCCCAAATGCTAGTATTTGTCCGCAGTTAAAGGTCGGGATGTACTGGGAATGTTGGCCAAGTTCTTGCTGTGTGCTCTGTAATGTAAAAATTGGATTCTGGTTGAAGGTATTTTGGACCATTCCTCGTTCCAAAACATCTCCGGTTGAGTCAGGTTTGATGGTTTCCAAGCATGGACGGCCATCTTTAAATCACAGATCTTCAATCATATTTAGGTCTGGGGACTGAGATGGCCGTTCCACAACGGTGTACTTGTTCCTCTGCATGGATGCCTTAGTAGAATCGGAGCAGTGTTTAGGGTCATGGTCTTGGTGCTGGATCCAGACAACTGATTCTTGGAGACTGTTGGCAACAATCTGCTGATACATGATGGAACCACCACCAAATGTTACTGTGGGCAGCAAGTGTTTGTCTTGGAATGCTGTGTTCTTCATCCGCCATGCATACCGCCCCCCCCTAGCAACGTAAATGGAGTAACAAAGCTTGAGGGACTCACAGTCACGCCCATATAAGGAAGTGATTGCCGTCTAAACCTAATAACTGGTTGGACCACCCTTGGCAGCAGCAACTGCAATCAAGTGTTTGTGATAACTTGCAATGAGTCTCTTACAGAACTGTGGAGGAAGTCCGTTCCACTCATTTTTGCAGAGGTCGTTTTCATTCAGCCGTGAATGTTCTCCAGCATGAAGCTCCTTCTGAAGGTCACGCCACAGCATCTCAATAGGATTCAAGGCAGGACTTGGACGACAACACCTAGTTTTCTTTTTTCTTTCAGCCATTCAGAGATGAGCTTGCTGGTATGTCCTGGATCGTTGTCCTGCTGTCCGCTTGAAGTCATGAACAGATGCCCGGATGCTCTCCTTCGGGATTTCAGGTCCTGAAGCAGCAAAACAGCCCAGACCATCACACTACCACCCCCATATTTTACTGTTGGTATTTCTTGTCAGGTCACAGAGTATTTTCCCAAAGGTCATTAAGATGTTTTCAGGCAAATTTGAGACCAGCACTAATCTTCTTTTTGTTCAGGAGTGTTTTTAGTCTTGGAACAGTTTTTCATCTTAACGGGCCGTAGTTTGATCCATAGGATAATTAACCAATAACCACACTTAAGTGAAGTGCTGATGTCTACAGCCACCCCCCCCCCCCCCTCCCAAAAAAAAATTGCTTGAGTTGTCACGTTGAAGCCGGAAACCAATGTAATTGCCCCAGGCTCAATAACTGCCGTAGAATGCATTCAGCTGTATTTAATATTAATGTTTTTCATAGATTTGATCTTACTGGGGGGTTCTTAATTTTTAATATACATGAGCTATGGCAACGATAGAAGCCATCCATTCATTGGATATGCCGTTTATTCTCACCAGGGTCGCGGGTATGCTGTCTTGGACTTGGATTATGTCTCCTAGCTGCCATGGGAATGCCTTGGTGTCCTCCTGGTGGAACTGGAACGTCTGGACTCTGCTACTTCCCGACCCAGACCTGGATAAGTGGAAGAAAATGGAATGGAAAGGAAAACAAAATGGTGTACATCTTTGATGTCTGATTATATCTTAATTATCTCAACTCATTTGCTGGGAATTATAAGACAGAGAATGACATCACCACCGTTTTTTGTGTTACAATGGAAGCCAATCACATCATTGTATACCTCCAACATTTAATAGTTGCTCGGTTTTGGAAGGTATTCATTAACAATATGTTTATGATTGTGGTGGATGTGGTTGGCAGTGGTGGAGAACATGACTAAATCTACCGAGAGCCGTTTCTAACATCTAATTGCAGCACTAATGTAGCCCAGAAAGTCAACAAAAGATGAAAAACAGTTCACGCCGATGCAGTACTGTTCTACACCTCTGCAAACAAACATTTTAATACCTGGCTGCGTTAATTGAAAGCATATCGAGGCAGGTTAAAAGAATATACGGCATATAGCTCTTGGATTGGATCTCATTACGTCGTGCAGGTGTACACTTGGTATTTATCCACTATTTAAATAAGACCAAAACACTTTTACTGGCATGCTAGCTCTCTCTCTCACACACACACACACATTATAACAAACAAAAAAAGTGCATTTATGCAATTTCACACACGTACCCCTTGCTCTATTGTTGTTTTAATTGGTGACATATTTCGTAAATCAATACAAAAACACAAATGTGAACGATGGAAAGCCTTGACTGTACTTCCATATAAAAATGTATGAGAAATGTATGACAAAATATGAATTATGCACCCAAACTTTTTGACTCGCGGGCCGCATTGATATAACAAAATTTCTGGGGGGGGGGGGGGGGGGGCACAGACTATATATTTTACACGTAACAGTCCACCTGGTATTATTGTATCTGTAAAATTGTCATGCAATCTGCTATTATTATTTATTATTTTCTAAATATTTTAAAAATAATAAAATATTATAATAATTAAAATAAAATTAAAATAATAATTATTATATTATTATCATGTAAAATATGCAAATATAACAATATTATTATATATAATTAATATAATAATTAGGGCGGCACGGTGGTCTAGGGGTTAGCGCGCAGACCTCACAGCTAGGAGACCAGGGTTCAATCCCACCCTCGGCCATCTCTGTGTGGAGTTTGCATGTTCTCCCCGTGCATGCGTGGGTTTTCTCCGGGTACTCCGGTTTCCTCCCACATTCCAAAAACATGCTAGGTTGATTGGCCACTCCAAATTGTCCATGGGTATGAATGTGAGTGTGAATGGTTGTTTGTCTATATGTGCCCTGTGATTGGCTGGCGACCAGTCCAGGGTGTACCCCGCCTTACGCCCGAAGACAGCTGGGATAGGCTCCAGCACCCCCCGCGACCCTCGTGAGGAAAAAGCGTTAGAAAATGAATGAATGAATGAATATAATAATTAGCATTAATATAATAAATATACTAATCATAATCGTTATAATAATAATATAATAATTATTATTTTAATTTTTATTATTATTATGTGCTTGTGTCTCTTTTTTCAGGAGCACTTTGTAAACAACAGACCATGTCAAACAACGAAATTGATACAACCATCAAAAGGTTGGCTCAGGCCATGATGCCAGGTTGTATGTTGAGTTTAAATTCAATACTTTGGAAAGATTGGGCGGGCCGTATTCAAACACTTGGCGGGCCGGATGTGGCCCCCGGGCCGTAGTTTGCCCACCCCTGGGCTAAACACTTGGTAGTTAGGAGGCACTTTGGGGCGTGTGACCAATCGCTGCATAGTGGGCGTGTGCAAAACAGAAGGTTTTGGAAGATAAATTCAAGGAAATACAACTGGAATAAGTGCATATTCTGGAAGATCTAGAAAGTTTTCTGTGCGGGTTTGGTGTGTTGCTTTTGGACCATCCTGCGTGGTACCATGAGCTAATTTTTTTTTAAAAATCAGAGAATATTTGGGGATGCATGGAAAGGGAAGTTTACAAAATGGACGGAAGTTCCCAGACATGGAACGATACGTATCATGATTTTTGCTTGGACGAATGATATAATCCGACACCATTTAGGAACTGTTGTTTTTTTTTGGTAAGGAAATCACAAATGACTTATGGATATCATCAAACAAGTAAACAATTAATGGCAAAAGGCGGGGTACCCCCTGGACTAGTCGTTGTCGTGTTGCCTTCATATTTTACTTAACAAACAAGCGACTTATTTAGATCGCAAAAGCCAAAGTGTTTCCACACTCTGGACCGCAATGTTAGCTTAATTGGCGGTGACGTAATAGATTGTCCTCTGCCATCCGCCATTGCTACGTTTTATTGAGGATTTATAATGATGTCACACACAAGCTGATTTAATCAAGTTCTTTAGAATTTAAAGTACTAAAAAAAAAACTCCACACATCCATATGAAGCTTGTCATGTTCTGTTTGTGCTGCTCTGCTGCCGCCTATCTCTCTCTCGGGATGCAGTGCGCCTTTAAGCCTCATGGGCGGAGCTTACCGAGCACACCTGTAGCTAATTTACAACGGATTATACTTAATCTGTTTAGTATGAAGTGTTCTTTGCCTGTTACTGGTCCAACCGTTACTGTTGTTACCGTAGTTTTACCACCTTTTCAGCTGCTCTATGTTTGTTCCTTTGTTAATAAACTTGTTTTTCTACTACCTCTGCATTTGGGAGACTAATTAACCGGCCTTGGTCAATCGTGATACTGCCATGCTTGAATTAAATGCTGCAATCGTCCGGAATGGCAACTTGTTGAACACAGATCCATGTAGTTGGATCACAGGAATATAAATTGATACATTGATGCGGTAGATTAATTGTTACGCCCCTACTACCCCTACAGCAGGGGTGCTCATTAAGTCGATCGCGATCTACCGGTCGATCGCGGAGGTGGTACTGGTCGATCGCTGGTCGATCGCGGCGTGACATTAAAAAAATATCATCCCAGCATCAATGCCGTCACTTGATTGACATACAGGGCAGCCATTCAGATGACAACTGAATGTTGCCCTTCGGGCGACCAATCAAATCAAACAACGTCTCTAAGTGCAGCAGAACTTACGATGTCAGCCTATCATCCATCCCCGTTACTTGATTGACATACAGGACAACCAGTCAGATGACAACTGAATTTTGACCTTTAGGTCACCGCTCATGCGTAAACAACGATGCAAAGTGCTAAGCTAGTCGGCGAATTGCGAGATTTTAAGCCCTCGCTAAAGTTTATGGTCACTAAAATGAGTGAAGGAGCTGGACCAAGTAAAAAGGCAAAAACTGGACCAAGTAAAAAGGCAAAAAACATATCACTTCCATACGGATATGGAATATTATACGGATATTATGATACGGATATTATCCATGACTGATAAACATTTGGAAGTGTGCTTGAGGCTGGCTATCAGCAGCTACTGTCCGGACTATGCATCCCTGGCTGGTTCAATTCAGTGCAAGTCATCAAAGTAAACTCAGGTAATTACAAAAAATGTTAATAGTTAATTATGTGTGTTTTGCAATATTGGCTCATTTGGTTATGTAAGGTACATCAACATACATTGTACGTACAAATAATCCTCAATACATTTGAAAATAAATAGATGTTTTGCATTTTTGTAGTGGGTAGATCATTTTGACTCGGCCATTTTAAAAGTAGCTCGCATGCTGAAAAAGTGTGAGCACCCCTGCCCTACAGGTTGCGAGACGAAGGTGAGCGTTGAAAGGTATTTATCGGGATATGTTTTTTCACGGAAATCGGTCGTTAGCGATTGGTGTCCGGTCAATCGCAGCATCTGTCGTCTGAAGCATTAATACGCACCACAAACCTTTCTAGATGTTTTGGTACATGTTTTGGTTTTATTTTTATATAGGTGAAATAATAAAAGGCATAAGAGATATTTCCACTCACTTAGCACCCAGAAGGTGACAGCGGATCATGACAGTCATTTGTATCATTTATAACCCGTGGACCGGTGATGCCTATTAGTCACGGTAGCGGCTTCAGTCCTTGTTTACAAGCTAACACATGCCTGTCCCCTGCTATCACGATACACCACGCACGTGAATTTGGTCGGGCAGATGTCAGCTTGACCACAGTTGAAATGTGTGGAGATTATGAGGATGAATGGTAGCGTTCCCTATCGCCCTGTGTCGATGCATGCTGCGTAGCATAAGTAACGCATTAGCGGAGTAGCAGCCGTAGTCACGGCTCTGTTGACTGTATGTGGACGAACAACGGAACTATAAAGTGGTAAAGAACGTTTGGTGAAGAACATGTCATCTGCTATTGACAATATTTTAGAATTTTAGAACCCTGGACTGGTCAACTCCAAATTCAAGGATAGAAATGTTTGAGGATTGGCTCACTGTGACATCACAGTCAGCCGGTGTTAGAAAAAACTCTATAAAACCCGAATGTCCAGAGCCATCCCAAACCTCTTCCCAAAGAGGCAAGCAGAAGTGGTTGGAGTTGCAGGACTTGCCAACCTTGCTGAAGCCCGAAGCCTTTCCGACGTTACTTGGTCACGTCGAAGAGTCAGAAGCCCAAACTGTAAGAAACAATTGATCAGTGTCGCATTTGATCATGTGTAGCATTATACAGTGTGCAAACGGGTAGTTAGCACTTCACAGAGACATGGCTAACACTTAACACAGTGTCTTTAAATGTGAAAAAAATACAAATATTTTGTACATTTTGTACAATTTCACTGGGCCGCACGGTGTACCAGTGGTTAGCATGTTGGACTCACCCTAAGAGATTGGGTGAGGAGGTCAGTCATCCATCAGTCATCCTCCTTCACATCGAGAGGAGCCAGTTGAGGTGGCTCGGGCATCTAGTCCGGATGCCTACCGGACGCCTCCCTGGTGAGGTTTTCCGGGCATGCCCAGCAGGGAGAAGATCCCCGGGAAGACCTGGACAAGCTGGAGGGATTCTGTCTGAAAGCTGACCTGGGAATGCCTTGGTGGAGCTGGAGGAGGTTGCCGGGGACCAGGAAGACTGCTGCCCCTGTGACCTGGACCCGGATAAGTGGAGGAGAATGGAATGGAATAGTTGTTCGTTATTCTGCATTATTTGTTGGTAGTGTCTGATGTGTGGTTATCTAAAGGGGACCTATTATGATTTTTCTACTTTTCTGACCTATAAATGTAGTTAGAATGTTGTATTCTCGTGTTAAACTATGCCAAAGTTTCAGATAATGAGGTTTGAACATTTGGCAAAAAAGTTTGTGATGGCTCAAAACGTTTGGTTTGATAAGGCGGGGTCAAACCGTTCCTTTGTGATGTCACAGAGGAACAGACTTCCTTCTATATAAACTATCTGTCCTATCTGCCCTCCCCCAAGCAAACAGTGGAGCAGAGCTTGGGGGAGGACACAGCGTGTATCTGGCCTACAGCCACGCCCATAAGGAAGCCCGCTCCTCTGTGACATCACAAAGGAACAGTTTTGCACCGCCCTCTGAAACCGAGTGTTTTGAGCCATCCCAAACTTCTTTCAGGGCTCACTTAACCTCGTTATCTGAAACATTGGCATGGTTTAACACGGGAATACTAAGATTTATAGGTCAGAAAAATAGAAAAAGCATAATGGCCTTTAACTTTAATGACCTGTTTTATCATAAAACTACCCAGAACAACAAACTTATTTGGTACAACTGTTTGACTGGCCATCTATCAAAAGTGATCATCCGCATAAAATACACACACTACAAAGTTCCTGGTTCTTGAACTCCAGCTGCAATGTTCGACTTTGAAACTTCCACAATGTAGAATTTGAGGGCTGAGTCCATTTTACGGCTGTAGAGCATACATGTTTTTATGGCGAGGTTTTTATGTCGTCGTATGCACACGCACAAGGACACAAAGAGAATATACACACCCCCTAGATGTGGTATCACGGTGGTCAACTGCTGCACACAGAGTAATACCGTATGTGTAAGGATGTGGACCGCAACATAAAGTCGGAGTCTAAATCAAGCTAGCAAATTAAAAAAGGTGTTCAAAACTACGGCGTGTGAAACAATGCAAAGTTTTATTTTATCGCTTTCACATCTTCTGGTCTCCTGTATGTGTTAAAGGGGAACTATTATGCTCAATTTCCACCCTTTGTATTGAGTTGTGGACTCCTATAGAGCAGCTACACACAATAACCCGCACAGAACTTTTTAGAATTTGCAGAATCTGCACCTATTCCGGCTGTATTTCCTTTCATTTGGGCTTCCTGACAAAACGGTCCGATTTCATTTTTACAAGTGGCATGCCCATTCCGCCATAGTAACTATGAACCATATAAGGAAGTCCGCCTCTCTGTGACATCACAAAGGGAGAGTTTAACCACGCCTTTTGAAACAGAGCGTTTTGAACCATTCCAAACTTCTTTTAGGGATCACTTTTCCAAAATTATCTGAAACTTTAGCATGGTTTAACACCAGAATACAACATTTTAACTACATTTATAGGGCAGAAAAGTGGAAAAAGCATAATAGATCCCCTTTAAATATCTGACATGAGTCATAAGATTTTTTTTAATATTAAAATATTTTGCAGATCTTCATAGAGATGTAGTAAAACATGACAATTAGATGCAATTTTGCAGGAAGCAAATTCAAATGAAGCCATAGTCAAACATGCCAAACCTGTTTAGCGGCGTTGATAATCAAAGCGAAGTCATTAAGGACATTCTGTCCCAACGTCTGACACACATGCGATTTTTTTATAGCAAAACTCTGAAAATGCTTCAAATTAAAAATAAAAATCAGTAACATAATCAATAATTAATTTGCTGCTCTCTTATGTTAGACCTTATTAACATTCAGTTGTTGTGTCCAATCACCAAAGTGGTTCAAACCGGGACTGAGAACAGCAATGTGGATTGTTTTTGTCCCCATCTTGTTCTGTTTGAGTTAAAATATTCTGTCGACAGGCGTGCACACAAACTTTAAATGCAAGACCATGACTTCAGAAATTAAACATCCATGACAAAAATTTCACCACTTTTTCCTGAAGTTACCACACATGGAAAGAACCTGGTTTATACCGTTGAAGTGATGCTTTGGAACGGTATCTGGAGAACAATAAAAGCGCCGTAAAGAGTGAGCCATGGTCTGGTGTTATTTATCAATCCCAAATTGTACGACTGAAACTCAAAACTCAAACAATATGCTTAATAGTTCATATAATGGGAGGATTTAACTTGGATGGCCATTGTTTATTTTT
Organism: Doryrhamphus excisus; assembly: GCF_030265055.1. NCBI lineage: Eukaryota > Metazoa > Chordata > Actinopteri > Syngnathiformes > Syngnathidae > Doryrhamphus > Doryrhamphus excisus. The sequence continues at coordinate 8,480,527 of NC_080475.1, read as the reverse complement.
TCAAATATGTGGTAGGAGACTTGGTAGGTGACACTGACACCTCAGATTGATACCAAAATTAGTAATATCGCCTAATCTGAATTATATTCCAGGTTTCCGATCACATGATTACAGATATGTGTCGAATTAATTACAATAAAATTGTGTGAAAGCATTAATCATATTTTTAAATTACATTAAAATTCTTAAAAATTGTATACACTGAGGACACATTACCAGTTGAGTACACTGGTAATTGAATGCCGCTGGTTAAAAGCCAAAGTAATTTATTTTTCAGCGGCAGTAGCTCTTCCCCTGCTTGTGTAAAGAATTTGGATTCTTCCTGTTCTTCTTGAATGCATTTTCCTCCCTTTGTTTTCCTGCCTTGTGACAATCTTCTGAGACAGACGTGGCTGTCTACATTTCAGAATAAGAATAAGGCAGCAAATCAGAACATTGAAATAAATTCATAATAACTACCTTTTTGGAAAATATATGTAAATTACATAAGAACTGCATACTTTTTTCTAAAATGTGGCAATGTTTGACAAGCTACCCTACATTTAAAAACAGCACTTTACAACAAAATAAATTATTTTCGTAATTTATTTTTTAGAAAATAAGTATATTACAGCAGGGTAATGGAATTATACTTTAGTAGTATATACTAAAATATTAAGATTTTGCATTTTAGCTTAGCATTTTAACCGTGTGACCATGGCATGTGATTGTTGGCATTTAGCTACCTCGAGAGCTCTCGGCATGACTGCACACTTTGTACATTACACGCCTTTTTATGAGACTATGGTATGGTAAAAAATGTTGCTTTTACATTAATTTGTTTTTCTTGTACAGAATTCTGCAGTTATTTAAAATTTCAAACAGAAAGTTTCAGGACTGTGCCGTTTTTTTTTTTTTTTTTTGTAATGTGTTTCCGTTTACTGCACTCACATTTAAGAGTATGAGTTTTTCTGTGGCGGTCAGACGTGCATGAAATAAATTCATATCATTAAGAAACACGTGAGACATAAAAACACACAATTAACCATAGTGATGAAATAACAAAAGCTCACAATTTGAAGTAGTAATTACGGTCATAAAGTTGCAATAAGATTTCTAAGAGAAGGCAAGGCACTTAAAAAAAAATATATACGTACGTATATTCTCTGTCAAAGAAAAAAATCAAACAAGCACCTTTAAATAAATTAAAGATCTACCAGGATCTATGCTGCTAAATTCTCTAAGCTACTCAAGGAACCAAACATGCACACACACACTCACACACATTGCAGTGGACAAAAGCTGCAGTGTGGACGGGCGAAATGAACAGGATGGATTTCTCTATGTCAACTGCTTCATAGCAAGGTTGAAACAGATTCAACAACATGGATGATAAATTTATGACATGTGTCAATTTATAGTAAGATAAGAATTTAATTTTCCAAAATGATATTTGTTAAATGACCACCCTCGGGTCATTGGCAAGTGGTGTCAAATATTTGCACAACTGACAAACAGTTTCATTGATTAAAGCAGTGGTTTTCAAACTGCTGAGGTGGGGGTGGGGATGGGGTGGGGGTCGGGGGGGGGGGGGGGGGGGCACCATAAGCATGTTTCATTTTTAACCCTTTAGGGCAGGGGTGGGCAAATATTTTGACTGGCGGGCCGCATTGAGTTAACAAAATTGTCCGCGGGGCCACAATATATATTTAACACATACACTATTTTATACTTATAATTTTCCTTGAATTATTTGTCTAATTTTTTCTGTAAAAGTGCTATTTCACAGTTTTGTTTTTTTACTAAATAATGTTAAAAGTTGAAATACTTAGAAATCAACTGGCGGGCCGGATTCAAACGCTTGGCGGGCCGCATGTGGCCCCCGGGCCGCAGTTTGCCCACCCCTGCTTTAGGGTATTAATATTACAATTTCAAAAGGTTGTAGCTTGAAAATGCTAAGATATGAAGGCGTACTGTGTATGAGAAAAATCATCAAGTCTCCACAACACCCAACAAAATCAATCAATCAATCAATCAAAATTTCTGATCCACTTTTCATCATCATTCTTTACAGCGGTATACTGAACACCACGCTGCTAGAAGTGGATTTCCTGCAGCACATTCTCCCTTTTTCTTTTTTTCCCCATTCCCGCTACCCGCCCCCTCACCGTAGCGGTGTTTTGACCACCTCTGGTCGCCGCAATGTACGTCGTCAAAGCGCTCGGATTTCCCTTCCCGCAATCCAGAACACGATGAAGCTCCGAAAATGTGCTGCTTTGTGGACTGTCATATTATGCAGAAGGTGCTAGAACCGACAACCCTGGTTTTTATTAATTTTTGGTGGCTTGGAAACTCGCCAGGGTCATTTTTCAACTATAAATGGGAATGTTTTTTTTTTTTTACATTGGAATATGTAACATTCATATCATTCAATTGACAGTTCCACATGTCCAAAAGGAGTATTATTAAATCCTACATTTGATCACTTCCTGTATTCCAGATGTGATTTTTTTGTGTAAACATACAAAACACAACCATAATAATTAATGATCATAAATAAAACATTCAAAATGGTTTTTAGCATTTAGCAAACATCAACTACTTGTATTGTTTCTTGAATTGGCTCATCCTTGTACATTGTTTAAGTTCTTTACTCCAATCCGCTCCATAGTTTGATTCCACATACTGAAATGCTGTGGTATTTTAACGTTGTTCCTGCACGTGTCTTTTGCATACAATTGATTTACATGCAACGTAATCATTGGAAAAACTGTAAACTTTCACTTGCGAATACGCCGGTTGATGAGAACTTCAATATTTGATAAGAAGAAAGTAACCGAAGCTAGACTGCTGCACATTTACTGCAGTGACCGGCAGAGATGACATCATTGGGATTTTATTACCTCCGCCAAGGATGTAGTAAAATCCGAGGTTAGGTTTTCATTACAATTTGTTTGTTGTTTGTAACCTTTGTTCTCCACCTCTGACTGATATCAAAACATAGTCGCGTCTTCACAAAACGTCAAGGTATGTGAGTGAGAGAGAAAAACTAAGTACTGAGTACTAATCTAAGTACTGTGTGAGCAAAGTTGTACGTTAATGTGATCCCGGGTCCTGGAACTCAAACTCAACATGCTCAAGGATCCTTGATCAATGTTTTGCAGACATCAACTAAATAGTCATGCAACATCGAAGAGTACCGCCATTTTGGTGGACAACCTCAGCTACACTTGCTATATCATATATAAATTTTGGTCACATTTTTAGCGAGCCTCAGCATTTCACAATTTGTATTAATAAATATTTGAAATAATATTTTTTGTAAGCCAATCCCTTTTGGAAAGTCTTAATAGGAGGTTGGTTGTTTACTAAAATTTGGCAAGGATCCTCCGAGGCGTCCGACTGCAAATGTCGTGAATGAAAATGACATCCCTGCGGTGCATCAGTTCTGCCGCTACTTTTAGACAGTCGAGTAGTAAAGCTCGTTTCAGAGAGTCGTTAATCCACATTTTGGTAGTTTTCCGTGTCTACGTCAGCACACACCCATATCTGCAGCGGTAATGTGCTCTGCGAATAATTACTCCACGCTCCGTTGTTGTAAAGGACTTCCAGAAGGAAAAGAAAAATGTCCTATTTTTTTTATTGACCACAAAACCAGTTGCTGGTTGGTTGTGTATCGCCTGGCTTTGGTGGGCGGAGCTCACAAAGAGGAAAAAAAGCTTCACAGTGAAGGTGAAGGGCTGCGACGTGGCTGCGTATAGCGTCAAACAACTTTTCCTTTATAAATATTCCGCGCACGCGTCCTCCGAGCGGAAAGAGCGCCGCACACAAACAGACCGTGTTTTCCTAGTTGCATTGGCGGTGGTGACTTTGTTATACCGCCGTAACCATTTCAGAGCGACATGGAAACCATTAAGTACTCTCTAATCAAACAACCGGAGAGCTATTGCAATCATTTATTTCCGGGCGGAGTAGTTTACAATACCTGTACACTATCATCACAAGTGCCCCCCCTGTTATACTACGCTACAATTACATGTGCCGGTTTAGCTAAAAACTGAAAGTCATGATCCTTTTGTGTCCTAGTCATGCAGATTCTGCGTCTCCATCTCGTTTCTCGTCACGTCAGGCTGAGCCGAGGTAGAGACATCTGGGTATTTATTGTGCTGGCGAACAATGGCTGCTGGCTGGAGCTTAGCATACTTTAGAACAACAAATACGGGTTTGCGCAAATGGACGGATTCGCCGGCTCTAATTTTAGCAGGATTCTAAATCCGGCCAAAACTGCCGGTGTAAAATAGATGCAAAATTTATTGCAATAAAATATTTAGAATGTACCACTTGGATTTGCTAGTTTAACAGACAGTCCTATGATTTATTGTGGATGTTAACCCGTATATTCCCATTTTTCATTTTCTCTTTCTTATCAACATTCTAAGAGCGACGCAGACACCGTAAATGTACCAGGCTTGGACCGTATGCTAGTTGAACGCTGAGGGGCAAAATCTCAGCTCCTTGGCCTTTGACTCTGTCAGCGCATTCCAAGTCCTGTAGCATTGGACCATAAGAGACGTATCCACGACCATCACCATAACTCCGTTTTGAGGCCATTCTTGGACTTTGGTGCATGATTGAGTGGTCCCAAGAAACAAAGACTTAAGAGCAAGCAATAAAGCAGTGAAGACCTTGTTTCCCCAGAGCTATTCAGCCACTCGGGGTGTAAAATGCTCAAAGGCAATGAGCACTTGAAAGTCTGGAGCTGTGGGTGGATTCTGCCCGGCAATTATGCTGTCTGCGTGCCTCCACAACGCCGCATACCAGATATGTTCGGGCCTCTTCTGCAGCAGTCCCAGTTATGGACAGACAGATGCTAATGGCACTTTTCAGAGCGGCGGAGACGCAGGGCCCTCTGGCCATCACTCCTAAACACACACGCCACACAGCCCGCACCACCCGCACGACACAGACGTGTTATTGATGACCACTGTCGGCTCTCCTCCTCGCTTGAGCTGGGGTGGCCGCCACGGGCAACAAAGCAGTAAAAACAACTTGTCAAGGTAAACGCAACTTGCTCCTCAGCAGTTGCCGTCAGTTGTCTTGTTACTGAAGACAGATATTCCATAAAGGTGTGTGCGTCCGCCGCCTCCACTTCTCGTTACCTACACTCAGCGGGGGCGTCCGACACTTTGTGTTTACTTTTGGGGGGCTCTGACCACTCCGAAGCGGGCTGACCAGCACCTGTCAGGAGGATTGATGTGTCCAGCTGCTATAGGCAAGAGATGGGTTAAGAGACGTGGGAGCAGGGGCGGCGCATATTAAATCTGACGGACAAGACGAGAAGGGTTGGGGCCCAAGTTGAAGACCCGAGGGTGATCAAGAGATGAGGTAAGATGGAAGGGCGGATGATTGCGAGAGAGGGTGACAAAAGCGGTCCTACCTTGGATATCTTCAAGGTGACTCGGTATTACATAAACATTTCCAGGGTTTACTACTACAGAAAGGGATTGAGAGCTGAGGCAAAGCCAGAATTTCAAGGTGCAGATGCCCGAATAGTAAATCACCGCAAAGACCTCGGGGCGCTCAAATACTTTTTGACTGAATCTGTCTCCCAGCCGAGACTCTGCAGAATGACTAAAACATTAACAGGGGTCTTTAGGGTAGCGCCGTTCGGCCACCCATCCCCCCACTGGCACCTACACATGAGGCCGAACCAAAATGGCCTCCTTTCAGATGTTGTCCAAATGCGGCACAAATGTTTGAAACCGAGCAAATACCTAACTAGACCACAGGCTTGTGCACCAACTATTTGGTCCCGTGTCGTAAGGTTGCCCCCGGCATTTGAGACGAGAGGTTTGTGTGTCGAGTTACAGGTGTTCTTTTTAACGCAGTCTCTCACAAAAAAAAAAGAAGAAGAAAAAAAAAGGACATTGAGTTTGAAAAATACAATTTGTGATACGGCACAATACACTTGTATAATCAACATTGAAGAAACTTTAAATTAAAAAATATACTCGAAGAGAGGAGTCAACATTCCATTGAATCAGTTTAAATGCCTGTAAAATAATATAATTAAAATTAGCCTTACAAAACAACCTACCGCTTTTAATTATTCATATATAAATACAATAATTTCTATTTAAAAATATGTAAAACAATTTAAATTTGTTGCATGCCTTAAGAATTTTTAATAGGAGTAAAAAAGTGTAGAGGTATATGACGCTATTCATGCCTGCCTTCATGCGTGTGCTCTACCGCCCCCTGGCATATGGAAGTATTATTGCACTAATAAGTCAACACAAATGACCACTCCCTAGCAAGCGAATGCTAACCTTCACAAAACATTAATCATATTATTAACCCCACATTGATGTCATTAAAATGTGTATAAAGTACAAATATAGCTGTGGGAATGAAAGAAAACGTAAAAAAGTATTGGAAGTATTAGTAGTATTAGTATTAGTAGTAAAAGTATTGGACACATAAATCACCTTTATAAACCATTGTTCATAGATTTGTATAATTTATCTGTGAAAATGTCCTTATATCTTTTTCTTCTGCTATATCTTCATATATTTGCAATATATCAGCTGAAGAAAATGTCATTTATTTTATAGTAACCCGTACTTAAAAATAAACAATATTAAATAAACAATACTGTGATTAATAACCAATGAGAGCTGTCACTCAACCACCACATTCTTCTGATTGTACTCCTGACTGACACTTGTTACCTCATTACGCTGCCAGACAGGGGCAAAATATTACACGTACACTACTTTATGATGCAGTACACCAATGCAAATCATAGCCGCAATAAAACCTATATAAGCACATCTCCGACGGCATCAAGTGAGAATGATTATTTTTGTAAATGCAAACTTTTATGGTTCACGGATTGCATCTCATTAAATTGTGCAAGTAGTTATGTATGCTAAAGTACAGTATTTAAAACAGTTTGGGCTGATAGGAAGTAAGAATACAATAAATAACACAAACAAGGATTTATATATTTTGAAAAGTATTTAAAAAAAAAAAAAAGTTGAAGTACAGCTGTGCAGTATATCCGCGTGTCGGGATATTTCACATAAAGCTTGCATGTTCACAGCTCCACTCGCTATAACATTGTAAGGTTAGATGTGCTATTAAAGTACCCTCTGTCACTAGCACATGCTGGGTGACTTCACTGCAGAACACATCCAAAAATTGACACAGTGGAAATGGATACTGCATTACAGTACCGCTGTCTAACTAAAGGTGGCAGCAGAACCCTGACAAGACTTCACAAGTCCAAAAGCATCCCACGCCAAGTATTGCAATACTAGAGGTCCCAGTAGCTTGGTTAAAGCTATTTATGGCTTCATAAAGTATTGACACTTAATAATCAATCAATATTTCAAGTGGGAAATACAGAAGATGCTGTTTTTCGTATAAAAACTAACTTTTTTGCTCCTGATAATAATGGATGTGGACACTTTTCATTTGCCAAATTATGTCATAAATCTTGGCACTGATGTGAAACCACAATCAGGGTTGGGATCAGATTAAATGGCGGAAGTAACTCATTAGATAATGATTTTATTAATTTAATAACACATGAAAAAAATTTGTATTCATGCCATTTTCATATCATTCATTAATTTTCTACCGCTTATCCTCACAATAGTCATGCTGGAGCCTATCCCAGCTGTCCACCCTGGACTGGTGACCAGCCAATCACAGGGCACATATAAACAAACAACCATTCACACTCGCATTCATACCTATTGACAATTTGGAGTGGTCAATTAACATAGCAACCAGGGGGAGTGAGTGGATAAGCTAAAATCAGGATAAAATCGGAATGCAAATGAGATGCAAGATGCATGGCTAGGAGGAAACCGAGGATGAAGAGGAACAAGCAACAGAGATGGAGGGAGAGGAAAAAGTGATTTATGCCGGTTGCGTAATTTTCTCTCATTTTCTACCCCCACCTCCACCGCCCAAGCTGTACCCTTCCCCAATAGCGCCCCTTTTCCACCCTCCCACCAGGGTGTGCTCTTCCGCTGTGACACCAAGAAGAGTCCCCCCCCCTCCCGGCCACTCTGGCAAGTGATTAAGATTCTGCCATGATGTGACTGCAGCACTTCGCAAATGGAAGACTGGATATAATTTCCCTAAAATGCTGTTTTTTATCACCTATTTCCCCTTCATCAGCTTGCACCACACGATTGATAGCTGATGGCACCTCTGACAACTTAACGATTTTATGGTTAGATTTATGGGCTATCTGCTCCTCTCCTTTTATAGCTGAAACTCTGTAAAAATGCTTATTTCTGGGATAAGGAGAGGGTGGGTGTATGTCTATATGTGTATGGAATGGTATCATACCCAGCAGAATGAGCGGACCAGAGAGATGTGCCCCCGACACTGCATTGCAGCCAAGAAGAGGCTTTCTATGACTTCATAGATATTTGAAAGCCGAAATTACGTCTGCGTAGCACCCTAGATTCAATAACACCGGCGAGCTAGTGGAGCGCCACAGTGTCATCAACTCTCACGCTGGATCGCAAAGCATTAAGTATCCTGACATCATCATTTGTGGAGTGTTTTTTTTTTTACTTTTGTGAAAATTTGTGTCAGTTCTAATGAGTAATTGTGCACGCAAGTATGGGGGGGGCGTTATGCATGGACTTACAGGTACTTGGCTGCAGAAGCGAAGGCACCCCAGGAACGCCAAACAACCAGGACAGATTTACAGCCAAGTGCAGGCTCCCCAGTTAGCCTTCTTCCTCTTCTCCGGTGATGAGCCCGGCAGATCACAGACGAACAGACCCTGGGGACTAAAGTGTGACAGGAAAGTGGGGGAGCGGGGGAGGGAAGGGAAGGAGGGAGCAAAAGAGGGAGAGAAAACCAGTCTGATGAGATCAGTGAATCAAAGACAGCCAGGAGGACACACCCTGGAATGGGGTAATACCACACGTTTTAATGGGGAGCGTCCATAATTCATAACAGTTGCCAAGGATACAAGGAGCACCTTCGGAGGGAGGGATACAGAAATCATCTCTGCTACATGTTGCCCCGTTCAGGTCGTGCCGGGTGGGTGAAGAGAGGGGGGTTAATATTAAAACATCTGTGTGAACACCGATCCTTGATGAAATCTAACCAGCACACTTTAATATTTAATAGTCGTGTTGTGTAGTATTGGCTTATGATGAATTTACTACAATTCTGAGGTTTCATCCATGCCAGGAGTGAGCAAACGTTATGGATCACATTTCATTTTCATAAAGCTGAAAAATGAGCGAAATGCCGACATGATGCGTTCAATGAATGTCGTCGAACCTATTAAGGAATCAATTGCATAAACACGTACAATAAAGTGGAATTCCTGACAGGCCAGATGAAACCCCGATGGGATGCGAGTGGCTTCTGGGACAACCACCACCACTACTAGGCTGCAAAAGATAAAATGCGGTTGCTCAGACATGCAAGGACAAGAACTGTTTATGGACAAAACCGCCAAAAAAAGAGCAACTAAAACAACAACAAGACTCATTGGCTCAACCTCTAATTTTCACCAAAATGTCTTATTTTAGTTTGCATGCAGACGTACTTTAAACACATCACCTGCTCCGTTACAATATCAACATTTAATATTTCCTACACTGCAAACACAGCATTGTACTACTACATTACCATATAATACGCATTATTAATATGCAATTACAGCATTGTCATAATACCGTTCAGTTGCAAGCATGTAAATTTGTGTCTCCAAAACAAAACAGAGGCAAACTACTTAGCTTTTTTTTCCACATGGTTCTCACTGGAATGCTTAATTACTGTGATTATTCTCTGTAATAGTTGTTGCAGTCCCTATCTTGGGTTTTATTGAGGTATGGTGAATTATAGTTTGACTGCGGTTTTGAGAAGCAGATACAACTTTTCTTTTAAGAGAGAACAGATTTGGGGTGTTTTGGGTATTTCTACTTTATATGCGTGTTTACTGACTCCTGAGCTACACATTTTCCAAGTCAGGCCAGATAATGCACAAGAGACCCAATAAGAATACAATGAGGTTATTACATATTTAAAACGCTTCTGGAATGTACCAAATTACTTTAGGACACAGAGTTTAATGATCACGTTTCTTAGCGCAGATCCAGCACATTGGTATCCTACTGTCTGGGTATAGTATGTTTATCTAGAGCTAAAGATAGAACTGCTGAAAAATATCTAGAATTGACCTTTTCCGCATTTGGATATTAATGAGGTTTTAAGTAGAGCTAAAATATACAAAAGCAAAAAGAGGCAAGGTGACAAATAGTCATTTATCGAAAACAACAATTCAAATGAATAGGCTGTTTAAGAACATCGCTGAAAAAATTACCAAAAACTCTCCAGAACCAGAACAAAAAAAATTCCCAGTAGGACTCAGTAATGAGCAGCTCCACTATTCTTGTTAAAGGGGACCTATCCACGTTTCTGACCTATAAATTGAGTTAAAATGTTGCCAAAGTTTCAGATAACGAGGTTTTCGCATTTGGAAGTGAGCCCTGAAAGAAGTTTGGGATGGCTCAAAACGCTCGGTTTGAAAAGGCGTGGTAAAACTGCTCCTTTGTGATGTCACAGAGGAGTTGACTTCCTTATATGGGCGTGGCTGTAAGTCGGATAAGCTCTCCTTCAGTTTACATATGTTGCTAGCAATGCTTCGAAAGGGAAAGCCGTTTGACGACTCCGCACCACCTGAAGCTCAACTGTTCCACTGAATGAGAAAGCACCCCAGATGATGATGGACCCCCCCCCCCTCGAAACAACTCAGGTGGGATCTCCTTGTCATGTCGTAACGTTGGAAGCCATCTGGACCGTCAAGGTTAAATTTTTCTCATCAGAGAATGAAACATTTTTCCACGTTTCAATGTTCCATGTTTGATGCTCCCTGGCAAAGTCTAAACGGGCAGGATTGTGACGTCGACGGAAACAAGATCTTTGAATTCCTTTTTCCCACAGATGCCGTCTGATGGTTATTGTGCTGCAGTCAGCACCAGGAAGGCCCTTTATTTTTTTAGGTCTACCAGAAAAAAGCCGAATGCAAACAACTTTTTTGTTCCGTAATGCTCATGATCTTTAAAAAAAAATGGAGTCCAACCTCAACACCAACAACACGCCGCAAGAGGCGTTGCTTATGCAGCTTGACAATGCGACCACGTTCAAGAAGAGAAAGCTTCCTAGCTTCTCAGCCACTAGGAGGGCATGGCCGTGTAGATGCCTGACAGGAAATGAGACTTTTCAGCAGATTTTTCTTTGCTCTTAAACGTCAAGTGAAAAACAGTTAAGTTCCAAACGTTCCTGGTCTCACTCCCCGCTCTCGCTTTTGCATATTGTAGCTCTAATTAAAACCTATTACGGTCCAAATGTGCAAAATGTTAATATTCTTGCAATTTTAATCCAGTATTGAGATTTTGATCGGGTCTGTTCATGGAATGACTTTAATCGGTTGTGTCTTCTAAAGGCCATAAACTGGTTTAACTTTGAAAAACGATATGTAGTAGCAGTCCCGAATATGTATAAACGGCGCAGTAAATCACTGTAAACATCTGATTCGGACACACGTGTAGAACAGTAAGCGTGTGTCCATGTCGACGTTGGTACATATCATCTTTCTGGCAGGCTACTTTTTAGGATGTTTCCGATTAGTGTGAATATTAATGCCACCGGAAAGTTGGGATGCAAGTATAAAAATGTAAAAAAAGGAATTTGGAAGAGCTTTTTAAAAGGGGGCCATTTCATCGGAATCATTATTTTTTTGCAGTTCTCTGAAGGCTCGTAACCGGCAGTCTATGAAGAGAGACATGCCGCAGTGGGGTTTAATTTAAAGCCAGAAAGGTCACCGCACTAAGAAAGGTCCTCTGCTCAGCCAAAAATATAAAACAGGGAGAAAAGACAAGCAGTTCGGATGGCAGCGAGAGGGGCCTGAGAAAAAGGGCGGTAAGAAGAGAGACGAGTGCATGCCGATGAGAGAGGGGGGCTCAGGCGGGAGGGAACATGTTCAAATAATTTGGACAGATAGTGTTGGACGGCCGGGAATGCATGACGAAGAAGAGGAAAAGTGAGCCTGGATAATGAAGCAAATTGCAAATGAATTGGAACAGGCGTTGTATCAAACAGATGCATGATGTTTTTGTTTACTCTAATGGTGTTTTTGCAAGTCATTTGTTATAATGGCCTACAATTTTAGAGAAAATACTGCATCCATCCAGTCTGTTCGACAATCTGTGTTGGCACAAACACAAGCTCCCCGAGCCTTTTGCCGACTTGGTTGCTGCACGCTCGGTACCGGACCAGCGCCGTAATGGTCAGATGGGAGATTCGCTACGCCATATGCAACTCAGCACAATATCGCTATGACCCAATCAGTCTGTTTACAAGCATTGATGAGATTTGATCTGGCTGTCATGTGTCATGTGTCGGAGCTGGCCTTGTTAACGATTGTAAACTGTTGGACTGCCCCCCCCGCTGCCAACCGCAACATCCAACTAACATCCATGTCTTCAATCACTTGTTTATCTATCTATCAGTTCCCTTTAGATGTCCACTGGGTTTTTGACTGCACAACATTACATAAAAACTCAGAGGAGGCTCACTGGCAGCGACATGACAGCCTCTGATGTAAAGCCTCATGCTTTGCACAGATAAGGCGGGTTCAATTTTAATGTTGCTAGCACGCCGAGACGCACCAGGCTCACTTGTAAAACAGAATGCCCCAATCGCTTGTAAACGCGGCAGCCCAGGAGGAGGAAAGGGGGATGGGGGTTGGGCCGGCTGAGGTGGGGCCGCATTAAAAAGGAGAAGAGGAATTCCATTTCCCCAACTCCCGCATTGCGTTCGCCGGATCAATTTGGTCTCTGGAATCCCAATCCATTCCGCATCTCCTTTAAAAACTAATACCCAATTCCAATCACAGGCGCAGCAAAGCATATCGTAAAAGGTCATTGTGTGACCTCTGGGTTCCATCTGGAATACCGCAAAGCCCGGATTCAAACCCGCACCAACAATGGCACAAACACAGGCACGTTGGAGTTGTCTCTATTGAGGAAATGGTAACAGACCGTGGCAGGGAATTTTTGGGATAAGTATATGTGTGGTGGCCACAGGCAGAATGCCGGCATATATGCGGTGCGTCCCCCGTGCACCCAGGCGGGGGAACTGATCAGATGGACGATCAAACACTAATCATTCCCTCACGGCCCATACCGAGTAAAGCTGTCATTAATTTTGCGGAATTACATCAAATCTGAGACATTCTTTATGTGGCCCACGGCCTGTAGACAGTTATACGACAGGGACTGCTGCGCTAAGCAGATGGGGCAGCTTGGCCGTGCATACTAAATACCTCCGTCCCCCATTTCTCCACTTCCTCCCTCCCTCGCTCCCTAGGCTGGTAGCTACTTGGAGCCTCACCGCCGCTTCCCCTCGTCTTTGTTTTGCACTGCCTCTCCTTGAATGTGTGATCACGCCGATCTGACTTATTAAGTCATGAATGGCCAATATTGAACCAAAAATGCTCAGCATTGCAGAAATGGGTGGGTGGGTGGGAGTGGACCAACGTGGGCTTTCTCCGAGACAGTAATCAAGACAAAACAGTCGGATATGATGCCGACTGATATCAATGTTAATGTTTTCCTCTTTGATGTTGACAAGTCTAACGGTTATGCACAACAGAAGGTCAGAATCCCATTTGAGGGTTTCCTTGGCAACTGATTACAGCTGGAGGCAATGTGCAGTTTATGACTAGTGACACATACCTGCGATTCCCTTTGAATGAGACATGTGGTAAGCTATATTCACAATGACCACCTCAGGTAATGAAACTCCAGTAGCACTCAAGGGCAATGCCGTTTTCTTATATTGAGTAAAATTCCGGGCCAGGTTGGAAATAAATACAATAAAAATAAAATTAACAGACAAGTGGAATTAAATCGGTGCTGAGTAGTGTTGCCACTGATAAACAGCACATTTTGTGCCAAAAGTGTTTTTTTTTTCTGTCCTATCTAATGCTTAAAAGTGTGTGCGTATGTGTGTGTGTGTGTGTGTGTGTGTGTTTACGACAGTCAAAGGAGGCATAACAGCAAGCTGCCAGAACAAGAGCAAGCCGTTCCGTGGACAATCAGTCTACAAATTACAATGAAGCATCAACAAGCCAATGACCAGTCACACTTTCTCATCATTTAAAAGTCAAGGCAATTCTCCTGAACAGAAAAGAGCATTAAAACTACAACATTGTTAAAAAATAATAATAATAAAAATCAAGCAAACACAAAAGCGGCTCATCATGGCAGTTGAAACTATTTAATTATCTCACTGCACAAAGTGGAACCACGAGTCTGCACGCTATTAATTCACTTAAAGACAATTTATGTCCATCGGCATAAAATGACTTGAAGCGTCCTTACAGCGTCTTGAGCAGACTAAATTAGCCAAACTGGACTGACTAATTGAGGAGGAGTAAAAGCAGGCCTAATATGTGACTTGATTAACTGCTAGTTGAGCAGAGATTAATAAGCAGGCTCGAAACTGCATGAGAACACCAATAAATATAATTATAAATTACCAACATTATTTTATATGAAGTTACTGATGCTGTGACATTAATTCTCCTCAAATGCTCTTGGTTTAAGAATTTAATAGCCCCAGTAACATCAGCGTGGATATAATGGTATGTAAAACATGTTTTAAACCACTGAAATATTTGTAAATGAAATTATATTTTGGAGAAAGTTATGGAATGGTTAAACAAAATGTAACAAAAATGTAAAAATTATGCAGTTTAAATTAAATTCATAACAGCTCTTTCCCTTTGCATTACTTTCTAATTTGCTTTAGAGATGGCTGAATACATCCAAGTAGACACCAGAAATAAGACTTCTTTTAATTAACTTATTTGGGTTTCAATTAATTAAAATAGATAGCCGATAGCTTTCGACCTCACTTAAAACAGGGGAACTAATTGCCTCATTCATACAGCATTGAGGTTTCAAAATGGTATACTGCCATCTGCTGTCCAGTCGAGGTATCGTTAAATGAAAGTGCTCCCCGTAGGTCAAAGCTGGGATCCATCATGTCAAGGCTGCAAAGCGAGACGGTCAGATTACAAAATACTTTCAGAAATATGTTTATATATATTATTTTAATGGTCTACGTACAATTATTTACAGCGATATTTGTTTCAAGAGTTTTAAACATTGGCACGATTTGGAAAACAAGAGACTGGTACCAGTCCGTACGTTGCCAAATGCTTCCATTTAATGATCTTTTAATTACGAGACAGGAATAACGTTATTAAATGGTCTGCTTGTTGTTACAATGCTTCGATCTAACACACGTTGGCTTCCATAACAAAACCAGGCAAAGCGGTGACACGCATCGTATTACACTCCGCGCGATAGTCACTTCTGAGCAACGAGTATGGGTTTTGTAGTTCCGAGAGGAGGCTTTAAACGTCCATCAGCGGGACAATAGACTACATTTCCCAGAGTCACACTGCAAAGGAAACCTGTCACGCTCGTGCTGTTTTTTGTTTTTGTTTCTGGGGGTCGTGGGGCAACAGACCATGAGTGGCAGGACTTGACTGTCAGCTTTTTGTCATTTTGTACAAGATAAAGAGATCCGGACTGACAAGTGAAGACATTTTAAAGGTGAGGACGAGGTCCAGAAACGGACGACACAATACCTGCGCAGATGTGTTTTGTGTCCACTATGTTAGTTATTGTTATATGCTAACATACGCTATCAAAGTGGCGATGTTAACAAAACAATTTAAAAAAACATCCAAATGTGTGTTTTGTGAAGTGGTGTGTCGGTACGATAAATGTTGTCTACATGAGCTCCTGCTGTTGGGCCTCTAGCTTCTACTCCTTTGTAACGTGAACCCACGTAGCTGCTGTACATCTGTCACCATCTAGAGCACGTTTAGCTGGATTAGTTTTCGTCTTCGGCTGCTGACTTTGTTATAACGTATAACGCCATCATATGGAATGAATTGTTGAAATAAGTCACAGAGCAAACGCTCAAAATAGGCCCCAGTGTCGTCATGTTGAGTGGAGATTGTATTAATGGGAGACATCATACAGTAATAACATAATAATAATAATAATTCCTGAATTGCACATGGCGAGACAGCGCCAAAGTCTTTGTGCCACTTGCACGTGTGATGGTGTACAATGGCGAAAGAGTCCGAAATAGCCAAGGTGACAAATGTGTCACGTGTCATGTTGCTGAAATACCCTGCTGTCACTGAAGTTTTAGTTGTGCTGCCGACGTTTAGACGATACAGACTTGATCAAAATCTTCAGACCAGTTAAAAAATAACACAAATCTATTACGGATCTATTATGCTCATTTTTCGACCCATTGTATTGAGTTGTAGACTCCTGTAGAGCAGCTACACACAATAATCCGCACAGAAAACTGCAGAATCTGCACCTATTTGAAGTTTGATTTCCTTTGATTTGTGCTTCCTGTCAAAACTGTCTGTTTTGATTTTTAAAAGTGGCATGCCCACTCCGCTGTGATTGGTCACACGCTAACTATGAACCATATAAGGTCAGCCCCTCTGTGACATCACAAAGGGAGAATGCATACCTCATTATCTGAAACTTTGGCATTGTTTAACATGAGAATACAACATTCTAACAACATTTATAGGTCAGAAAAGTAGAAAAAGCACAACAGGTCCCCTTTCGCGAGGTTTTAACTGAAGCTACAAAAAGTTATTTATTGAAAACAACACTTAAACTGAAGTAGACTGTTTATCAGTCGGTCAAAAGTTTAAGATCATTTATTCATTTTCTACCGCTTATGCTCACGAGAGTCGCAGGGTGTGCTGGAGCCTATCCCAGCTGTCCACCCTGGACTGGTGGCCAGCCAATTACAGAGCACATATAGACAAACGACCGTTCCCACTCACATTCATACCTATGGCCAATTAACCTCAAGAAAAATGCACTGCGCCGCATTGTAAACCCTTTCCCTTCCTATAGGTACAAAGGAGCGCCTTTGTGTTTGTTGCCATGGAAATGCCCGGGAAGGTGGAGTTTAGAAATGTGGGCTGCAGTTACTTTCCTCAGAGCAGAGTGGATTGTCACTACACACTGAGCTCACTACACAACTGGGCCAGTAGTGACTGGATAGGACTCTTTAAGGTAACGTTCACACATAAAGGATATCGCTGGAATATCACTTTGTCATAATTATTATTTTTGGTCTGCAGGTGGGGTGGTCGTCAGTGAAGGACTACCACACGTTTGTTTGGGCAGTCGCCCCGGGTGACGATGAAGAGGGCACAGAGGTCAACTGCTGTGTTCAGTTCCATGGTACAAGTTTCCTCTATTAAAAATCCCATAATTAGACGATCTCTACCAGTACGGAATGATTTGAAAAACAAAGCTAGTACCAAGTGATCAAGATCAAATATAAATCCAATAAAATACTGATACTGTTTTAATGATGTTGTAATAACTACAGCATCAACCACTGACGACAAAGCTGACTTCTGGTTCAGGTCTCCATTTTGTTAGCAAGCCAACTGGCTGTTAACGCGGACGTTTTGTGATAAAAATACAGGACTCTCCCACCGTCACTGGGTCCAGTCTGCTAGTGGCCTCTGATTGGCCTGATTCAGTGTGAAGGGCACGTACAGCAGATGAGGCG
This sequence comes from Doryrhamphus excisus, assembly GCF_030265055.1. Classification (NCBI taxonomy): domain Eukaryota; kingdom Metazoa; phylum Chordata; class Actinopteri; order Syngnathiformes; family Syngnathidae; genus Doryrhamphus; species Doryrhamphus excisus. The sequence goes on along the minus strand of NC_080475.1, from coordinate 8,462,860 downwards.
TTCATTGAGATTAGAAGGGAAGAAAGAGACTGCAAAGAAACTGCTGATTGTTTATCATCAGCAGATTTCATCATTTAAAAAGATTGTTGCCCCACGTTGGTGCAGTGAATTACAATACAGCTCGTAAAATCTTTGGCACATGATTTCCTATCAGCTTTGTCATCCCGCTTCCTTTAGCATGTTTTTTTTCTTGAAGGGATTTCCTGTGAATTATAATACATTGTGTCCCAGATTGATATTTGTACTTACCTGACAGTCTGGATGGCGTCACTGAGGCAGGTCGGACTGGTTGCATTAGGAAGGAAATGCAAAAAAAGTGACTCAGATCTGTCAAAGATAAAACAAAAATGAGGAGATGCGGGTAGATTTTCACATTTTAATATAACAGAAAACATGTGCCACTAAATGAATGTTATTAGGTAGAGAAAAACAATAACTAGCTTACACGCATGTACTGTACATTAGCTCAGCTGAAGTAATCAGCTAGATACCAATGGAATATAATAAAATGGTCACCTTAATTGATAATTGTTTAATTTAATTTGTTAATTATTGTTAATAGTTTGTGCGTTGAATTCAATTGAAAAGGCTTCCAAGTTCGGGTACAACTATGACGTTTGGCTCAAGTGCTGCCTCTGGTGGTTGAAACCGAAACTGCAGCCAATATTGCCCTACATATACAGTAGATGTATTTCTTGTGAATTTCATTTGGTTGTTGTTTAACGCAAACAATGTACTTGTATACTGTATATTATTTGAAAATCTAACATGCGTCATATAAAAGTAGGTTTCTATTTTGTCATTTAAACATCATCACATGACCTGATACTACTATCCTCTAATCAATTTTTTTCTTTCCTCATCTCCTTCATAGCATCGTACCTTCCTAAGCCCAGTGCACAAGAGTATGAATTTGTGTACATCGACACCAAAGGGGAGGTTTGCTCTCGCAGCTCTAAATTCACATTCTGCACACCAAAGCTTCTGGAGGATCTGGTGACCCTTGAGGAGGAGCCCCACGAGGAGGAAGGCACAGATATGTTGGTGGTCGTACCTCGGGCTGAATTGTTGCAGGTGACAATAGCTGAATAGCTTGATATTAAACAGTAAGGTGTTGGGAGTCACTATTTATTTTGTGTCTCTTTTAGAGCCGACTGCAGAAATGTCTGCAGGAGCGAGCTGAGCTGCTGCAGATCCAGGAGGCGACAAGCAGGCAAAGGGAGGAAGAGAGGGCAGATTTCAACAGGGAGCGGGAGGGCTGGGGCAGACGACGCAAAGAGCTTGAGAACGACATCGGCAGGCTGCAGGGAGAGCTGAAGAGAAGCCAGGATAACATTGAAGAGATGGAGAGGAAGCAGGAGGTACAGTACATAAAATTAAATGTGGACCTTAATGAGGTATTAGGTCGAGCAACAATATGCAAAAGCAAGAAGGGGGAGTGGGACAAAAACATTTGCAACTTGGAATTAAAAAAAAATAACAACTCAAATCTCACTCTTTGGGATTGCCTGCTTTGAGCCTTTTTTATTAAGGGCTATATACAGTAAATAAATTTGACTTGACTGTATGTATCCGCATTAAACAATATCTTACCATTTCATGTCAAAATGTATTGAGATACCGAGGTATAGATCGTCTACTGTATGTCCTGCTAATGCCTGTTCTCTTAGGCGGAAATGGCTTTGGGAAAATGTCTTACACAAGAGAAGAGTGCTTTATTGGAAGTGACAGAGGCCAACCAAGTGCGAATTAGAGAGCTGAAGGAGGACATCAAAACTCTCAGGCAGAGAGCTGTTGAACGAGACGCAGAGCTGGAAAGGTCTGATATGATTTGTTCATTCCCTCTGTTGTTTTTTTTTTTAAATATATTTTTTATTTATATATTTACCTGGAATGGCTGATCCAAACAAGCTGCATAATGGTTGCAGTGAGTCCATTTGTTATGATAAATCTGTGCAGGATGGAGGAAAGAGCAAAAAACGCCACAGCTCTGCAGAAAGAAGAGGAGAGTGACAGACAGATACTGCAGGTGCCAACTTGTACCGTAAAGACTGCTGCCTTTCATCGCATATTTCTTACTGTTCGTATTCGTGTCACCTTTGTTAGACCATGTTGGAACAGACTGAGGGCGAACTCCGAAATTTGTCCAAGGAGTTCCAAGGTCTGAGGAACTCGCTGGCCCAAAGAGACACCTGCGTGCTGCAGCTCCAGAACACCATCAGCACCCTGACGCAGAAACTGACCACAGCCCACAGAAAGGAGGTCTGTAGAAGAAGGTGTAAATCACTAGTAAATACGGAATTGGTAACTAATCCAAGTTATCTTTTGTTGTCAGGCATTGAACGAGGCAACGCTAAAGGAGATGAGGTGCCTGCAGGAGCGTCTGGACGCGAGTGAGCGTACCGTAGACGGCCTAAAAAACGATCTAAGCACCACGGTAGCCCAGAGAGATCGTGGGCAGGCTGAACTACATCAGGCCCGCCTCCAGGCCGCCCAGCTTACCCTCCAACTTGCAGATTCCAGTTTGGCACTGAGAGAGAGCAGAGCGCAGTGGGCGCAGGAGAGGCAAAGTCTGCAGGACATCGCCAAGGTACAGTGGGTGGACTCGCTTCTGAAGATAATTGACATCGTCGTCACTGTTGTGTTGTTGGGCGTCATGTTGGTTGCGCGTTGCCTTGGCAGAGGGACCGTGAGCATCTGGAGAAGCTTACTGCTGATATGCAAACGACGGAGGAGAGCCTGCAGGAGGAGAAGATGGAGAGAGTGAAGTTGGAAGTAGAGCTCGGGAGAGAAAAGGATTGTAACCGGGTCAGTTGACACCACTAACAGGAACATTCGGCACTCATAACGTTTGCCACCTGTCAAGCTGATGAGTGAGCAGCTTCAAAACAATTATAGTCATTCATAAATGCAAGATATAGGCATTTGAAGAGGTAATGAATGTGCCAACGTATACGATAACTAAGTCACCCACTCCTGCTAGCAGAATGAATAAAGTGCTGAGTCTGACCCCACCCCGGTTTTATTGTCACACCTGCAGGTCCAGCTGAGTGAAACCTGCCGGGAGCTCCAGGAGCTGAAGACTAGCTTGAGGGTTGCCCAGAAAGAGAAGGAGCACCTGCTTTCCGAGAAAAAAGTACACTGCCACTTTTATTTAAAATCATATTTCTAGACATATTAGATAATTTGCATGTTTTAAGGACTATTTACTTATTGGCTTTAGAGTATAGCCTTAGTTTTAGAATGAGGGATTACTTTAGTACAGTATCTTTGGGCAAGATGGTGAAGCCCCAGTTGGTCCTGATGCTGCATTATCATCAATAGGTAGATGTGATAACAGTGTCAAAGCGCCTTGAGTGTCTTGGAGGTGGAAAAGCACGATATGAGTGGAAGACTTGTGGAAGTGGAAGACTATTCCTGGAACCAGTAGGCTTTTTGGCCTACAAAACAAGTCTACTGGTTCCAGGAATATACAAGTATATCTTAACTCATGCTATTAAAATCACAGGTAGAAGTGATAAGATGGTAAAAGGTCTTTCACTTGTGTGGTACTTTTCCACCTCCAAGACACTAAAAGTGCTTTCATCAGTGCTTTCAAAGTGCAGCATCAGGACCAACTGGGGCTTCACTGTCTTGCCCTAAGATACTGTGCTTAGACATGATCACGGGAGGATCAAACCCGCAACTTTCAAGTTGGGAGGCGACCACTCTACCACCTGAACCATGCCTCCCATCATCAATTTTTATTTTCTTGAAGCAGAATACCAATTTGCTGTAGAAAATCATTTAGACATTGGTCGATATTAGTCATCAAAGATGGTTTACCCAAATATTTCCAGCTTCAAGGTCCTGCTTATTTTTAGATATAAAAATATTTGCTGCATGGACAGATAATTTCACTATTTTTAGGTATTTATTTCCCAAAATATCTTATATTTGTCCGGCCCTCTTTTTCAGTGTAACCAGTCGTTGAATATCCTTATTGCACCGTTTACGTTCTCTTTGTAATCAGCTGATAAGCTCCAGAGGCTCCTTAACGGCTTGTATGGATTAACAAATAAATAGCAGTTGTTTTGCCTCTTCTTGAGACTAGTATTCCCATTAAACCGCTACTTGGTTCAACTGCAGTCATTATCAGTCTTAAATTTGGTCCGGGTAATAGTTTGTATTACGCTCAGTTCCCACATTGCGACATGAGTAAACTATTTGATTATTGAAGCGGCGCAATAAGATACACAAGCATACTGTTCTTCCAACTGTCCCAGTTGTTGGGCATCTTTGGTCCGTTGTCGTCTTTTTAGCGGTTATTGTGCAATATAAAACGTTTATTGTGTAATATAAATCAGTGGTTTTCAGGGCAGTCGGTGCTGCTGTTAAAGCACCTGCACAGATTTGTTGTTACCTAAGCGCTATCGCGCTGGCCCGCCACCACAGCGTCCACGGCCAATGTTTTTCAAATGAGTGTCCAGTTTACATAAACAGCCATCATGCGCTACAATGGCAGTCGGTCTGTGGCATATCATAAATCCCTCCAATGGAATAATGTTTGATGTATAGTAGTAGTTGTAAAGTGTGTGTTTACATAACAGCAAATGTGGCGTACGGACATATTGTGTGTGTGCGTGTGTCCACTTTATGTGGCAGACATATGGGGGTTATGAGAGCGCTAGCTACTGAAGCTGTGATTATGGAAGTCCCACCCCGTCGTGTGCAATGATGGCTATATTTTCCCGCCGCAGGAGTTGATGGACTACATCTGTCAGTTGGAGCAGAAGACAGAAACAGCAGCCAGTGCCAAGTGGAGCACTTCCCCCGCTGCTCCCACAGGTGAATGGAGCCACATTAATCTGCCCAACACCCTGCAGATGGGGACAGTAAAGCTGTTAACTTCCATTCCACGACAACGCTAAATACCTTTCACAATGGCCTGCTTGTGGCGTGACTTGTGCTTGTGTCGTTGTTCAGGCTACACTCGACATGACGGTGCCTACTTGGACATGTCAGATGTGTCGGAAGCTGACGACGCAGAGGCCTTGCAGCCTCTTCGTGCGACCGGACCGCTGGGAAACTACGGCCTGTGCGAGCAAGGACCGCCGAGCCTCTTTCTCCTCACTGCTACTCCGTCATCCGCCCAGGAGATGGAAAGGAGCACGGTGGTTATCAGCCAGCCGGCCCCTCTCTCCTCACCACGGCAACCTGGGGGCGACACGATGGCGCACAGCTCCGATTCAGTGAGACTTGATTGCCGAACCGCTTATTATATGTGACACTGGAAATGCCGTATGCTACCACACCTGTTAGATACACTTGATAATAAAGACAGGAGACTCTGTAGGTCATCTCCGTGATTAAACCCATGTACCGTATGTGTGTAGGAGGAAGAACCTGATTCACTGCAGTGTGGAGGAAAGCACAGCTCTGGAGAGGAAATGGCGCTTTTGCTTCCCGATCACGCAGACTCAGTGCTAAGGTACAACGCAATTATCATTCTATGACGCTCTACATGCTCTATGGACCCACATGGTAACAACACAGACTGTCGAAGAAGAAACAATTCACGCACGCTAGTTTGTGTTCCACTACACAAAACTACTACAAAACACTACAGTCAACCACTGATGACATCACAGATGCGTGACAGAGCTGGGGGGGCGATGGGTCATGTGCAAACGCTACCGACAATTACGAATCATCACATGGGGGCGTGGCTTGCAGCGTTTGAGCAGGAAGTGGGTGGAATATAGTCGTTCTCTTTTTTTGTACAGTATAAATAATTAACGGGAGTGCGTCGTCAACACAAAACTTCACAAGACGAGGACTGCTTGGATTTAAAGTAAATACCCTCGATCAAAAACTTTCTCAAAGGAATATATAGAAAACACATGACAAAATATAGCCAAATAATCAAATTAATGGGTAAAAAAAGTACTACAGATTGAATCAATGGTTTTGTTTATCAGTAAATGAATCCGTACAGTACAATGTGTGTATTTCGTACGTTTTTGTACGTCAGGTTTGGACAAAATATCATCTTCTCGTGGTAACTTACACAGAAAATACCCAGTTTACTGCAGAAGCTGGAGAAGCTTCAAAGTCAGTTGAGGATTTAAAGTGGGAGATTTTAGATTTGCATTATTGACGCCATATTAAAACGAACGTTTCTTTTGAACAAGCCTACAAATATGGCGGCTGTCACGGTGGCTGATTTAAACATGAGCAATGCATCACACTTTATGAGCCCGCCGCTTGATTTGTGTGTGCAATGTTACTCTGCAAAGTAATTAGTGAACCCAACCGGCAGGGAGATGCAGCCAAGTAAAAAGGAACATATTTTTCATTGATACTGCATATATATATTTATATATATATATATATATAGCGAAGCAGAGGAATAAAGAATCCCAAAATGGCGGAATTCAGCGCCTCCACTAAATTGTACCTTACACATCTGCCCTCACACAAAAAAAAATGACTTCTCCAATGAATTCTGAGCTGGCTAATGCACACAGACAAAACGGCAGCAATTATTTATGGCGACAGGGTGAGTATGGCCGGAAGATGAAAGTTTTGAATATGTGCTCGTAAAAGAAGTTGAAGCAGGGGGAGGACCGCGATGGGAGGACAAGGGGACAGATAAGTTGACAGCAGGCCATAGCAATGATTTACCTGCGGGGGTGTAGCGCCGTCACGGGCCAATTTTCAGCATCATTAAAGCCCTCGCTCTCCTTTCTCAGACACTCCCTCTGTCTAACCTTTTGCAACCACACTTGGCGTTAGTCTCACTTTTGCTCTCTCTGTTCTGTGCCCCCCCCCCCCGTCACAGTGATCTGGCTGACACATCGCTATGGTAACCGGTGGAGTGGATGTCCAACACGTGAGATGACGGGATCCTTTTTGATGGCGTGCTTCTACTCTTTCCCCACGGACTACATGTTGTTACGCAATCTCCGTTATCACCCCCCTCTCCAAAAAAAGAATAACTCCATATTTACGCCAGTCGACCAGAGTGAGCGTTTAGGCTCGGGTTCGCTGTAGCCGAATGATTCGCGTTGAATCATTGCTACGTCGAGAGCTTTACGGCGGATGTTATGTCGTTTTTATGACATTTGTGATTAGGAGTCATGACAGGCACCGTAATTATGATGTTTTGTGCAAGGGGCTGAGCCCCGCTGAAAATCATGGCGAAGCTCCCCGGCAAGCATTAAATTTTCCCCCATCGCAGCTTTGAATGCGATTCACGACAACATAAAGCATTGATACAGCGTCGTGTGAGAATGATTATTTGGCAGTAAGGCAGTGCTGGGATGTTATATTGCGTCTGCATTCACTCCTGGACTAACATTTGAAATGCACTTTCCTAAACACGTTAGCAGTTGATGAGCACGCAGTAAAAATTTAGAGATACCCAGGCGCTCTAAGATGTTTTTTTTTTTTTGCCATAGAACGCTTGTTGAGCTGATTGAACCTGACAGAAACATTACGTATTCATATTATTATCATAACTTATATGCTTCTACGTTTTCATTTTAGTTCCGATGGATTTTGACTACCGATATTTATTTGTGGCGCGTTCGTAGGGAGATTTTTCATACATTTTTCTACCCTTAATTCACATTCACGGCGCTCTAAATTCCTGCCTAAATAATTAAAGCGTTATCTTATGAAAGAAAATCATCTTTATAGGCGCTGACATTCATGACAGGCTGTCGGTGTGTTCCCTCCAGGCTGGTGGTAAGATACCGCCCCGGTTAAAAAAGTCCTGCCTACCTATCTGTTCATGAATACTGTATTCATTTTGTACATTTTCTATCTCTAATGAAGTCCAGTTGGACTGCATTTAAGCTAAATACAAGTCAACTAAGACGGCTATGAAACTTTGATGCATTGCAGTTTGCTGAATTTCTACCCTGTTTTTACTGGAAAAGACTTTTTATGATAAAAATATGAATGGAGGTGGGCATAACAGTGGATTCAATTATTGTCAATTGTGTGGAATTGATTGTTGATGAATTATCCTGAAGAATTGGAGCAAAAATTTAGTGCACTACTTTGCTGTAACCAGCAGAGGCACTGTTGAGTAGTCTCAGTTATTTAGCTTTTTCAAAAAGTACATCATTATGACGGCTTAATATTACAATCTGAGTTCAGAAAATGCAACTTTGAATCAAATGACCTTTGCTTGCACTGTTATACCCATCCTGAATATGGCTACTTTATCATGATAACATATTATAACATATTGCGTGTCGTGTTTATGCATAAATCATAATCGTTTTTTAATTTAACTTTAGTAAGACTTTCTATTTACAGCATTTTATTTTAACGAAAGGGAAGATTCCCCCGTTTATTGAGCTGAAGCTGGAAGGGAAAATGGAAATGGATTTTAATGTTTAATCAGCTTCCGTGGGATTATTGAATTTGTCATAACTGGGGAGTTTGATCAGGTTTAATAGGCCAATCTGTCATTTTCAGTGTGTTTTTCTGGTGTTCACACTTTGCGTCGTTTTTTTAGAAGTACACTATATTTACACTACATGCCTCGTACTTGTTATGTGACTTTTAAGGTCATTTCCTTCCGTCACCTCACAATAAAGCTGCATCGAGTTAATGGTTTGTTTTTGAACGTCCTGTGTGACACGTTTATCCCCGGACTGTGTATTTTCCTTCTATCAGCCATGTAACAGGTTCGGGGCCGGGGTTCATGTATAATAATAAAATGCTTTATGTATCCATGATTGGGTGTAATGTGTCTTATTCTGGCCAAAGATCATGGCAATATTTGGATCGTGGTGTGACATTTCACCGGCAATTAATTGTGCCATTTCTTTTGTCACTGCCACATTCCCATTTGGATCATTGCCTGCATTCAAGGCAGGGGGGGGGGTTCTCCCTGCCTCGTCACCAGCTCCTCCTCAGGGCCGACCTCCCCCTCATCACATCATCGGCGTCATCCTCGCGCCTCGCTGCTCCCCGTGATGGCCGCCTCCTTTTTTTTTTTTCCTCTCACTTTTGAATTCCTCTTTAAGCACACTCCCTCCGTCTTGAGTGTGGGATGACGATAGCTAATTATAAAATCAATGATGCCGGGCTGCCTAGTTTACAGCCACCTCTAAAACCTTAACTGGGAAATCACTGTGGGATTGATGACTCCCTCACTCTTTATCTCTTTTAATTAGAAATGTAAAAGATATGAAAGAGCCAGAGGCCAGAACACATCTCCAGAGTTTTTTATGATCCCGCCTCCCCCTGCCCAAATCACCTCTTACTTCTACCTGGGACTTGTTTATTTCCTCTGCCTTCATTTTCCTCCCTGCTGGAACCCCCTCCGCCCTCCGCCCTCACTCTCCCCAGCCTCCGTCCGCTTCTCCATCACTTGTTCCATTACCCTTTCTTTAAGATGCGTCACACACACACAGGAAGGTGTTAAATTTACGGTCTTTGCGCTTGCCGACGTTCCTCACCTTCCCCTCACCTCTCTCCCCTTTTCCCTTGGCTGAGCTGCAGGCCTCCGTGGATGGGACGTGTAACAAACGAGGAGTCCAGAAGCTGTAAAATGATGTCGCGCCGCATGTTATGACCCCTGCTGCCACATATGATTCATAAATCAGCCTCACTTGTACGCAGCGTCCGGTCAGATCACTTCTTTGTCGCATCAAGCCGGGGTCACCCGCTGACTTTATCAGGATCAATGGTCAAAGCCGGTCCTGCTGCAGCACTTGAGTTCGCCGCCACGCTTGAGCGATGTCGCTGATGTTTGCTTTTGTTCTGCTAACGACTCAGGATGAACAGCCTGGATTCAAACACACAAAAGCGAGAGTGGAGTTGAACAGATTGAATACACGATCCAATAATAACATAATCATAATAATAACATGAGGTATTGTTGGGATCATAATAAAGCTAAGATTCAACCCATCCTGTCCCCCACACTTCTGTCTGGAAATTATACTGGTTTAGCTGGTGGACCATGGTGATGGACCATCTTAGCAAGGTCTTAATAATGATATAATAACCAGTAGCTTCTAACCACATTCATAGTAGCTCTCCAAATGCTTTATTCATTTATTATGATGGCAGTAATTGTATTATGTTACCATTGCTGAGGAAATAGCCATCGCAGGAAGTACATCAACAACAAGGAAGTGTCCCAGTGCTAACAGGTGAGTCATTCCTCCCCGCCATGTCATGACACAACAAAGGGGGGAGTGATAAAAACACACATCTATTCTGGGGGTGTGAATCTTAGCACTGAGGACGATTCCATACACAGCCAGTGATACCATACTTTATGATACATGGAATTTTCTGGCAATACGATGTGATACGATTCAACCACTTCACGATGCAATACGATACGATGCAATACTCATTTAGTTCAAATCAATACAATCCAATACGATATGGTGCAATTTCTTGCGAAATGATGCAATTCAACATGATGCAAATAAGCAAAGGGAAAAACTGGAATTCAGTATGGTCCTACAAAAAGAATTTGGCTTTATTCCTTCTAGGCACTTAATAATAATAATAATAATACATTTTATTTGTATAGCGCTTTTCAAAATACTCAAAGACGCTTTACAGAAAAAATTTAGTTGAATAAAAGCAAGTAAACAGAGTAAAAGATACATTAAAATACAACATTCATTCATTTATACACAGCTAAAACATGGGTAACAGCGGGGCACACTTGGCAGTAAATTCTACTAAAGTGCTGTTTGTCTTTTTTACTAATCACCACTTCTTCATCATTCTTTTTGCCATCTTAAAACATCAACAACTTACCAAAACAACTTTCATCCCACTTTCACATTAGCTATGCAATTCCAATCGCAGTAGTTCAGTGGTGGAGTCAAACTATTCAACAATAATTAGAATTACTACTAATAATTTAACAACAAAGTAAAAGTGACACTTCAAATAGTGGAATCATGTTTGTTTATATTCCTGTTAATGCTAAACATACTAATGCTAAACATACTAATATGAATGTGCTAGCAGCTAGGCTAATACAGTAATATTAGAAGAAAACAACTTACATTCTTTGCAAATGGCGGACGTTCTGTCGAGCTTTCCGCGGTTCTTTGAGAATCCGTAGTGTTTCCGAACATACCATGTAAACGTTTGGGGGGGGGGGTTAAATATAGAAACTTCGTGGCTGCTGCTTGCTACGAACGTCCATGCTGTTTTGCTAGTAGTGGTATGTTCCTCACGGCTTCCGTTCGTATTCAATACAAACCGCCAAATGATGATGGTGCATTCATGGCACCTGGGGAACAGCATATGTGGCGAACTTGAACATTAATAAAACGGCGCTTGTATCGGATTTTACCGATACCACAAACGCATCGCGATGGAGCTAGATTCACCAGTCATCCATAACGGGTGAATCATTGTGCGCATGCGCATAGATGTATCGATTAATAGCGATTATTTTCCACACTTTTACTCAAAGCCTGTCGCAATTTGTCACTCTCAGTTTCTCAGGTTGTATCATCGCCATGCTTTGTTGTGTTATTGTAATAGAATGAAAATATCTTATACATTTATATTGTCATTAATAGGTGTTGTTATGCTAGCCATGCTAGGCGTGCAAGGCGTTTCTCACTCCAACAGTACCCATAAACCACCACTAGGGGACAGTATCACCTGGCAAATACCTCCAAAGTTAATAGTTTGTCTTAGTTTTATTAAACATTGATCCTTTTGTGACTTAAAATGTTACTAATGTTACGCTAATCTCTTTAGCTTACCTCAGTAAGCTAAAGCTAAGGCTAAGCTAAAACTAATATTCACATTCCCATCCTTTTTTTCTCCCTCTTCGACCTCACATAATTAAGTATGACTGATCTATGTGTGTGTGCAGGCATCCCCCCCCACACACACCCTAACCCCCTGTCGTTACCATGGCAACCCCCTTGCAGAGGCCATTTGATTGTTCCTTGTAAAATAGTGTATAATGTATGGGCCTTATTTTAATTTGAGTCTGGCATTATTGATCTGTCTTTAATGATAGTTAATTAAAGCAATCATATAATTGATAGAATCCCGTCTGTGTTTATCACCCTGCCTATCTATTAATAAAATCAAGGTGAGGCGTTTGAATCCGAATGGCACACAGGGAGAGTAAAAAAAAAAAAAAGTAAAGAGTAAAAAAAAAAAACGATGTTTACTAGGAGTAGCCGTGCCGCTCCTTTGAGAATTTACGAGAATATCAAAATAAACGGATCTGATCAGCTGAGGTATGCGTTGTAAACTTTGCGCTCCACGTGTAAATCTTGATTATTGACGTGACATTTACGGAGGCTATCACCGAGGCTTCTTTTATTCATTTGCTTGTTTCTGCGACGCTTTGGACAAACATTTAAAAAGCTCTATTGTGACAAACGTGCTAATGTTTAACTTTTAAGGCCCTGATGTCCTATTATTTGTCACAGATTGGGTGTCACGTCTCTGATGACTCTGCTATCTTATCTCATAAAAACAAACAAGATGCTGTCTTCTACAAGATTGAATATCTCCTGACTCCAAAATCAATAACATTTGGGACATTGGGGGGGGGGGGGGGGGCAGACTATATATTTTACACGTAACAGTCCACCTGGTATTATTGTATCTGTAAAATTGTCATGCAATCTGCTATTATTATGTATTATTTTATATTTATATTTAAATATTTTAAAAATAATAAAATATTATAATAATTACAATAAAATTAAAATAATAATTATTATATTATTATGATGTAAAATATGCAAATATAACAATAATATTATATATAATTAATATAATAATTAGCATTAATATAATAATTATAATAATCATAATAGTTCTAATAATAATGATAATAATCTAATAATAATAATAATAATTTTTATTATTATTATTATAATAAACCATTCACACTCACATTCATACCTATGGACAATTTCGCTAATTAACCTAGCATGTTTTTGGAAAGTGGGAGGAAACCGGAGAAAACCCACGCATGCAAACTCCACACAGAGATGCCCGAGGGTGGAATTGAACTCAGGCTCCCTAGTTGCGAGGCCTGTGCGTTAACCACTTTACCACATTTATAATAATAATAATAATAATTTTTATTATTATTATGTGCTTGTGTCCCTTTTTTCAGGAGCACTTTGTAAACAACAGACCATGTCAAAAAACGAAATTGATAAAACCATCAAAAGGTTGGCTCAGGCCATGATGCCAGGTTGTATGTTGAGTTTAAATGAAATACTTAGGAAAGATTGGGCGGGCCGTATTCAAACACTTGGCGGGCCGGATGTGGCCGCCGGGCCGTAGTTTGCCCACCCCTGCATTAGACTGTATGTATATTTCATGCATACACATATCAAATCTTTGATTTGCACAGTTTGACCTTTATCAAAAATGTTTCCTGTGCTGTGTGTCGGTACGCACACGGCGTTGTTCTTTAAATTCAAGTCGTAAATCAACCCAGACAGATTTAGATCACAACTGGCACAGCACTCCATCTTTGAGGAAAACAACTCTAGCCGTGCCAAACGTGAGTAGACCTGTGATGAAACCTTATTAATGCTAGCAGCTGCCTTCCACCGAGTGCACCGTGAGCAAATCTTAAGAGCGGGGGGGGGCCTTTATCTGATGTCCTTGTTCACCAGGAGCTGGTGATTTATGAGCCACTGCACCCACTTCTACTCCCCGTGACCTTAGCACCCTGCTCTTACTCTCCAGGCTCAGACGCATTGGCTGCCAAGTCATGGTGCAGGAGCTCTCTCTAGTGGCGCAACTCCATCATGGCTTTCTGCGTGCTACACGGCCGGTACGGTGGACAAGTGGTCCTCAACTGGTCCTCAACTGGTCATCGACAGTGACCCAAACTATAGATATTTTTAAGTCAAATTTCTCAAATATTGTATATTTTGTGGAAAATATTGTGCAATAAACACCTTAGTTGTAAGTTAATTCTCTGGGAGAATTTTCATTCATTCATTCATTTTCTACCGCTTATTCTCACGAGGGTCACGATTATGCTGGAGCCTATCCCAGCTGTCTTCGGGCGACATGCGGGGTACACCCTGGACTGGTGGCCAGCCAGGGCACATATAGACAAACAACCATTCACACTCACATTCATACCTATGGACAATTTGGGGGTTGCTAATTAACCTAGCATGTTTTTGGAAAGTGGGAGGAAACCGGAGAAAACCCACGCATGCAAACTCCACACGGAGATGCCCGAGGGTGGAATCGAACTCAGGTTCCCTGGTTGCGAGGCCTGTGCGTTAACCACTTTACCACCGTGCAGCCCCTATTACAATTTATACATCAAAAATCTATGTAAACAAATGCAAAAAAATGACCACATTTCCACTACCAATGTTGTGCCAAGGTTGTCTGCACGACGCCCTCTGTGCCTCTGACAAAGTGTGTCCGACAATGGGTGCAGTGAGTTCATGGGTCTCCAAACAGTAGCTTCTAACCACTTTCAAGTAGCTCTCCAAAGGCTTCGTTCATTTATTATCCACTCCTAAAGTGAGTTTCGGCAGTAGTCCAGAAGTAGTCGGGAGCGCGACCAATCGCACGTGGCCTGAGGATGAAACTGGATAAACGGTTGTGGAAATCCAAAAAAATACAGCTGAATAGGTGCAGATTCTGGAAGACCTGGAAGGCTTTCTGTGATGGTTATTGTGTGTGGCTGCTCTATAGGAGTCCACATGTTAATATACTGGAAGACCTGGAAAAAATTCTGTGCTGGTTATTGTGTGTAGCTGCTCTATAGGAGTCCACATGTTAATATACTGGAAGATCTGGAAAAAAATTATGTGCTGGTTATTGTGTGTAGCTGCTCTATAGGAGTCCACATGTTAATATACTGGAAGATCTGGAAAAAATTCTGTGCTGGTTATTGTGTGTAGCTGCTCTGCTCTATAGGAGTCCACATGTTAATATACTGGAAGATCTGGAAAAATTTCTGAGATGGTTATTGTGTGTAGCTGCTCTATAGGAGTCCACATGTTAATATACTGGAAGATCTGGAAAAATTTCTGTGCTGGTTATTGTGTGTAGCTGCTCTGCTCTATAGGAGTCCACATGTTAATATACTGGAAAATCTGGAAAAATTTCTGAGATGGTTATTGTGTGTAGCTGCTCTATAGGAGTCCACGTGTTAATATACTGGAAGATCTGGAAATTTTTTTGAGATGGTTATTGTGCGTAGCTGCTCTATAGGAGTCCACATGTTAATATACTGGAAGATCTGGAAAAAATTCTGAGATGGTTATTGTGTGTAGCTGCTCTATAGGAGTCCACATGTTAATATACTGGAAGATCTGGAAAAAATTATGTGCTGGTTATTGTGTGTAGCTGCTCTGTAGGAGTCCACATGTTAATATACTGGAAGATCTGGAAAAAAATCTGTGATGGTTATTGTGTGTAGCTGCTCTATAGGAGTCCACATGTTAATATACTGTAAGATCTGGAAAAAATTCTGAGATGGTTATTGTGTGTAGCTGCTCTATAGGAGTCCACGTGTTAATATACTGGAAGATCTGGAAATTTTTTTGAGATGGTTATTGTGCGTAGCTGCTCTATAGGAGTCCACATGTTAATATACTTGAAGATCTGGAAAAAATTCTGAGATGGTTATTGTGTGTAGCTGCTCTATAGGAGTCCACATGTTAATATACTGGAAGATCTGGAAAAATTTCTGAGATGGTTATTGTGTGTAGCTGCTCTATAGGAGTCCACATGTTAATATACTGGAAGATCTGGAAAAAAATCTGTGATGGTTCTTGTGTGTAGCTGCTCTATAGGAGTCCACATGTTAATATACTGGAAGATCTGGAAAACCTTCTGTGCTGGTTATTGTGTGTAGCTGCTCTATAGGAGTCCACGTGTTAATATACTGGAAGATCTGGAAAACTTTCTGTGCTGGTTATTGTGTGTAGCTGCTCTATAGGAGTCCACGTGTTAATATACTGGAAGATCTGGAAATTTTTTTGAGATGGTTATTGTGCATAGCTGCTCTATAGGAGTCCACATGTTAATATACTGGAAGATCTGGAAAATATTTTGAGATGGTTATTGTGCGTAGCTGCTCTATAGGAGTCCACATGTTAATATACTGGAAGATCTGGAAAATTTTTTGAGATGGTTATTGTGCGTAGCTGCTCTATAGGAGTCCACATGTTAATATACTGGAAGATCTGGAAAAAATTCTGAGATGGTTATTGTGTGTAGCTGCTCTATAGGAGTCCACATGTTAATATACTGGAAGATCTGGAAAAAATTCTGAGATGGTTATTGTGCGTAGCTGCTCTATAGGAGTCCACATGTTAATATACTGGAAGATCTGGAAAAATTTCTGAGATGGTTATTGTGTGTAGCTGCTCTATAGGAGTCCACATGTTAATATACTGGAAGATCTGGAAAAATTTCTGTGATGGTTATTGTGTGTAGCTGCTCTATAGGAGTCCACATGTTAATATACTGGAAGATCTGGAAAAAATTCTGAGATGGTTATTGTGCGTAGCTGCTCTATAGGAGTCCACATGTTAATATACTGGAAGATCTGGAAAAAATTCTGAGATGGTTATTGTGTGTAGCTGCTCTGCTCTATAGGAGTCCACATGTTAATATACTGGAAAATCTGGAAAAAATTCTGAGATGGTTATTGTGTGTAGCTGCTCTATAGGAGTCCACATGTTAATATACTGGAAGATCTGGAAATTTTTTTGAGATGGTTATTGTGCGTAGCTGCTCTATAGGAGTCCACATGTTAATATACTGGAAGATCTGGAAAAAATTCTGAGATGGTTATTGTGTGTAGCTGCTCTATAGGAGTCCACATGTTAATATAAAGGGCCATAATAGGTCCTCTTTAAGCAGTACTGATTACAAAATACATTTCAGATTATCGGCCACCCACTCAAGGGTTAAAAAAATGCACGACAATTGTCCATGAATCTCACAAAAGTAGTTTATTGTGCCTCTTACTGTTTATATGGCTTTTCTTTGTATAACAAGAGTTGACATAAACAATGGGTAAACAACACATTGGCCATGTTGAAAAACTATAATGATCATGTCATCGTGTTCTGCCTGCATCAGATACATTACATTAACATGGTAACAGCCCAGCAGAGAGAGTCATCACACAAAGACAGTTTAGTGTGTGACAGCACCGTAACAGCCGACATTCATCCTATGGCTGAAAAACTCACACACACACACACACAAGTCCAGTCCAGGCTTATTCATACACCGGGACCACATTTTACGTGACAAGTGAAGGTGATTTTTTTTATTTTTATTTTTTTTTAGCTAGAATATCTCTGAAGACTGCAATCATTTGGCACTTTGTGTTTTTTTTCCAGCTAAAAGATACATATTCACCGACTAAAACTTCACTTAAAATGTGTCCGATGTATGAATAATAGTAAACCGTGCACACACACACACACACACACACATACACATTCACCCACATGAAAATGAGGAGACCCGCCCACATTAACGTCATGGGCCCTCTTGTCGCTACAGAATATCCATATTGCTTGAAAGAGAAGAAAAAAAGAAAAATTCTGTATACCCCCCCCCCCACACCGCCGGTCGCCAAATGAGACATTTTGGCGACATAGAAATATCGAAATGATACATAACACATTTAAGAGAGGTGAGGATATACAGGAGAAGAAACGAGGCTATAACCATGGCTTCTTAGGCCGAGAATGCAGCACGGATGCCAGCCTGATAGCATGACGCTGCCGTGCAATCCCAATCTGGGATAAAGTCACGCCGGGCATCCACGCCGGGCATCGCTCGCTCCCATTTCCACGTCGCCTTCTATGTACACGCTAGCGAGGGCTTGAGCTAATTAAAACAGGGCTCAAGAAGAATACACACATAAATATTGCCTGTTTTTCTAGCATGCCTGCGAGCAGCTAGTGTTTGGTCCTCACCGAAAAAAGCCCTGAGTCTGACTCCAAAATATCTTCCGTAAGAATTTTCCTGCTTTTCCACTTGCATACTTGGGATTGCTGCAGATTTGTGTGTGCGGTGTTGACATCATCTGAGAACCTACAAGCTTGATTGTATTGCCGGGTATTGAACATGCCAATGTTTTCCTTGTATAAAAGTGCTACATGTATGATCAAGTGTAAATCTGCTACAGCTGACGGAAGTGTGTGTGTGTTTTTTGTGTGTATTTATGGATAATGGCTGGAGTACCTGCCAGTAGTCGAACTTTTCCTAACTTTGGCACAAGGTTGAAATTCAAAGAGAACGATGCTGCCAATTCCCTGATAAGAGAGGCGTGATTATTCACTGCAACATGACAACAGTCCTCAAGGTTTGATTATCACTGACGTCCACGATGAGTGTACCCCCCCACCCTTTAAAAAAAACAAAACCAAACGGAAGACCTAGTTTGCTTTTGCTTTCCCTCTGAATATCCTCTCGGGAAAGCTCTTCAAAATAAACAAGGAATCACATATAAGAGACATAACTATAATGATATAATATATATATGTGTGTGTGTTTATAATATATACACACATACACATATACATATGAATTGAGAAAGAAAAAAAAAAACAGCAATAAGCACAAAAATAAAGATTAACATAATGTGATTTGGTTTTCATCTCGTGTTTTGCATTCAAGAAATGTGCTTTTTTTTTTTTTTTTGCGATTCATCAGAACCCGACTACTCACACGTGATGCTTCTGTTTTGTCCTGTCCAGTTAAGAAAAACAACAGTGAAGACAAAAAGACGTGAGAGGGCGACTTCCTGTTGTGACGTTAACGCCCCCCCCTTTGCGGCCTCGCTCGGGAGTTTGTGTGTTTTTTTATTTTATTGTCGTTTCTCCTTAGTTTTATTTATGTGGAGTTCGCTTGTCATAGAGCATGCGGGCTGTATTTAATGGCTCCGCTGCCGAGATGAAGATGGGTCAGGGGGGGTGCGGGTGGGGTGAGAAGGCCAGCTTTTTATTGAGGCGGGAGATAGAGTGAGGTGATGTACTGTACAGGTGTGTGTCGTCAATCAGTGCATGTGTATGAACCGGGCCGCTCACTGAGCCCTCCCGACAAGGCCTTTCCTGGCACTGTCAATGGCATCCAGAACCCCCCACGGCTCGCCGTCACTGTCCGAGCCCCGGTCTCGCTCGTCATCGCCCGCGTCGTCGTCGTCGTCGTCTTCTTCCTCCTCCTCGGGCGACGGCTCGCTGCCGTTTTCCGTGACCCAGCTGTCGTCCTCGTCTTCGGCTTCTTGCTTCAGCACGAGCGCGGGGGCGGCGGCGGGGGGCGGCTGCTGAGGGGGAAGCGGCGGCGGGCTGTCGCTGCGCTCGGTTTGGTCTTCGAATGCTTCCGGGTTCTCCAGCATCTCCCGGATTAGGGGCGGCATCGGGCCTGGGATTTCCATCTTCAGAGTGATGGCTCTCTCTGCACCTACACATATGGATTATTATCATTAGTTATTATTGATTTATTTTCTACCGCTTTTTCCTCATGAGGGTCGCAGGGGTGCTGGAGCCTATCCCAGCTGTCTTCGGCCAGCCAATCACAGGGCACATATAGACAAACAACCATTCAAACTCACATTCATACCTATGGACAATTTACCTCGGGTGCTAGTAAACTAGTAGTCATGGGAAAGGGAAATACGTGTTGCTGCTGGATGTTCACTCAGTCAAATGTACTGAGCATAGAACGTGACCGAGAACATTCATTCATTCCTCATGAGGATAAGCAGTAGGGAGTCGCAGGGGGTGCTGGAGCCTATCCCAGCTGTCTTGGGGCGAGAGGCGGGGTCCACCCTGGACTGGTGGCCAGCCAATCACAGGGCACATATAGACAAACAACCATTCACACTCACATTCATAACTATGGACAATTAGGAGTTGCTAATTAATTAGCCTAGCATGTTTTTGGAATGTGGGAGGAAACCGGAGTACCCGGAGAAAACCCACGCATGCACGGGGAGAACATGGAAACTCCACACAGAGATGGCCGAGGGTGCTAGTAAACTAGTAGTCATGGGAAAGGGAAATACGTGTTGCTGCTGGATGTTCACTCAGCCAAATGTACTGAGCATAGAACATTACCGAGAACATTCATTCATTTTCTACTGCTTATCCTCATGAGGGTCGCAGGGGGTGCTGGAGCCTATCCCAGCTGTCTTCGGGTGAGAGACGGGGTCCACCCTGGACTGGTGGCCAGCCAATCACAGGGCACATATAGACAAACAACCATTCACACTCACATTCATACCTATTGACAATTTGGAGTTGCTAATTAATTAGCCTAGCATGGTTTTGGAATGTGGGAGGAAACCGGAGTACCCGCAGAAAACCCACGCATGCACGGGGAGAACATGCAAACTCCACACAGAGATGGCCGAGGATGGGGAAAGACAAAATGCGTAGCCCAAAAAGTTACCACTTCCACACAAAATAGGAGGAGAACTCATTCATTCATTTTCTACTGCTTTTCCTCACAAGGGTTGCTGGAGAAAACCCACGCATGCACGGGGAGAACATGCAAACTCCACACAGAGAGGGGAATTGAACCCTGGTCTCCTAGCTGGGAGGTCTGCGCGCTAACCATTTGACCGCCGTGCCGCCCACATATTATCATATAATAACATAAATAATACCAACCTTTGGTGCTGATACCCCGAAGGTCCGTGATCTTCATGAGCATGCGGGGGAACATGTGGGGCTTGTTGGGGCGACGACGACGGGCGTAAATCTTTAACGCCTCCAGCAGAGGCTCCTGCAGCTTATCCACTTTCTGGGGTTCTTCTAGATCCATGCGATCTAACGAAGAAGGAGGAACAAACTGAGGCGGCCGTCCCCTCAGAAACGATACAACCAATACCGAATCGTGCTGCAGTACCTCCACAGATGAGGCAGATGGCGCTGAGGAGACCGGTTTCGGTGTCATCCATCTCCAGGGGTAAAAGCTGGCCGGCAAAAGCAAACACCAGGTCTGTTAGGGGTCCAAAACCGGCGTTGTGCATCTGAGTCCGGTTCAGAGTTAAGCCATCTGAGAAGGTCATGGTGTCCTGTTCTGGAGTATAGCGTGTGCAGATCCTCAGCATCTGGATGGGAACAGAAGAAACTTGAATATTGGCGGATACCAAAAACACTACAAGGTCACTATAATCTAAATGGGAACTATTATGCTCATTTAGTATTGAGCTGTGGACTCCTGAAGAGCAGCTACACACAATAACCCAACCAGAAAACGTTTAGATGTTCCAGATTCTGCATCTGGGATGGCTTAAAAAGTGTGGTAAAAAACAAAACCAGGAAATCCAAAGACATACATATGAATAGGTGCAGATTCTGAAAGAACTAGAAAGCTTTCTGTGCTGGTTATCATGTGTAGCTGCTCTATAGGAGTCCACAATTTAATACACAAGGCTGAAAAATGAGTATAATAGGTCCCCCTTTATGGAAACATTGTGCAGTACTGACTCTGTCCACCAGATGCCAGTATTGTGCCACTTCAGAACTAGCTCCTTTGAATGGTCACTGATTGGATCAGTGGAGAGGGAAAAAAAAGCTGTTTCTTTACCAGAATGTCCAGGCAGGCTGACTTAAGAAGTGTGATCTGGTCAGCGATGGTGAGGGTGGTGAAACCCGGCAGACGCTTGGCAAATTCCACGATCTTGATGATGCATTTGGTAGAGAGCTCGCTGAATTTGTCCCATAAGCCCAGATCGAGTTGGACACGGTGGTCCGAGCTGGAGTTCTGACCACAAAAGCAAAACACAAAAGACTGATCAGCGGAGGCGGAGACGGAGGCACGCAACCCTGTTTGCATCGAGCGTGTTTCCGAGCCTTTCACGAGACATTTACATTTTCCATCCATCACCGTGGAAGAAATCCATTTACATGTTGCATCAATCACCGGGAGGCCACACAGATGGCTAAATGGCCAACTGAATTAGCCGAGCCGTGGCTTTGCGGGGAAAAGACGCCGTGGATTTAAACGCTACTCGGGGGAAGTGCCAGCGACTTACGGTGGTGTATTTTCCCAGTTGGCAAAGTGAAGGGAACGTCTCTTGGTGGGCTTTGCTGACTTTATTGACCAGTTCCTCCAGTTCTCCACTTAGCTCGTAGCTCTCTGGTAGAAGCACCTCCTCTTTTACGTCCTTCTTCTTTTTGTTTCGGTCGTTGCGTACCGCTGTGTGAAGAAAGCAAGAAAAAAAATTAAATTAAAAAAAAAAAAAAGATAAAATATGCCTTTATTCGTCCTACAGTGGGGAAATTTGCATTGCACAGCAGCAAGCAGTACAAAATACACAATATAGAAAAATAAACAATATAAATAACCCAAGTATTAACAAAATCAATAGTTTTACCCAGAGTACAAAACTTTGATTTGGTTCCAATTTTCTACAATAAAAGCTCTGATAAAACATTCCAATGTTCTCAAATATCTTACTTTTTATTTTTCTACACAAAATAAGATGAAAAATAAATAAACAAATCAAGAATAAAGAAAATCAATCAATCAGTAATAAATAAATATAATAATAATAATAAAAACTTAAGAAAGCACATATAGTTGGTGGGTAGACAAATGATTTTTTTCATATTAAAATGAACAAAGCATTATTAGAGCCCTGTAGACATGACAAAACACGACTATAGTCACATTTATACTCTTTTTATTTACAACATATTGCGCAACTGCAGGGTCTTGAGACACATGCTAACTCGCAAACTAGAGAGCTAGCCACCTAAACGGTAGCCTTCGAGTTATTTCCTTTCAACTTAAATAGCCAAAAACTTACCACTTCCACACGGATAGGGAGGATAACTATTAACAGTTATTTAACCTTTAACATGAACATGAATCAAACGTAATCATTTTTTCTGGGTACATGATACCATACAGCATCCATATCAAACTAA
This sequence comes from Doryrhamphus excisus, assembly GCF_030265055.1. Classification (NCBI taxonomy): domain Eukaryota; kingdom Metazoa; phylum Chordata; class Actinopteri; order Syngnathiformes; family Syngnathidae; genus Doryrhamphus; species Doryrhamphus excisus. The sequence continues at coordinate 8,439,947 of NC_080475.1, read as the reverse complement.
ACATTAAACTTTCATATCAAGGCGGGGGCCTCAAACTAGTGTCCTGCGGACCACATTTGGCCCGCGGGCCGCATGTTTGAGACCCCTGATTTAGAGCCTTAATATTGCACGTGGAGATTGATGAGATATTGCACAGTGACTATACTGAATGTAAAATGATTATTAATTATTATTAATGACTGTGTCTGCTGGTGGAAACCAAACCTGAGTTTGCCCTAAACGGTAATAAACTATTTCCTTCGGCACAGCTCGGACCCCAGCTATCGCCTCCTAATCGCCACTCTCTTCCTTGCCCATCTCTCCATCAAGTCAAGTCTCCCCCTCCTCCCCCTCCTCCCCCTCCTCCCATACTTTCCTTCCTGTCAGGATATCCACTAATAGCAGAGGCACAATGTGATCCCGGTCTTAACGTACATCCCACACAAAACATTACACCCACATACATTTCCCTGGGGTTGGCCGTGGGGGGGGGGCACACAATAACGTTCGGCAGCGCGATATTACACTGAAATAGGAGTTCAGAACATTCAGACTCACCTTCCTTGGACATTCCGACCTCAAAGCATTTCTGCAGCCTGCAGTACTGGCAGCGGTTGCGAGTGACCTTGTTAATTTGACAGTTCTTGTCCCGGTGGCAGGTGTACACCATGTTCTTCTGGATGCTGCGACGGAAGAAGCCCTGGAGCATCGGGAGAGACGGTTTCGGTTTTAGCCAAGTCAGCAAAAATTAAATATGCGACATTTAATTATTTCTTTTTTGCTTAAAGACAGTAGCATGCTATTTTCTTTTCTTTGTCGTTTAATTTCCTTAAGTAATGGAAACCATGAAAGTCATTTGCTAAATGCTAGCGTTGTGTTACTACCACAGGATCTTCTCACCTTGCAGCCCTCGCAGGAACTGACCCCATAGTGATACCCTGAGGACTTGTCCTGGCACACAAAGCAGGGCTTGTAGACCCGAGGTGGGGGAGGTGGAGATGGAGAACTGGGCACCATTTCTTCTGAGCTGGTGCTCTGGGTCTCCACCGCTATAGAGAGGGGGGAAAAAAAAGATACGTCACAAATCATTGTCCTTGGAATACATGAAGCATGGCGGATGTTTGGAATTGCTTTCAATGATGGAATGACAGCCGATGGCATTCCTTTTCTTCTCAAATGATTTGGGAAGCCGGAGCAAAACAGACAAAAAACATTCCCGACTCAGTTTGCTCTCATCCAGTTTATGCTGGAAGGGGCAGAAACATGCGGGTCTCAAACATGCGGCCCGCGGGCCAAATGTGGCCCGCAGGACACCAGTTTGAGGCCCCCGCCTTGATATGAAAGTTTAATGCAAGTTTGATATGGATGCTGTATGGTATCATGTACCCAGAAAAAATGATTACGTTTGATTCATGTTCATGTTAAAGGTTAAATAACTGTTAATAGTTATCCTCCCTATCCGTGTGGAAGTGGTAAGTTTTTGAGTTCTATTTAAGTTGAAAGGAAATAACTTGAAGGCTACCGTTTAGGTGGCTAGCTCTCTAGTTTGCGAGTTAGCATGTGTCTCAAGACGCTGCGGTTGCGCAATATGTTGTAAATAAAAAGAGTATAAATGTGACTATAGTCGTGTTTTGTCATGTCTACAGGGCTCTAATAATGCTTTGTTCATTTTAATATGAAAAAAATCATTTGTCTACCCACCAACTATATGTGCTTTCTTAAGTTTTTATTATTATTATTATTATATTTATTTATTACTGATTGATTTTCTTTATTCTTGATTTGTTTATTTATTTTTCATCTTATTTTGTGTAGAAAAATAAAAAGTAAGATATTTGAGAACAGTGGAATGTTTTATCAGAACTTTTATTGTAGAAAATCGGAACCAAAGCACTGAAAAAGTTTGTATATTTTTCTGTTTTTAATAAATGTGTTTTTTTTTTTTTGGAAAACCTTCATTAATACAGCTTGTTTATCCCAGTTAATTAATTCCAGACCTAAATTTGACAAGTGAATTTCCACAAAATAGCATTTAATATCGCTAATTTGAATTTGTTTACAGTTTGAGAATAAAAAAACTGTTTTTAAGCATTATTAGAGCCCGTGGACATGACATAACACCCCTATAGTCACCATCTTTCTTTAATGCACAGGCTAAGGAACCACTACACGGACCGCCGCTTTAAAGATATTATTAAACATGTTATTGTATGTATGTATTGTATGTATTGTATGTATCATGCGTGTATCGGATATCAGATCAATATTCAAGGCTGCGTCGGTATCGTATCGGAAGTGAAAGTATGGAGTATGGCGACACCCGTATTTACCGTTCCCCTAACGTATGGACCGTTGACAAAACAGTTTGACTGTAGCTGTTATTGATTGACAGCTCGTCTGATAAGGCGGCGAGTCAAAACTGGCTGCTCATCATTCCACAGACTGATGACACGGTCTCATGACAACACGTAACACACACATACACACTAGTGTGTCACACTATGATGACATCAGCAATGTAACTTAAAGTGGTGTATTAGCATGTGTTAGCAATGCTACATTAAACGTCTCGCTATAGCGGTGGAACTAATGCAGGCCCACCACGCATGCAGACACGCACCCCTTTCAACTCCCCCCATTAGTCACCCTTAAACTTCAACCGCCCCCCCCCCCCCCCCCCAACTCGGTACCCCCCCCAACCCCTGACACACAAACCCTATTTTTCCTCTCGTTTCCTGGCCCTAAATTCCTCGGCACAGCCCTGCCAGGTTTTAATAGAGGCCTTGGCTCGTAAGGCAGCCTATAAAAGCCGTCCCATAGCTGGGCTGGGGGGGGGGGGGGGGCCCAGTCGGGCTGGCCTTGGCTTTATTGGTACTCGGTCACCTTGGGTAGCTATTCACACCGGCAGCTGGAGCCCCCAGCCCGTAAAAGAAGCCAATCATAAAATAAAAAAACAGGGAAGCTCTAAAATTCTAACTTTTACTGCACTGCACCCCCCCCCCCCCCTCCTCACCCCAAAGTCCCCTCAATGGAAAGCACAGAGAGCTAGCCTAAACTTAACCTACAACCCCCCCGAGCCCCCCCGATGTGACACCGAGGGCTGAAGTGAAAACCACCAGCTTGGCTTTTTTTTTTTTTTTTTTTTTTTACAAGGGGAGGGGGACTTCAAAAAGAAGAAAAAGGACATAAATGGAGGAATTTGATCGGGACGGGGGCAGCGGGGGCAAAGGGGCAATAGGGGACACTGAAGGAAGGTCTTGTTCAAGACCAAAGTGACCATTAGCAACACTTGGGGGCGGCCCGGTCCTAGATTATTGATGACTAACAGAAATAAACATTTTTCATGTACGGGGGCTGATGCTACGACATCTGCTATTTATTGAAATACCCCCCCCCCCCCCCGGTGGTGCCATCATGACGGGGACCACAGCAGTGGGAACCCTTTGGTGCTATCATGGGTTTGTTGTATGCCGATGTTTTTTTTTACAGTCCTACACGGTGCTCCTTATTTGGAAGTTCGTTTTTTTCATTTTTTTTCCCCTTCTGCCCCCCCTCCTTCATTGCCCGATCATCCTGTCCTATCACCCATCGTTATGGGCGGATGATTAATGGGAGGAAAAAAAGTACGAATCATAACGTGTCAAACATTCATTCATTCATTTTCTACCGCTTTTGGTCATGACGGTCACGGGGGGGGCTGGAGCCTATCCCAGCTGTCCGGTACACCCTGGACTGGTGGCCAGCCAATCCTCCCAGGGCACATATAGACAAACAACCATTCACACTCACATTCATACCTATGGACAATTTGGAGTTGCTAATTAATTAGCCTAGCATGTTTTTGGAATGAGGGAGGAAACCGGAGTACCCGGAGAAAACCCACGCATGCACGGGGAGAACATGGAAACTCCACACAGAGATGGCCGAGGGTGCTAGTAAACTAGTAGTCATGGGAAAGGGAAATACGTGTTGCTGCTGGATGTTCACTCAGCCAAATGTACTGAGCATAGAACATCACCGAGAACATTCATTCATTTTCTACTGCTTATTCTCACGAGGGTCGCAGGGGGTGCTGGAGCCTATCCCAGCTGTCTTCAGGCGAGAGGCGGGGTACACCCTGGACTGGTGGCCAGCCAATCACAGGGCACATATAGACAAACAACCATTCACACTCACATTCATACCTATGGACAATTTGGAGTTGCTAATTAATTAGCCTAGCATGTTTTTGGAATGTGGGCGAAAAAACCGGAGTACCCGGAGAAAACCCACGCATGCACGGGGAGAACATGCAAACCCTAGCTGTGAGATCTGCGCGCTAACCACTCGACCACCGTGCCGCCCCACTCAATAATGCTTGACGTTACTAAATCGAAGAAAGAAAGAAAGAGGGGACACCTTCGGACAGAAAGACTAGTTTGAAGATAGTCTTGGACCCGCTTCCCTGACTTTCATACAGTCCCGGGTCGCCACAGGAAAAGCCGCCCCGAGCCCCTTTCCCCTTTCCCCTCCACTCAGCTCCTCACTGTTTAGAAAACAAAGCCCTGTGAAATAAGAGGCCCTCCTTATCAGCGCCCCGATGCCTGGGGCGCCATTAGCATGACAATCTGCCGGCAGAGGACTGTGAGCCGATGACGGACGGATGAGATGAGAAGAGCGGGATAGGTGGCGACCGGGAGGGGGGGCGGGGGGGGTCTTAATAGATGTAAGACGGAGGAGGGATACTTATCAGTTGCCACTGTTGCTTTCCTGCCGGGTATCACTTTACTAATCCTTTCTCTCATTGCTACGTACGCAAGCGGTGGCTAGCGCTAATGCATCCGTACGCAACTCAAACGGGAATATCGCCGGGAACACCGGGAACAAACATTGCTTTGGTGCTCGAGTGGTAGAACAGATGAACAGACGAGCGGAATCATTAGCCTCGTTAGGAGGGAATACGACAGGAATAGCTTGACTGCTATTCTGAAGGTGACCTCTAAAAGGTCAATTATTTTAAATTCTGGGTCACGTCAGCCGGGCAGGAAGAGGAGCGTGCGGAGTTTCTGGTGACACCGACGGCGCCGTGTTGTTCGCTGGAGCGGAAACGGGAGTGCGCTGAAGGCGTGACGCCGCGGCTCGTGCTCGTGCTCGCTGTCGCAACGGCGTGCTTTTAACCCGAGCGGCGTGTGACTGCGTCTGGCAACATAGCGAGTGTTCTTTCACAATGGGACTGCAGATTTCCGTGTACGTGACTCGACTTGCGGGATTTGAATCTTTCATGCGACAACGCTCCCCCCCCCCCCCGCCGAGTGCAGCTTCGGCATGCGAGGCGTGAGAGGCCGGCTCGCATATCGTGCGCGAGCGGCTTGGCACGGTCCCGTTGCGAGGTGTTCTTCTCGGTCGTTACTGTGGGAGCGCGGCACGCTCGCGGTTCCATTTGTAAAGGGCGGCTTGTTCGTTACGGTTCAGCGTCCCCCCCCCCCCCCCCCCATTAAAATACCCGCCGTCTGAGGGGCTCATTATGTTTTTTTTTTTTGTTTTTTTTGCAGCCCATGTGACTCTTTGTCTTCGTCTTTACCTTCATTAAACAGCCTGCAAAGCTTGCGTGTTTGTGACGCAATCAGAGTCCGGAATAAAAGTTTGTGCAAGACTCAAAAAAAAAAAAAAAAAAAGGGGGGGGGGGGCACACAGTAGGCCTCTGTGCGGTCACATAGAAGTGCCAGAAGGGGAGCAGATTGAACAGCAGCTCGGAGGACTCGCCCTTGGCTCTTTACCGCAATGCTACACCAAAGATTTGGGGGCTTTAAAAAAAAAAAAAAAAAAAAAAAAAATAAAAATAAAAAAAAAGAGGAAAAGAAAGTACCACACCCTTTCTTTCTCACAGTGCCACTTTCCTCTTTGTCTCTCAACCCACGTCTTCCTGCCATCCCTCTGAGGCCTCCTCTGCTGCAAGGTCTCTCTCTCCCTCCCTCATACTCATTTCCTTCCCCTTTTTTTTGGTACCAGTTTTTCCTCAGGATCTCCGTCACCGCTTTTGTAGCCGCTTCTGCTACACCCTTTTACTTTTCCCACAGCTCAAATGATTCCTCCGCTTATGCGGCACACACTTGAGCTTGCATGTGAAAAAATCTCGTAAGAGTCCATTGTGTGACTTACGCAAGGCACAAAAAAAGCACGCACAATCTAAGCTGGATACAATTGAGTGTGTGTTGACATTTTGATTAAAAGGTGCTGAATCATGATCTAAGACACGGAAGAAGACATAAAATGTCTGCCAGTGTGCGGTTAGTGGGCACACTGACCGGGGAGGGGGGGTCAAATAGTGGTATTAAATAATTAAATCAGGGGTCTCAAACATGCGGCCCGCGGGCCAAATGTGGTCCGCAGGACACCAGTTTGAGGCCCTCGCCTTGATATGAAAGTTTAATGTTTGATATGGATGCTGTATGGTATCATGTACCCAGAAAAAAATATTACTTTTAATTCATGTTCATGTTAAAGGTTAAATAACTGTTAATAGTTATCCTCCCTATCCGTGTGGAAGTGGTAAGTTTTTGAGTTCTATTTAAGTTAAAGGAAATAACTTTAAGGCTGCCGTTTAGGTCGCTAGCTCTCTAGTTTGCGAGTTAGCATGTGTCTCAAACACACGGCCCGCGGGCCAAATGTGGCCCGCAGGACACTAGTTTGAGGCCCCCGCCTTGATATGAAAGTTTAATGTCAGTGCGGCCCCGCGCAAGTTTGATATGGATGCTGTATGGTATCATGTACCCAGAAAAAATGATTACGTTTGATTCATGTTCATGTTAAAGGTTAAATAACTGTTAATAGTTATCCTCCCTATCCGTGTGGAAGTGGTAAGTTTTTGGCGATTTAAGTTGAAAGGAAATAACTTGAAGGCTACCGTTTAGGTGGCTAGCTCTCTAGTTTGCGAGTTAGCATGTGTCTCAAACACACGGCCCGCGGGCCAAATGTGGCCCGCAGGACACCAGTTTGAGGCCCCCGCCTTGATATGAAAGTTTAATGTCAGTGTGGCCCCGCGCAAGTTTGATATGGATGCTGTATGGCAGGGGTCTCAAACACGCGGCCCGCGGGCCAAATGTGGCCCGCAGGACACCAGTTTGAGGCCCCCGCCTTGATATGAAAGTTTAATGTCAGTGCGGCCAGCGCAAGTTTGATATGGATGCTGTATGGTATCATGTACCCAGAAAAAATTATTACTTTTAATTAATGTTCATGTTAAAGGTTAAATAACTGTTAATAGTTATCCTCCCTATCCGTGTGGAAGTGGTAAGTTTTTGGCGATTTAAGTTGAAAGGAAATAACTTGAAGGCTACCGTTTAGGTCGCTAGCTCTCTAGTTTGCGAGTTAGCATGTGTCTCAAGACCCTGCGGTTGCGCAATATGTTGTAAATAAAAAGAGTATAAATGTGACTATAGTCGTGTTTTGTCATGTCTACAGGGCTCTAATAATGCTTTGTTCATTTTAATATGAAAAAAATCATTTGTCTACCCACCAACTATATGTGCTTTCTTAAGTTTTTATTATTTGACGTTTTATTATTATTATTATATTTATTTATTACTGATTTATTTTTATTTTATTGTAGAAAATCGGAACCAAAGCACTGAAAAAGTTTCTATATTTTTCTGTTTTTAATAAATGCATTTTTTTTTGGGGGGGGAAACCTGATGCAGCCCAGCCTTGCCCAGACCCTAGCTCCAGTGGCCCCCAGGTAAATTTTGAGTTTGAGACCCCTGAGTTAAATAACTGTAAAAACCACACACACACACACACACACATATATATATATGAACACGCACACGCCCATTGAGGAATTTACACCAGGACGCCAGAATCAGCATAAAGTCATGAAACAGACCCAGACTGCCGTGTGAGCGCGTGATGCGCTCGTATCATCCGAGTACAGATAGTACAACCTTTCAGTGTTTGCTCAAGGGTGCCACGGCGGCTGCGGAGGAAATCTTTTCAGTTCAACACGGCATACAAATACCCCGACCCCCCTCCTTCGTTGTCGAAGGTGCAGAACAGAACAGAACAGAGCAGCAAAGGCAGCAGGTGGGATAAGTCCGTATCCTCGGGGCACATTTTAAAAAGCGGAATTACCCTAGCAGTCTGCTAGCGCTCTCCAAACACCCTTTCTTCTTTACAGCACCTCATAAAGAGCCTTTTGATATTTTCTTGATGGACTCGGCCAAGACGACATTTGGCAACAAGCGTCCCCTTTTCCTGCTACAAAGGACACACACAAGTTGGCGTAAAAAACACCAAAACGTGTGTGTGTGTGTGTGTCCAATGAACTCCATAAAAAGCTTTCCTCCAAATGTTCTTGTGTAGAACCTCAGCAAGAAGATCTAAAATAAATTGGAAATAAAAGGTTTCTGACACTGGATTTTCATAGTAAAAGCACAAAAAAAAAAAACCAGTCAAGTGCAGTTCTGTGGAAAATATGTGGCCCCTCATCCCTGTGGTGAGCTCCAGCTGACTGTTCATCTGCCCACCAGAAGAAAGCAACGCACGCTCTCTCCTTCTGTGACTGCAGAGTGAACCCAGACCTGGCAATGCCGAGACCTCAGCCTCGGGCCATCGATCATGTCAGGAACACAGGAACCGGCATACGAGCGAGGAGAAGGAGAGAAGAGAGCCGCGGAGGGACGCCCGGCAGCCTTTGATCCTCAGGTTGTTTCTGGTCCTCCCCAGACTTCCTCTCACCATCTGTAGTCCTGGATCTCACCTGTCTGTCTCCGCTCATTCAATTGCTATTGCTTCCTCTCCGCAACAATAGAAACCTACAAAAGTAGAAGTAGCCCGCTGTGGCTTCGGACTCGCTCTGTCAGAGGAAGTGAAGGGACGGGAGGTTAACGTAAACAACAACAGTAGTACTCCACTCCCACTCCCACTCCCACGCATTAGGGAAGCACTGCACACCCGAATAAGACACGGCGCAGACTAGGACGACTATCCTTATTCTTTTCTTCCACCGGGCCAAATGTCCCAATACTTTTATCCGTCTACTTCAGGGGTCTCAAACTCAATTTACCTGGGGGCCACTGGAGCTAGGGTCTGGGTAAGGCTGGGCCGCATCAGGTTTTACAAAAAAAAATAAAACGCATTTATTAAAAACAGAAAAATATAGAAAATTTTTCAGTGCTTTGGTTCCAATTTTCTACAATAAAAGCTCTGATAAAACATTCCACTGTTCTCAAATATCTTCATTTGTATTTTTCTGCACAAAATAAGATGAAAAATAAATAAACAAATCAGTAATAAATAAATATAATAATAATAATAAAACAGCAAATAATAAAAACTTAAGAAAGCACATATAGTTGGTGGGTAGACAAATGATTTTTTTCATATTAAAATGAACAAAGCATTATTAGAGCCCTGTAGACATGACAAAACACGACTATAGTCACATTTATACTCTTTTTGTTTACAACATATTGCGCAACTGCAGGGTCTTGAGACACATGCTAACTCGCAAACTAGACCGCTAGCCACCTAAACGGTAGCCTTCAAGTTATTTCCTTTAACTTAAGATAAGATATGCCTTTATTCGTCCCTCAGTGGGGAAATTTGTATGAATAAATTAAATTAAATAGAACTCAAAAACTTACCACTTCCACATGGATAGGGAGGATAACTATTAACAGTTATTTAACCTTTAACATGAACATTAATTAAAAACGTAATAATTTTTTCTGGGTACATGATACCATACAGCATCCATATCAAACTTGCGCGGGGCCGCACCGACATTAAACTTTCATATCAAGGCGGGGGCCTCAAACTAGTGTCCTGCGGGCCACATTTGGCCCGCGGGCCGTGTGTTTGAGACACATGCTAACTCGCAAACTAGAGAGCTAGCGACCTAAACGGTAGCCTTCGAGTTATTTCCTTTCAACTTAAATAGCCAAAAACTTACCACTTCCACACGGATCGGGAGGATAACTATTAACAGTTATTTAACCTTTAACATGAACATGAATCAAACGTAATAATTTTTTCTGGGTACATGATACCATACAGCATCCATATCAAACTCGCGCGGGGCCGCACCGACATTAAACTTTCATATCGAGGCGGGGGCCTCAAACTAGTGTCCTGCGGGCCACATTTGGCCCGCGGGCCGTGTGTTTGAGACACATGCTGACTCGCAAACTAGACCGCTAGCGACCTAAACGGTAGCCTTCGAGTTATTTCCTTTCAACTTAAATCGCCAAAAACTTACCACTTCCACACGGATAGGGAGGATAACTATTAACAGTTATTTAACCTTTAACATGAACATTAATTAAAAACGTAATAATTTTTTCTGGGTACATGATACCATACAGCATCCATATCAAACTAACATTAAACTTTCATATCAAGGCGGGGGCCTCAAACTAGTAGTGGGGCCGCGTGTTTGAGACCCCCGGTCTACTTCATTCTCATCTTGAAGAAAGGACATTAAAAAGAAGGGTTTGAGTCAAAGTAAGCTCAGGAGGAAGAACGACAGAGCGAGACAGCAATCAGGAAACGATTGTGGTTTTCCAGCATCTGAGTGATTTGCCATGCGTGTCACTGTGGTGACTTCTGAAACTCAAACGGCAACAATCGGGCACGAGCCCACCTCGTATCGCTTGAGAAACTGCTACCATTTCACAGCTCATATCAGAAATGACTAATATTTTTTTCCTATTTTCTTACAACTGAACACTAAAGTCACATTTTTCCATGAGAACCAAAAACTCCGAGATAGAAACATCTAGAAAAAGTCCTAAACACTCCATGAGAGTATATCCTGCAGTCGGCCGCATTCTTGAAGACACCATAAATCATCCCCAGCAGCGCCACACTTCTTTGCCGGACGGCTTCCTGTCTGTCAGTACAGCTTCGCCGCTTCTCTCGGGCTGTTTTGTGGACACGCTGCAAGTTTGGAGCAAGAGTTGACACATCCTGGCCTCCAGACAGCACGACTACAGTAAAGATAGGCTCGTCTGCCGCCGGAGACGAGCGCCTACCTCGTCGTGAACGTGTCAAATGTGTCGAGTGAGAATGCCTTTCTTGTGTTGGACATCCCATCAGTAGCGTGGCTTTAAATGGAGGCAGGAACCTGGCTAATGTCAGGTTCTGCGGAGAGATTGTGTTAGCTTTCTGGTATCATCTCTTATGTTAACGGGTGGGTTTTGACCCATGTATTAAATCAGCTATAAAATACACTAAAAAGTTACCATTAAATTTGCTTCTCATGTCTTGGTTACCTTCTTAACAAAAAATTGATAAGTCAGCTACTTCAACCATGAAAAGGTTGTCTCAAGCCATGATGCCAGGTTGTATGTTGAGTTTAAATGAAATACTTTGGAAAGAACGGGCGGGCCGTATTCAAACACTTGGCGGGCCGGATGTGGCCCCCGGGCCGTAGTTTGCCCACCCCTGCTTTATAGTCATATTATTATAACTGGGTCAAAACCGACCCTAAGAATACAGTGGTTATAATTTCAATCAGACTATTTTAAAATGTAGTAAAAAAAAAATTTAAAACATTTATTTTGTTGAAATAGAGTTTCCTGTCAAAGTCAAAAAGCCTTAATGCAATAAACAAATGTTATATGATTCTTTTTGTGCATTAAAATGTAAAACACAAGAGGAGGGTTAATAAAGATGGCTGCAGGGGAAACCTGATTAAGTGAGTATTCATGTTCAAAAAGAAAGCAGGAAATATAATCACTCTGGCGGGGGAAAATCTTGTTTCCAAAATAAATGAATACAAATCAGACTATAAGAGAAGCCAGACTAAAATAAACAAAGATGTTTCCACATCTGTTTGCAGAGTTCACATCCAGGCAAAAGATGTGTGGTCCCGCTTTAAAGACATGACGCTAAGTTCCAGCCGAATCTGACGACCCAGAACCCGAGTCAAGTGTGAACATTTGATCACTTAGACCAGAAACGACACAAAAAAATGGCGTGTGGTAGTTGCTCATGGGCAGAATTGGACTAAATCAGGGGTGGGCAAACTACGGCCCGGGGGCCACATCCGGCCCGCCAAGTGTTTGAATATGGCCCGCCTGTTCTTTCCAAAATATTTCATTTAAACTCAACATACAACCTGGCATCATGGCTTGAGACAACCTTTTCATGGTTGAAGTAGCTGTTTTATCAATTTCGTAATAATAATAATAATAATAATAATAATAATACATTCATTTTCTACCGCTTACCCTCACGAGGGTCGCGGGGGTGCTGGAGCCTATCCCAGCTGTCTTGGGGCGAGAGGCGGGGTACACCCTGGACTGGTCGTAATAATAATAATAATAATAATAATAATAATTATAATAATAATAATAATAATAATAATAATAATAATAATAATAATAATAATAATAATAATAATAATAATAATAATAATTCATTCATTTTCTATCATTTATCCTCCGAGGGTTGCGGGGGTGCTGAGCCTATCCCAGCTTCTTGGGGCGAGAGGCGGGGTACACCCTGGACAGGTCGTAATAATAATAATAATAATAATAATAATAATAATAATAATAATAATAATAATAATAATAATAATAATAATAATAATAATTTTATAATGCACTTTACATCAAATAAATGATCTCAAAGTGCACGTATAGCAGACTGCATGACACTTTTATGTGTAAAATATGTGTAAAAATATGTGTACAAATGGACTGTCACGTGTAAAATACTATATATTCGCCCCCCCCCGTCAATTTTATTAAATCAATGCGGCCCGCGAGTCAAAAAGTTTGCCCACCCCTGGACTAAATCCTCCATCACGCTCCGCCCTTGGACTTGGACAATAGTAGTCCAAGTTGGCCGCTGCCTGCCAAAAAAAGTGCTGCACGAACACAGGTCATTCCCACAGGGGGGGGGGGGGGGGGGGGTCAGGCTCGTCAGGCTCGTCGTCACCTAGCAACGCTGGAGTCGAGCCGTCAGTCAACAACCCCGGCCGCTCTCTTCGCACACGCGTGCTCCTATGTACGCCGTACACGCATCGACCTCGCTAAGTTGAGGGCTTGGCCGTTAGCGATGAAGCCACAAATGTAGACACACACACACACACACACACACACACACACACACATGAACGCTGCCAACTGCCCACGCCTATGAGCCAGGGATTCAGTTCTCTGTAAACAGCAACAATAGCGGCAGCCACATATGAAAAGTCGACATTTTACACTCTCCTGATACGCAGCCTCGTGGAGCCGTTTGCTTCATTTGCTTAACCGATGATTCGAATGTAAGACGACGCTTTGAAGTCGATTCAATCCGACGTCAGCCGCCGATGTGACGAGTTTTATTTACAGCCGTGTTACTGACTCTGCTGAGGGGTTGGTGTTGGGGTGGGGGGCGGCTATAAACTGCCATTAGGGCCGCACCGGATTCCAACACGGGTCTGTGGAATCCAGCCCGGCACAGACTGTCTCTGGATTAGACACAGCAGTCCGGGTGCCCGAACGCCAACCCAAACAGGCCCCGTAAAGACGTGGAAGGATCTGCATATAGAATCCACAATCAGCGACTGTCATGTCTGGAAGGAAGTAGATGCGCATATGAAAAAAAAAAAAATGGAGGGGGGGGCGATTGAATTAGTTTATTTCTCGGCACTGCTGTTTATTAATAGTCTGTTGGTGGGATACCACAATACAAGGGTCTTAAACTCCATTGGAATAACTCCGTATTGCCAGTTTTTCGTCTGTCCAGTCTTCAAATTTAGTTTGAATCAAAAACAAACTTTTCCAAATGTGGCCCGCAGGACACTAGTTTGAGACCCCCGCCTTGATATGAAAGTTTAATGTTAGTTTGATATGGATGCTGTATGGTATCATGTACCCAGAAAAAATTATTACGTTTGATTCATGTTCATGTTAAAGGTTAAATAACTGTTAATAGTTATCCTCCCTATCCGTGTGGAAGTGGTAAGTTTTTGGCTATTTAAGTTGAAAGGAAATAACTTGAAGGCTAACATTTAGGTCGCTAGCTCTCTAGTTTGCGAGTTAGCATGTGTCTCAAACACACGGCCCGCGGGCCAAATGTGGCGCACAGGACACTAGTTTGAGGCCCCCGCCTTGATATGAAAGTTTAATGTTAAAGTTTGATATGGATGCTGTATGGTATCATGTACCCAGAAAAAATGATTACGTTTGATTCATGTTCATGTTAAAGGTTAAATAACTGTTAATAGTTATCCTCCCTATCCGTGTGGAAGTGGTAAGTTTTTGGCTATTTAAGTTGAAAGGAAATAACTTGAAGGCTACCGTTTAGGTCGCTAGTGGTCTAGTTTGCGAGTTAGCATGTGTCTCGAGACCCTGCAGTTGCGCAATATGTTGTAAATAAAAAGAGTATAAATGTGACTATAGTTGTGTTTTGTCATGTCTACAGGGCTCTAATAATGCTTTGTTCATTTTAATCTGAAAAAAATCATTTGTCTACCCAACAACTATATGTGCTTTCTTAAGTTTTTATTATTATTATTATATTTATTTATTACTGATTGATTGATTTTCTTTATTCTTGATTTGTTTATTTATTTTTCATCTTATTTTGTGCAGAAAAATAAAAAATGAAGATATTTGAGAACAGTGGAATGTTTTATCAGAGCTTTTCTTGTAGAAAATCAGAACCAAAATACTGAAAAAGTTTGTATATTTTTCAGTTTTTAATAAATGCGTTTTTTTGTTTTTTTTTGGAAAACCTGATGCGGCCCAGCCTTGCCCAGACCCTAGCTCCAGTGGCCCCCAGGTAAATTGAGTTTGAGACCCCTGGTTTAGATTCTGTTCCACAGATGGCGCTAATGCAAAATAATAAATGTTAATTCTAAAAAGTGATATTGGATAATTCCTGAAGGTACACTAGTGTTCCGCGGCGCAGTGGTTGAACACCACTGCTTCGTTTGACTTTATCTTGAAAGCATCAACTAGCTTTATGTATATAGCAGCCATGTCCTCATTAGAGCTCCTCATTCTGTCTCCGCAGACACTCAGCAACAACACCACCAGAAAGATAGCGCTATCTATCCGCCGTCCCGGACCCCCCCCCCCCCCCCCCCCCCTCGGGCATTCTAATCTTTTAATTGAATCTTTTGTAATTAGAATGAAACAACTCCGGACTTCCATCACAGGGAACATGATCAGGTTCCCGAATGTGTCAGCGGTCAGAGGAAGCCGTTTGTGGTCGGCCGATGGACGCGTTATCTAAGGATGCGTCGTCGTCTCGCTCCAAAATAATAAACGTTGCAGAAAAAAAATTGGAGCTGTAGGACGGCGTTTTTTTGGCGGCACAGAAACACGCTTCCCCTTCCCGTGACCCTGGAGAACCGCTAAGCGTAATTGCCTCATTCTTCTAAGCAAATGAACATTGACGGAGAGGGCATTGGTCGGCTCGGTCCGCCCCCCAAATGGCTTCCCCGGCAGTTGACTAATTCAGTTCTCATTGACGTACGAGTGAATCAGTGTCTGTTATTTTACGTGTAAGGCATCCCGGATGGAGTATAAGGCACTTAGGGGGCATTACGCAATCCAAAGGGTCCCATTTGACAAGGAAATCTGTATCCTCGGACTAACCTTTGACATTGGGGTCTCCTTCTGGTGAACAAAAAACGACTACAAACTTGCTACAGGACTAGCGCTAGTGACATATTTAGCACCAGGACCGTAGAAGACATGTTTTTAACGGGAGGTGAAGTGGTTATTTCGGGGCGTGGCATCCCCGAGCCAGACTGCGGGTGCAGCTGGAGCCGCTTCCAACGTCAATTCATCAGGAATTCACCGATGAGGACAATGAGGGGCAACTACTTGGGTAAAGAGAGGCATTAATGGCTCCTCATGGCGGCCGGCCTTGTTTACAAAAGGTTACTGGGTTGAGAGCTGAAACGTTACACCACAGCGGCCTCCGCTACTCCACTCCCTTACCCCCGGGGGCAGATTCTCTGGACTTTTTTTTTTTTTAGCTCTTTGATTTTCTGGAACAAAGAAGTACACAAAATGTATTTCTGGAATCTAACGGGGTAAGTTCTGGAATAAAAAAACATCAAATTTTAATGGATGCCTGATTGATTCAATAAACATTTCATCTTGTTATCATCAGGACCCCCCCCCCTCACTTCACTAAGCAGAGTAGGTTGGAGTCCCGTCCCCCCGTCCCCCCCCGACAGGGCATCTGTCTTCATTAAAGCTGAGCCAGTGTGCATGACAGCCACTGAAACGCTGGTGTCTTCACGATTAATGAAGACAAATGACCCAAACCCCCCCACACACCCCCCAACCTTACAACCTCAGGCAGTGAAAAGGAACAAAAAAGCAGAAGAATGGACAAAAAAAAAAAAAATGAAAAATGATCAGGGGTCCAATTCTGCATCCATGTTTAGCTAACTGCTGTCTTCCAATAGTATATTTTTCCCACTTCCTTCCCACTTCCTTCCCACTTATCCCACCATCACGCATGGTCTCTGACACGGCAACAGTACCCCCCCCCCATTGGAAGTACATACAACAGGGGGCCCCAGGAAAAAAAAATACCACTCGTATCTTCACCGTGCAAAAACTCATTTCTGCATTTGTGATTTATTCATCCATTTTCTCATTGAATAATTCATCTGCTTATTAATTCATGGCTCGGTGTTGGGCTCCACAAGAATATCATTATCCATCTTGTATCCAAAAGCGTAAACAAACCTTCGACCTTTTCGACGCCGCGGTGGGCTATGTTCAACTTTTATCATCTGTAATATCGAGCACGGGGGGGGGGGGTTCGTTTGTCATTAAGATTTCATGAGAACCGCATCAGAAACCTTCTTTCTTGTGTCGAGACCACGTTAGGAATACACACACATATATATACACACACTAGGAATACACACACACACACACACAGCATATCATATCATAGCAGAGTTTCTCTCAGATGGCTGAGCAGCTCAAAGCAGCTGTGGGAAGAGGAGGCTCTTCCTGTGCTGCTCTGTAGCCCCTGACAGCAGCCCCTCGGCCCAACCCCGAGGGGTAAACAAGCCCGCTGTGGAAGACAGCAAAGTATGGACTCCAAGTGTGTGTCTGTGTGTGTGTGTGTGTGTGAAGTACAGAACGAAAAAAAAAAAAAACGGTTGTCATGTGAGAAAACCAGAGAAGATGCCACTCACACTGAACGCTGGCACTGCCCGTCCAAGCGAAGGGGTCCAGCCCCGCGAAGAAGGGGCTCGCCTTCCGCAGCATGCACGCGCCGCGGCTGGTGACATCATAGAGCTGACGGGGGCCCATTCCCAACGCCTCCATGCAGTCGAACATGGTACCCCCCCCCCAACACCCTTCAGGAAAAAAAATCTTTCTACAAGCCCTCAGTCTCGGTCCCCCCACCACCGCCCCCCTCCCGACGTCAGAGACTGCAACGATCTGCGGCAACACCTCGCCGCCTGGAAATGCTGCCTTCAATGTCCCGTGGGGGTTTATGTCCGCCTGTCAGTCACTCTCAGACTTGGACTCGTTCGGATCTGGTCCCAGTCTGGCTGAGCTGTAGTGACCGTGACTCGGTGGTCTCCCCCCCCCAACCGCCTCTGGGTGTTGCTGCTCCCCGTCTGCTGTAACAGACCTAAATAACAGCCTCTCGCTGCTCTCCCCGAGACCCAGACACGGCGGAGTGAACCAACTGCTTCGGCATGACGCTCACAGAGGGGGGAGGAGAGAGCGCTAGAATGCCAGAAAGGGGAGGGGAGAGGAGGGGAGGACTGACTGGGGGCCGGGCCAGGAGAAGAGCCGATCTGGTTAGAAGAAAAACTTTATTCCCGTTCTAGTCTTGTCGTTTTGTGGCAGCCTCTTTTTGTCTTTCATATATCGCAAACGCCCCCCCCCCCAAAAAAAAAAAAAAAAAAATTAAAAATTTAAAAACACAAACAGATCTCACCCCCGTCTCCTCAGATCTGGTGCCTACCCATCTTTTCATCGCACCTCCCCCAGTTACCCCTGTAACTATGAGCCCCCCCCCCCCCCCCCCCCCCACACACACACACACCCGTCTCTAATCATAACCATATTAAACTCCTGAGTGTGTGAGAAAGAGAGAAACAACATTGTGGTTGAACCCACAACCAGATGCCCCCCCCCCCAGGTTGATAATGGAACGTTGCCTTGCGGTGCATTTATACAGACAATCCAATCTCTTCATCCCAGCTATTCCCTCACAGGGATATTCCATCAATAAGGAGTTCGCCGACCATAAATAAGTACCAAGGGACATACACCGTCATACAATGCCTTCGATTTGTGCTCCTCACATTCATCTCCCCCCTGTCAGATCGGTACAAGTGGTACGGCCCAGCAGGCAAAAAAGACACAATTTCCTGTCAATCTGTGCTGCTGGCTAAGGCTCTCCATAAACACAGAGTGCATTCTCTTCCCCCGACCCGCCCCCCCCCTCCTCTTCCTCTGCTTAACACTTCACTCTTTTTCCTGTCTCGCACTTTCACGTCTTTATATTAGTTTTTAAGAAAATGCTTAGAATTATGAAATTATGTTGATGGGTTATTGTGATAAACTGATAGCATCAAAAGGGAGTCAAACATCACACCAGGTCACACGCTTCTTTTTGGCAACAAACAGTAAACAACATGAGTAGTTTTTATACGGTTCCTCATACAGACGTTAGGTCATAAAGAGGACGCAGCAATAACAGCAACAATAGGACAGCCATGGCAGAAGACAAACACCATGTATCTATTAAAGATGGCTCCAAAGCTTCCTTTGCTTCTATCTGCACTTTCTCCACCTCCAACAACAGGTCCTGGATCAGATTCACATTAAATAATCACCACCATGAGTCACATTTTTATGATCCATACGCTCTGTTCTCACACTCATCTTTCATCCCCTTCCTGCCTTTTCTTTTTTTTTTTTTTTTTTTTTTTTTTCCTAGCAGCTCGTTTCACAGCATCCTGGAAAATGGGACTAAGTCATTCCCTGGTGGCCACGTGTTTAGTGGAATATCAGGATTTGTTTGCCGGGACTGCCGATGAGCTGCAACGTTGTCCACGTATGGGAAGTCTGTAAGCATTTTTTTTTTTTTTTTTTGGCGGGGGGGATTTGTGGAGTCAGTTTAGACCAGGGGTCTCAAACATGCGGCCCGCGGGCCAAATGTGGCCCGCAGGACACTAGTTTGAGGCCCCCGCCTTGATATGAAAGTTTAATGTTAGTTTGATATGGATGCTGTATGGTATCATGTACCCAGAAAAAATGATTACGTTTGATTCATGTTCATGTTAAAGGTTAAATAACTGTTAATAGTTATCCTCCCTATCCGTGTGGAAGTGGTAAGTTTTTGGCTATTTAAGTTGAAAGGAAACAACTTGGAGGCTACCGTTTAGGTGGCTAGCTCTCTAGTTTGCGAGTTAGCATGTGTCTCAAACACACGGCCCGCGGGCCAAATGTGGTCCGCAGGACACTAGTTTGAGGCCCCCGCCTCGATATGAAAGTTTAATGTCAGTGCGGCCCGCGCAAGTTTGATATGGATGCTGTATGGTATCATGTACCCAGAAAAAAATTATTACGTTTGATTCATGTTCATGTTAAAGGTTAAATAACTGTTAATAGTTATCCTCACTATCCGTGTGGAAGTGGTAAGTTTTTGAGTTCTATTTAAGTTGAAAGGAAATAACTTGAAGGCTACCTTTTAGGTCGCTAGCTCTCTAGTTTGCGAGTTAGCATGTGTCTCAAGACCCTGCAGTTGCGCAATATGTTGTAAATAAAAAGAGTATAAATGTGACTATAGTCGTGTTTTGTCATGTCTACAGGGCTCTAATAATGCTTTGTTCATTTTAATATGAAAAAAATCATTTGTCTACCCACCAACTATATGTGCTTTCTTAAGTTTTTATTATTATTATTATTATATTTATTTATTACTGATTGATTGATTTTCTTTACTCTTGATCTTATTTTATGTAGAAAAATAAGAATAAAGATATTTGAGCTTTTCTTGTAGAAAATCAGAACCAAAGCAAAGTTTATTCATTTTTCTGTTTTTAATAAATGCGTTTTTTTTTTTTTTTTTTGAAAACCTGATGTGGCCCCCAGGTAAATGGAGTTTGAGACCCCTGGTTTAGACATCTAATTTACACATACTCACACATTCTGCTGCTGACCTAGGCCTGTCCCTGCCTTGCCTCCCTCCTCCCCTTCCTTCCCCGGCCGGAGAGATTGAACTCAAGAAGAAACCCCCACTGGGCCACTAACCCCCCCAAAAAAACTTATCTTGCCCTGGTTCCTTACTTTCTGGCTCACAAGTTGCTCTCTGTTGCCCCCCCCACCATTCCAACGAGTTACCCGTGGCCAGTTTTATCCAGACTTGATGATTTATTTTGGTACACAAAGTTCTACTCTTTTGTTTCTGGGGTCTGGAGTTTCATTTCCAGGCCGACCGTGTGACGTCTAAGCTTCAGTTCCCAGTATTTGTGATACGATTTCATACCAATCACGTGTCACCAGACCCGGCACCCTTATGGTATACACCTGAGTCAGAGACCCAGAAAGTCAGGCTTTACTACTGTCTGGCGCTCTGATGCCGATTACAGATAAGACGTATACAACACATTGTTGCCACTTCCTGTGTACGCGCTCATTGAGGTTCCAGCCAAGCGGTCAACAACACAGTGGTGTGTGAAGCCTTAAACCGGGGCTTCTTTTGACGGCACAGCACTGAAACGGATCGGCAGCCATAATGGAGACACTGAACACCAGCAGAACCATATTCTCAACTAAGTAACCAGACTTTTTTAGCTCTTCTTGCACAACCTCAGCGTTCTTCCTCGTCACATCCATCAACGTGCAGACGGTCTTACACATGTTCAGGTTTGACATCTCATCCCTTTGAGTCATTTACCTCAGTCGCAGTATATCTCGGGGAGATATCGCATATGTCAGCTAACACGGAAATGGGCACAAAAATGGAAGAATTATGACAAAATGTCACAAGCTAGCCCCCAACCTTGGACTTAGCACGGCGCTACTTTTCACATTACACTGGTCTACAAGCTAAATGCTTCCGCTAATAAATATTTATTACATAAAATATTTTGTTTTTATTTGTGTAGTGTAGTGGACAGAGAAATTTCATGAACTTTTGCATCAGAATTTCTTCCGAGGCAGATCATTATAAGCAGCTGGTGGCAAACCTCGGCTGCAATATGTCACTTTTTGCATCCCCAAGGGAATTTAGTTGTTTTAACTCATCACAATAAATGAGAGATTTAGCCACTTTTATCTCAGACGCCTTGGACTTAGCACGGCGCTACTTTTCACATTACACTAGCTTACAAGCTAAATGCTTCCGGAACTAAAGTAGCGACATTTGTCTTGGTTTAGATCGCTAATAAAGAGTTATTACATACATTTTTTATTTGTGGAGTCTTGTGGACAGAGAAATTTCATGAAAAGTAGCAGACATTTGCATCAGAATTTCTTCCAAGGCAGATCATTATAAGCAGCTGGTGGCAAACCTCGGCTGCAATATGTCACATTTTGCATTCCCAAGGGAATTTAGTTTTTTTAAGCGATACTCGGGTTTGTTTTTCATAACATATTCAATCACCTGATGTCTTAAGATATTTCTGGTGAATTTCTTCACAGGAAGTGCAACTTAAATGTCGAAGATTAAGTAAAATCGCCCAAATCTGTTATAATAAATGCTGATTAATTTTGATGGAAAACAATCAAATCGTGAAATATCTTGAATACATTAGCTAACCAGTAATTCAGTTCATCTTATCACAATAAATGAGAGATTTAGCCACTTTTATCTCAGAAGCCTTGGACTTAGCACGGCGCTACTTTTCACATTACACTGGTCTACAAGCTAAATGCTTCCGGAACTAAAGTAGCGACATTTGTCTTGGTTTAGATCGCTAATAAAGAGTTATTACATCAATTTTTATTTGTGGAGTGTAGTGGACAGAGACATTTCATGAACTTTTGCATCAGAATTTCTTCCAAGGCAGATCATTATAAGCAGCTGGTGGCAAACCTCGCCTGCAATATGTCACTTTCTGCATTCCCAAGGGAATTTAGTTTTTTTAAGCGATACTTGGGTTTGTATTTCATAAGATAAAATCACCTGATGTCTTAAGATATTTCTGGTGAATTTCTTCACAGGAAGTGTAACTTAAATATCGAAGATTAAGTAAAATCGCCCAAATCTATTAAATAATATCTAATAAAGAGTTATTACATCAATTTTTATTTGTGGAGTGTAGTGGACAGAGAAATTTCATGAACTTTTGCATCCGAATTTCTTCCGAGGCAGATCATTATAAGCAGCTGGTGGCAAACCTCGGCTGCAATATGTCACTTTTTGCATTCCCAAGGGAATTTTGTTGTTTTAAGCGATACTTGGGTTTGTTTTTCATAAGATATTCAATCACCTGATGTCTTGAGATATTTCTTGACAGGAAGTGCAATTTAATGATCAAAGATTAACTTAGACTTGCCCAAATCTATTATAGATTTTGATGTAAAACAATCAAATGGTGAAAATATCTTGAATACATTAGCTCACCAGTAATTCAGTTCATCTTATCACAATAAATGAGAGATTTAGAACCTTTTATCTCAGAAGCCTTGGACTTAGCATGGCGCTACTTTTCACATTACACTGGTCTATAAGCTAAATGTTTCCGGAACTAAAGTAGCGACATCGGTTTAGATCGCTAATAAAGAGTTATTACATAAAATATTTTGTTTTTATTTGTGTAGTGTAGTGGACAGAGAAATTTCATGAACTTTTGCATCAGAATTTCTTCCAAGGCAGATCATTATAAGCAGCTGGTGGCAAACCTCGCCTGCAATATGTCACTTTCTGCATTCCCAAGGGAATTTAGTTTTTTTAAGCGATACTTGGGTTTGTATTTCATAAGATAAAATCACCTGATGTCTTAAGATATTTCTGGTGAATTTCTTCACAGGAAGTGTAACTTAAATATCGAAGATTAAGTAAAATCGCCCAAATCTATTAAATAATATCTAATAAAGAGTTATTACATCAATTTTTATTTGTGTAGTGTAGTGGACAGAGAAATTTCATGAACTTTTGCATCAGAATTTCTTCCGAGGCGGATCATTATAAGCAGCTGGTGGCAAACCTCGGCTGCAATATGTCACTTTTTGCATTCCCAATGGAATTTTGTTTTTTTAAGCGATACTGGGGTTTGTTTTTCATAACATATTCAATCACCTGATGTGATTAAGATATTTCTTGACAGAAAGTGCAATTTAATGATCAAAGATTAACTTAGACTTGCCCAAATCTATTATAGATTTTGATGTAAAACAATCAAATGGTGAAAATACCTTGAATACATTAGCTCACCAGTAATTCAGTTCATCTTATCACAACAAATGAGAGATTTAGCCACGTTTATCTCAGAAGCGGATCCAGTCGTTATCATCGCTGGACATCTTTCAACTTCTTTTCTCTCTCTGTGGCTGCGCTGTCGTGATGTTTTGCTACTTGTGCTATGCGGTATAAAAAAAAAAAAAAACTACTTTCATAGTTAGGTCCAAAAAAAACAATCCTGCCTTTTTCACGTAGGAACGACTTGAGTCTCAGTTTTTGCTTTCCGAGAGCGAACCTCTCCCGGTTTGAATAGTAGCCCCTTTATCTACGTAAGTCATCTTGTCAAGGCTGGAGCACAATTTGTAGCCTTTGCTTTAGCAGCAACCTTAGCCCACTTTTCTCTCTCCAAAGCGGGCATAAGCGCCCTCAAAGTTTCTGTAAGTTTCCAGAACTTAGGGCGATTGGCTGCAACTTGAAAAAAGGGATAAGAAGAGGAAATCCGAGGGGAAGGCTCCGCGGAGAGGGAGCGGAGAGAGCGAAGCGAGGGTAAGGGAACTTCAGAGTGCGTAAGCCACCAGGGTTTAGGTTGGATATCATCGGAGAAGCAGATCCAGCACGGACTATCCATTTCACAAAAAAAAAACCTCCCGGGTGCTTAAATTGTCAGGAAAACAAAAGAGGTTGTTCTCCGCGGTGCTGCTTTATTTGGTGAACGGCGAGCAGCGCTGGTTAGAACCAGAACTAGAAGAGCAACGTGAGGGGAATTTCTCCCCAAATAGGAGCCTCAACGAGCTGTCATCTCGCGACCGGTGGCGGCCCGGGGAGATGAAAGCCGGGATGTCAGACGATGCCGGATTGTTTATGAAAGGCGAGGAGGCAGCGGCGTCACTGATAGATCAAGGACGATGAGCGCTACCGAATCTGTCACCGACACAAGAGCACACAAATGGACCAGAGCTAGCATGGCTAATTTACTGTGTCGATCGTGGCTGCCGGAGCGCCGATGACGGGAGGCAGATGGCTCTTTTATTTCTTAGGAAGATTTGGCCCTCGTTTTAAATGGGGTCCAATTAGCGGAAAGTCTGCATCCGATATGACTTGCGGTGATCAAGCGGCTGACAAACGGAGGTCATATATAGTTGATCGTATTTTCACTTTTTTTTTCATATATCTCTGCTGAAAAAAATCCCTGGTGGCATGATCCATGATCCATCCATCCATCATCCATGTCCACCCTGGACTGGTCGCGAGCCAATCACAGGGAACAACAATTCCCACTCACATTCATACCTATGGACAATTTGGAGTCGCCAATTAACCTAGCATGTTTTTCGGAATGTGGGAGGAAACCGGAATACCCGCAGAAAACCCACAAACGCTCAGGGAGAACATTCCCACATTCCGATTCCGATCAAATGTGAAACCATGTCATCAATCTTGATTTCCGGCCACATGATCGGATCGGGACATCCCTACTAACAGTCATCCGAGTCGAAAGATAAGGCATCCTTTGATGAAGCGATGAATAATCAAATACAGTAAACCTCGGATATATCGGAAATTCGCTCACAACGGACAGATAAAAAAGAACCGATTTTTCTGTAATGCATTTCCAATAAAAATTCATTGCATATATCGGATTTTTTATAACGGATTCCGCCTATTTCGGACAAAATCTCCAGTCCCGTTCCAATGCATTTCCATTAAATTTCCCTCGGATGGCCGCATCGTGGCGCTCCGAAGCTAGCTGACATTCTGAGACGTTTTAAAGCAGAGGACATTTTTAATGCCGACGAAACTGGGTTATTCTGGCAAATGCTGCCGGAAAACACCCTGGGATTTATTGAATGAGATCTTAACCTCACTATTGGAAATAACGTAGGCCTGACGGGCGTAACAGGGCCTAGCTTAATTAACAATTTGTTATGCTCAGAGTCCGATAAAGTTCAATTCTCATTACCTTACGTCTCTTTTCATTGCCCAGTCCAGGTACATTGGAAACATAGTCAAGGAAGTGCCTTTTTATAACGGATAAAATCCCATTTACGCATATACCGGATATAAATCCGATATATGCGTAAAACGGACATTTTCCGACATACGCATATAACGGATTTCGCTTATATCGGACAAAACCAGTGGGAACAATTGAATCCGATATATCCGAGGTTTACTGTAGTATGTTATCTTTAAATCAATATAGAAATGTTCAATCTTCAGTGTAATCACGCTGTACTTTCTGTAGCGGGATTAGCGCCGTTAGCACGCCACGTTCCCCATGACGACAGACGGTCCATTTTTTATGCAGCCTCTCCTCCTTTGTATCTCTGCGGGGGATCTCCGATCGCTCCGTGTGCTCAAAGCTAACAGCTGCTCCCAAGTGTAAACAATGGAGCCGGCGGGAAGCTACAAAGGTCACAACATGAACATCCATAGCTGCACACTTGATTAAGAGGTCTTTAAGGCACAAAAAACAATTAGAAAGTAATAAATAAAGTACTATTAAACTATTAAAAACGCTGACATAGAGCTCGCATAACTAGCTAGCACTTGGGCGGCGCCATCTTGAAAACATGAGACATTAAATCCAGTCTATATCGATATGAACCATATGCTAGTTTTTGATACGTCAGTTAACTAAATACAAAAATCATTTACATTTTATAAACGGCGGGAGCTCGGCTAACTTTTCTAATGCATGTTTTGCTACAAAATTCCTCCCAAAAAAATTCGACATAATGTGGCAAACAGGCCGGAATCGCGCTGTGTGTCCGTCGACGGTTAGGATGGAAGAATAAATTTGCCTCTCATCCTTATTTCACTCACAACTTGTAAACAGCGGCACTAGCATGCTTTGCTAAACTAAGCTAGCTTCCATTCAAACTCCGTAAAAATGGAGCATTATAATCAATTTCAAATATTTTGGAGAAAAATATTTCAACGTTTACAGATCATCTTGTCGTCTTTTCCCTTCAACGTTGCCCTCTGATAAATCTCATAAATCACCAAACGCCACCATGACGGACAGCTGTCGTCTAGGATGGAGTGACGGAAAAGGATGCGTGTCCCGGAGCGGCGTACTCGGGAAAAGCGAAGTGACAAAACAGTTTGCAGGACGATCACACAGGGGTTAAAGGTCATCCCGGCTTGTCGGAGAAGCTTACATGGAAGCGGCGGCTACTGAAGTTGAGGTCATTGTTTGATCCCAAACACACATAGTCCAGAAAATAAAATACGGTAGTTTATAAAATAAATTACCCGCAAAAAATGCGACTTATACTCCAGTGCGACTTGTGTTTATTTTTTTTCTACCTGATTATGCATTTTTGCATAAATCATTATACTCCGGAGCGACTTACCCGCGAATTACCCACAAAAAATGCGACTTGTGAATGTTTTTTTCCGACCTAATTATGTATTTTTGGCCTTGTACAACATATAGTCCAGAAAAACTGTAGTTTATAAAACAAATTACCTGCAAAAAATGCGACTTATGTATGTTTTTTTCTACCTAATTATGTATTTTTGGCCTTGTGCGACTTATAGTCCAGAAAAAACTGTAGTTTATAAAATAAATTACCCGCAAAAAATGCGACTTATACTCCAGTGCGACTTGTGTATATTTTTTTTCTACCTGATTATGCATTTTTGCATAAATCATTATACTCCGGAGCGACTTACCCGCGAATTACCCACAAAAAATGCGACTTATGAATGTTTTTTTCCGACCTAATTATGTATTTTTGGCCTTGTGCGACTTATAGTCCAGAAAAAACTGTAGTTTATAAAACAAATTACCTGCAAAAAATGCGACTTATGTATGTTTTTTTCTACCTAATTATGTATTTTTGGCCTTGTACAACATATAGTCCAGAAAAACTGTAGTTTATAAAACAAATTACCTGCAAAAAATGCGACTTATGTATGTTTTTTTTCTACCTAATTATGTATTTTTGGCCTTGTACGACATATAGTCCAGAAAAAACTGTAGTTTATAAAATAAATTACCCGCAAAAAATGCGACTTATACTCCAGTGCGACTTGTGTATATTTTTTTTCTACCTGATTATGCATTTTTGCATAAATCATTATACTCCGGAGCGACTTACCCGCGAATTACCCACAAAAAATGCGACTTATGAATGTTTTTTTCCTACCTAATTATGTATTTTTTTGCCTTGTGCGACTTATAGTCCAGAAAAAACTGTAGTTTATAAAACAAATTACCTGCAAAAAATGCGACTTATGTATGTTTTTTTCTACCTAATTATGTATTTTTGGCCTTGTGCGACTTATAGTCCAGAAAAAACTGTAGTTTATAAAACAAATTACCTGCAAAAAATGCGACTTATGTATGTTTTTTTCTACCTAATTATGTATTTTTGGCCTTGTACGACATATAGTCCAGAAAAAACAGTAGTTTATAAACAAATTACCCGCAAAAAATGCGACTTATGAATGTTTTTTTCTACCTAATTATGTATTTTTGGCCTTGTGCGACTTATAGTCCAGAAAAAACTGTAGCTTATAAAACAAATTACCTACAAAAAATGCGACTTTGTATGTTTTTTTTCTACCTAATTATGTATTTTTGGCCTTGTGCGACTTATAGTCCAGAAAAAACAGTAGTTTATAAACAAATTACCCGCAAAAAATGCGACTTATGTATGTTTTTTTCTACCTAATTATGTATTTTTGGCCTTGTGCGACTTATAGTCCAGAAAAAACTGTAGTTTATAAAACAAATTACCTGCAAAAAATGCGACTTATGTATGTTTTTTTCTACCTAATTATGTATTTTTGGCCTTGTACGACTTATAGTCCAGAAAAACTGCAGTTTATAAAACAAATTACCTGCAAAAAATGCGACTTATGTATGTTTTTTTCTACCTAATTATGTATTTTTGGCCTTGTACGACATATAGTCCAGAAAAAACAGTAGTTTATAAACAAATTACCCGCAAAAAATGCGACTTATGTATGTTTTTTTCTACCTAATTATGTATTTTTGGCCTTGTGCGACTTATAGTCCAGAAAAAACAGTAGTTTATAAACAAATTACCCGCAAAAAATGCGACTTATGTATGTTTTTTTCTACCTAATTATGTATTTTTGGCCTTGTGCGACTTATAGTCCAGAAAAAACTGTAGTTTATAAAACAAATTACCTGCAAAAAATGCGACTTATGTATGTTTTTTTCTACCTAATTATGTATTTTTGGCCTTGTACAACATATAGTCCAGAAAAACTGTAGTTTATAAAACAAATTACCTGCAAAAAATGCGACTTATGTATGTTTTTTTTCTACCTAATTATGTATTTTTGGCCTTGTACGACATATAGTCCAGAAAAAACTGTAGTTTATAAAATAAATTACCCGCAAAAAATGCGACTTATACTCCAGTGCGACTTGTGTATATTTTTTTTCTACCTGATTATGCATTTTTGCATAAATCATTATACTCCGGAGCGACTTACCCGCGAATTACCCACAAAAAATGCGACTTATGAATGTTTTTTTCCTACCTAATTATGTATTTTTTTGCCTTGTGCGACTTATAGTCCAGAAAAAACTGTAGTTTATAAAACAAATTACCTGCAAAAAATGCGACTTATGTATGTTTTTTTCTACCTAATTATGTATTTTTGGCCTTGTGCGACTTATAGTCCAGAAAAAACTGTAGTTTATAAAACAAATTACCTGCAAAAAATGCGACTTATGTATGTTTTTTTCTACCTAATTATGTATTTTTGGCCTTGTACGACATATAGTCCAGAAAAAACAGTAGTTTATAAACAAATTACCCGCAAAAAATGCGACTTATGAATGTTTTTTTCTACCTAATTATGTATTTTTGGCCTTGTGCGACTTATAGTCCAGAAAAAACTGTAGCTTATAAAACAAATTACCTACAAAAAATGCGACTTTGTATGTTTTTTTTCTACCTAATTATGTATTTTTGGCCTTGTGCGACTTATAGTCCAGAAAAAACAGTAGTTTATAAACAAATTACCCGCAAAAAATGCGACTTATGTATGTTTTTTTCTACCTAATTATGTATTTTTGGCCTTGTGCGACTTATAGTCCAGAAAAAACTGTAGTTTATAAAACAAATTACCTGCAAAAAATGCGACTTATGTATGTTTTTTTCTACCTAATTATGTATTTTTGGCCTTGTACGACTTATAGTCCAGAAAAACTGCAGTTTATAAAACAAATTACCTGCAAAAAATGCGACTTATGTATGTTTTTTTCTACCTAATTATGTATTTTTGGCCTTGTACGACATATAGTCCAGAAAAAACAGTAGTTTATAAACAAATTACCCGCAAAAAATGCGACTTATGTATGTTTTTTTCTACCTAATTATGTATTTTTGGCCTTGTGCGACTTATAGTCCAGAAAAAACAGTAGTTTATAAACAAATTACCCGCAAAAAATGCGACTTATGTATGTTTTTTTCTACCTAATTATGTATTTTTGGCCTTGTACGACATATAGTCCAGAAAAAACAGTAGTTTATAAACAAATTACCCGCAAAAAATGCGACTTATGTATGTTTTTTTCTACCTAATTATGTATTTTTGGCCTTGTGCGACTTATAGTCCAGAAAAAACTGTAGTTTATAAAATAAATTACCTGCAAAAAATGCGACTTATGTATGTTTTTTTCTACCTAATTATGTATTTTTGGCCTTGTACGACATATAGTCCAGAAAAAACAGTAGTTTATAAACAAATTACCCGCAAAAAATGCGACTTATGAATGTTTTTTTCTACCTAATTATGTATTTTTGGCCTTGTGCGACTTATAGTCCAGAAAAAACTGTAGCTTATAAAACAAATTACCTACAAAAAATGCGACTTTGTATGTTTTTTTTCTACCTAATTATGTATTTTTGGCCTTGTGCGACTTATAGTCCAGAAAAAACAGTAGTTTATAAACAAATTACCCGCAAAAAATGCGACTTATGTATGTTTTTTTCTACCTAATTATGTATTTTTGGCCTTGTGCGACTTATAGTCCAGAAAAAACTGTAGTTTATAAAACAAATTACCTGCAAAAAATGCGACTTATGTATGTTTTTTTCTACCTAATTATGTATTTTTGGCCTTGTACGACTTATAGTCCAGAAAAACTGCAGTTTATAAAACAAATTACCTGCAAAAAATGCGACTTATGTATGTTTTTTTCTACCTAATTATGTATTTTTGGCCTTGTGCGACTTATAGTCCAGAAAAAACTGTAGTTTATAAAACAAATTACCCGCAAAAAATGCGACTTATGTATGTTTTTTTCTACCTAATTATGTATTTTTGGCCTTGTACAACATATAGTCCAGAAAAACTGTAGTTTATAAAACAAATTACCTGCAAAAAATGCGACTTATGTATGTTTTGTATGTATGTGTGCTCTCAAAAACGCACACACGCAATATACTGTACTATGTACATCCACTAAAACACTTCCCCCTTTCACCAGAGGAGGCGCAATCGAGCAAGTTCATTTTACCACAAGCCCCAACAAGCCAGTCATTCCATTGTATTAACGTTTTCTACTCCGCCCAGCAACATTTTCAGAAATAAAACCTGACATGGGGCTTTTAATACTTGAAGCGGAGACCTCAAAGTTCAGACTTGGCCGCAACCCGGAAGGAAAAATGACCGAACAGCTTTTCAAAACATCCCCGTGGCTGGCTCGCAGGCCACGGCACCGCGGCTCCGATAGGCAACAGCTTAGCGAGGTGTTTCACTGGCTCAGCGGCGATGTTATCTCATAGTAAGTGGCCTTAATGGGCTTCCAACTGTTTGTTTGAAAGACTCCCGTAATGACAGGGATGAACCGATACTGGACTCCGCCGCGGCACGCAAGGAAAAGACTCTCATGGATGAACAAACTCCTTTCCTGGCTATTAAGCGCTTTTTGATGAATGAAGTCTACCTTAGTCCGGCACCGTTTAAACATGACACCGGGCTATCTCTCACAAAGTCCACCTAAGTTATCCCAATTAAATCCCAAATTTATGCTACAATGTTGCCTTGGTTTGCATCCACCCGCCTGGTTAATGGCGCATAACACATAACAAGCTGTTGTATTTGTCTTTGGTTTGTTTATGCCCAAGACTTAAGACTTAAGACCAGGGGTCTCAAACTCAATTTACCTGGGGGCCACTGGAGCTAGGGTCTGGGCAAGGCTGGGCCGCATCAGGTTTTCCAAAAAAAACAAACAACGCATTTATTAAAATCTGAAAAATATATAAATTTTTTCAATGTTTTTGTTCCGATTTTCTACAATAAAAGTTCTGATAAAACATTCCACTGTTCCCAATTATCTTAATTTTTATTTTTCTGCACAAAATAAGATGAAAATAAATAAACAAATCAAGAATAAAGAAAATCTATAAATCAGTAATAAATAAATATAATAATAATAATAAAAATTTAATAAAAATATAATAAAAACCACATATAGTTGGTGGGTAGACAAATGATTTTTTTCATATTAAAATGAACAAAGCATTATTAGAGCCCTGTAGACATGACAAAACACGACTATAGTCACATTTATACTTTTTATTTACATACATTACATTACATTTACATTTACATATTGCGCAACTGCGGGGTCTTGAGACACATGCTAACTCGCAAACTAGAGAGCTAGCGACCTAAACGGTAGCCTCCGAGTTATTTCCTTTCAACTTAAATAGCCAAAAACTTACCACTTCCACACGGATAGGGAGGATAACTATTAACAGTTATTTAACCTTTAACATGAACATGAATCAAACATAATCATTTTTTCTGGGTACATGATACCATACAGCATCCATATCAAACTAACATTAAACTTTCATATCAAGGCGGGGGCCTCAAACTGGTGTCCTGCGGGCCAATTATACACCGAGCTATGAAACTAGGAAAGAATGCAGTAGTATTTGCTGCACACACAAAAGTATCTGCAGCTCAACTCCCTTTATATTGTGGAAGGTATTTTCACAATCTGGCCCACAGACGCTTCTGACAACAATGAGCAGGCTTGTTAAGGCGACTTCTGGTGAAGAAGCAGAAAGAGAAAAAAAAAAAAAAAAAAACAGGGCCTGGGAAATATCCAAAGCTAAGCTTTTGTTCTGTGCACTGACGTTTAATGACACTACTCTAAGCAAAGTGACTTGGAACATTCCTTGCTACAGGTTAACACAGTGTCTCAAACACGCGGCCCGCGGGCCAAATGTGGCCCGCAGGACACTAGTTTGAGGCCCCCGCCTTGATATGAAAGTTTAATGTTAGTTTGATATGGATGCTGTATGGTATCATGTACCCAGAAAAAAGTATTACGTTTGATTCATGTTCATGTTAAAGGTTAAATAACTGTTAATAGTTATCCTCCCTATCCGTGTGGAAGTGGTAAGTTTTGGGCTATTTAAGTTGAAAGGAAATAACTCGGAGGCTACCGTTTAGGTCGCTAGCTCTCTAGTTTGCGAGTTAGCATGTGTCTCAAACACACGGCCCGCGGGCCAAATGTGACCCGCAGGACACCAGTTTGAGGCCCCCGCCTTGATATGAAAGTTTAATGTTAGTTTGATATGGATGCTGTATGGTATCATGTACCCAGAAAAAATGATTACGTTTGATTCATGTTCATGTTAAAGGTTAAATAACTGTTAATAGTTATCCTCCCTATCCGTGTGGAAGTGGTAAGTTTTTAGTTTGCTATTTAAGTAGAAAGGAAATAACTCGGAGGCTACCGTTTAGGTGGCTAGCTCTCTAGTTTGCGAGTTAGCATGTGTCTCGAGACGCTGCGGTTGCGCAATATGTTGTAAATAAAAAGAGTATAAATGTGACTATAGTCGTGTTTTGTCATGTCTACAGGGCTCTAATAATGCTTTGTTCATTTTAATCTGAAAAAAATCATTTGTCTACCCACCAACTATATGTGCTTTCTTAAGTTTTTATTATTTGCCCTTTTATTATTATTATTATAATATTTATTTATTTATTACTGATTGATTGATTTTTTTGTTTATTTATTTTTCAGCATGTAAGAGCTGAAGTGAAGCTAATTACCACATCCTGACTTCAACTTTGACCCCGGCCTTATTTAAGCTTTACTAGACAGCTTAGTCCAAATAGCAATGCTTCTATCTGGAGCGAGTGGTTGTTTTTAGTTTGATACTTGTTTTTGTCCAAAAAAAAAAAAAAAAAAAAGACTCCCCTGTGTCAGTGGACCGGGATTTCAGTCTACATCAAGAGGGGGGTCGGCTTTAGTTTTTGGATGAAAGACATTCTGTGTGAGTCCAGTGGAGAGAGTGGGAAGGAATGGTGTCTCTGTTAAGTGTGGATCTGCATGTTTCCCTAGCAGGGTGTGTTCTTGGATTCCACCGCACTAGGACATCACCCCCAGGTGCTCTCTCTCTCTCTCTCTTTCTCTCTCTTTCTCTCTCGTTCTCTGTATTCCTTCTCTCTTGTTCAAGTTCTGTGAAAATACCTTAAGGATTAGGTGGGCAGTGTCTGCAAAGAGGGGGGGTGAGGTAGTGATTGACGGCTGAAAGACTGGAGAGGTGCTCAGGCATGCTGTGGTTGAGGGGGCGGGGGTTTGCGGGGTGGTATGCACACTAACTGGATCGGCGGAGTGGGGGCTCAGCTGTTGCCACTCACACCCATACAGACCCATCCACTCTACCACCACCTGCTACTGTAATCAAATGCAATTTCTATTAATTCCCCTAAAAGTAACGCAGCAGATGTTGCTAATGATGCTAACATGAACTAGCATTACGTGCGCGCACAGGTGAGCTCCTCAAGATTGCTGACAAGCTCCTCTTTGTGCTCCACGTCCCGTACGTCATCCAGACCTGACACTACAGAGGACAAACAGCGCCTCCTGTGGTCATGTTTAGAATGACAGCCCCGAATCACATAACAGGAAGTGTGTGAATGAGAAGAAAGTGGCAGAAATGTGTGGTTCCGATTTGAATTTGTGAATAATAATAATAATTATTATTATTATTATAATTATTATTATTAGATTATTATAATAATTATTAGAACTATTATTATTATAATTATTATATTAATGCTAATTATTATATTAATTATATATAATATTATTGCTATATTTGCATATTTTACATAATAATAATATAATAATTATTATTTTAATTTTATTGTAATTATTATAATATTTTATTATTTTTAAAATATTTAAATATAAATATAAAATAATAAATAATAATAGCAGATTGCGTGACAATTTTACAGATACAATAATACCAGGTGGACTGTTACGTGTAAAATATATAGTCTGCCCCCCCCCCCCCCCCCCCCCATAAATTTTGTCATATCAATGCGGCCCGCGAGTCAAAAAGTTTGCCCGCCCCTGCGCTATATGCTAACCGCAGGGATTGATGAAAGTGGAATTTTTCCTCATGGTTTCCGACCCTCAACTTTTCCATTTCTACTCAATTGCATGTAATGAGCTGCAATTTAGCATATTTTCCTCTTCCCAGTTCCAAATTGTCGAAATGAACGGCGGCCGTGTCGTCGGGTTGAGAGTGGAAAAAACGAAAGACAAAACGGAGGAAAAGATGAAGAAAGAACTTACAGAGCGCAGCCATCTCTTTGGGCAGGTCAGCACCGAATCTCCCAAAAAGGCTGCTGTTGGCCAGGAGGTCAAAGGGGGAGTGGCTTCTGATGGAGTTGAAGGCGAAGGGGTAGACAGCAGGTGGGAAGGGGGTCATGTGACCCACCTGCTGCTCCCTGTTGGTAGCCATGGCGATGAATCACCGGCGGGGCCCCACCGTCACCAATGAAAATCCCCGCGTATCCTCTTGTAGGCTCTCAGGATGTGGGAGAAGGATGAGTAAGGATGGAGGCCTCGCTCGTTTAGTCGGAGAACAACAAAGTCCTCTTGAGTGGAAACATCCAGTTCACGTTTCTGGGAAAAAAAAAAAAAACGGAAAAAGATTATTATTCCATATTAAACCACATAAAACACAAGTATAAGTCCTTCTGATTGGCATGAACATGATACACGGGAGGTTCCTGTTGGGACCACAAACATGTTCCTTGACCCGAGACCCTTCATCCATCCTCACTCTGGGACGGGGAAAAGTTGACGTGCGGTTATAATGCAAGAAGATTGCGCAAACCTCATAAGAACAGGTATGAGGAAAAAACAGTGAGAAGATACGCGAGACCGGACTAGATCAGGACAGGTTTGGAAAAGAAGTTCTAAGACACATTAGCAAAAGTTGTGGGGGGGTGGGGGGGCAAAGAGTGTGCTCTTGTTCCTTCAGTTTTGAAGAGCTTCCAGACTTCTGCTACTGATTCCAGGCGATGCCATATGACTTAAATCAGCAGAACTCTGCTATAAAGAGCTCCTCTGTTCCTGCTGCCAGCCTAGCACAGCAGCCTGCTTCGCTCTCCCGTCCCTCTGACGCCCCCCCCCACCGGACCAGAGGCCCGAACACGGGGTCCGCTGCACGCGGGTGGGGGAAGGGGTGTCAGAAAAATGAGATCCACTGATTGTCGGTAATGACAGAAGCGATCTTCTAAACGTCAATTATGGACCAGGAAGCGGTTATGCTGCATGGCTGATTGTTCATACAAGACGGTGAAAAAGCCCTAGTAAAGCCTCCCGTGTTCTTTTTCATGTTTTTGCAGACCGCTCCCCCCGGTGTGATTTTATGAGTGGGTGGTGTGATGAGGGTGTTTTTCAAAATGCGGCTTTGAAAAAAAAAAAAAAAAAAAAAAAAAAAAAGAGCACAGACAAGAATTTGATACTGCTGTGGCTTGTGGAATTGAAGGGATGGTGATGCGTTGGGTGTAAATTAGGGGTCTCAAACTCAATTTACTTGGGGGCCACTGGAGCTCGGGTCTGGGTGAGACTGGGTCGCATCAGGTTTTCCAAAAAAAAAAAAAAAAAAAACGCATTTATTAAAAACAAAAAAATTTAAAAAACTTAAAAAAAAAATATTTCTACAATAAAAGCTCTGATAAAACATTCCACTGTTCTCAAATATCTTAATTTTTATTTTTCTACACAAAATAAGATGAAAAATAAATAAACAAATCAAGAATAAAGAAAATCAATCAATCAGTAATAAATACATAAATATAATAATAATAATAAAACGGCAAAAAAAACTTAGAAACAAACAAAAAGAAAAAAAAGACAAATGATTATTTTCATATTAAAATGAACAAAGCATTATTAGAGCCCTGTAGACATGACAAAACACGACTATAGTCACATTTATACTCTTTTTATTTACAACATATTGCGCAACTGCAGGGTCTCGAGACACATGCTAACTCGCAAACTAGAGAGCTAGCCACCTCAACGGCAGCCTTCGAGTTATTTCCTTTCAACTTAAATCACCAAAAACTTACCACTTCCACACGGATAGGGAGGATAACTATTAACAGTTATTTAACCTTTAACATGAACATGAATCAAACAGTAATAATTTTTTCTGGGTACATGATACCATACAGCATCCATATCAAACTAACATTAAACTTTCATATCAAGGCGGGGGGCCTCAAAGTAGTGTCGTGCGGGCCACATTCGGCCCGCGGGCCGCGTGTTTGAGACCCCTGGTGTAAACAATCTAAATGACATCTGAAGCTGAGGAGCAGCACTTAAAAAGTACAGTACCAAAGTCTGGGCACTGGGGGGCACTGTGAAGCGGCGCCGTGCCCTGATTACAAAAACGTCCAACAGGTCTGAAATACACACACACATGCAATCAAGCCTTTGGAAAGAAAAAAAAAATACATGCATGTGAACAAACACACACACACACACACACACACACACTTCTCACCCTTGCGTCTTTTCCAGGGTTCTGGCTCCATCCTTCTCTCTTTCAACAGAGCCAGCTAATTACACCCTACTGCTGCAGGCAGCTTCAAACCGCCACTAATTTAGAGTTCCATTACAGTAAACTGTTCCACATGTGCATCCAGGACCCGGGCAGGCTCGGGTGACCACGTTTCAGGAAGGAACAGCCCTCGATCGGCACCAACCCCCCATCCTGCCATCTTTCTTTTTTTTTCCATTCCTCGTCTATAATCACCGTTCCTATAGTCGACCCACAACCGTGTCTCTATGCATTGTGGAACAGCTTGTGGCGAGACCCCGTGGGTCGGCTGGTCCACACGCCTGGTCCACAAACAAAGAAAAACATGACAGAGACGATGCAGCGAGCCTAAAGGGACGAGACGCATCGCGAGTGATGGCGAATCAAAAGTGTGCGCATGATGCGTTTGGCCCATTTGGGTCTGATGCCGTCTTAAAAGGCAGAAAAATGTGCCTGAGTTGCTGAGAGGAAGGAGCAGGATGGAGGCTTTTGTGTTCTCACAGGAGTAAACAAGAGTGTATTGATCCATCTATTCATTCGCTATTGCAGCCATGAATACAAAAGAGTTCGAAGCTACTGAAGATACTCGGAGAATGCAAACTTAGCACAATTAACCACATGGAAGCAAATGACCTCGTAAAGAAGCAGAGAGAAAGCGGTTTTAAAATAGAAAACAGTAAATTTTACTCTCCCCGTGCACAATAATGAATTAATAAAAAAAAAAAAAAAGATGGCGCCAGTGTTTTTTAATGAGCCACATCAGTCCGCAAGCTTTTTTAAAGAGCCATTTATGTTTTATGTCGGGTCCTGTGGTAGGCTCGCTTCGCCAGTCCGTCTGGAGCTATAAGAGGGGAATTCGGAGTGACCTCATCCCGTGTTGGCTGAGGCCAAACGGGCATAGAAGACCTCCGCACTTCCCCCTCGGCTCAAAGGCACACGGGAGGCATCAGAGCCGGTTGTGCCGTCGAGGAGGCGCAGCGACGCCGCCGATGGGAGGGTTTTCCAGGCGACTGCGGGGACTTTCCATCCCTGGCCGACTGCTGCAAAGTCTCTGACCTCTCGCTGTGTAGTTCACTGCGCTACGACAGCCACCGTGATTAGACTCCAGATTATATGACAATGTTAGCAAGACCAAACGCCGAGTTTAGCAAATGCATCAAGCCAGTCATTTAGAGACGGCACGCTTAGATGACAACAAGAACACAACAACCATGTAGTTGAAACAAAAAGCAAAGAGAAACAAGAATGAAGCAAGCAGGGGTCTCAAACACGCGGCCCGCGGGCCAAATGTGGCCCGCAGGACACTAGTTTGAGGCCCCCGCCTTGATATGAAAGTTTGATATGGATGCTGTATGGTATCATGTACCCAGAAAAAATGATTACGTTTGATTCATGTTCATGTTAAAGGTTAAATAACTGTTAATAGTTATCCTCCCTATCCGTGTGGAAGTGGTAAGTTTTTGGCTATTTAAGTTGAAAGGAAATAACTTGAAGGCTACCGTTTAGGTGGCTAGCTCTCTAGTTTGCGAGTTAGCATGTGTCTCAAACACACGGCCCGCGGGCCAAATGTGGCCCGCAGGACACTAGTTTGAGGCCCCCGCCTTGATATGAAAGTTTAATGTCAGTGCGGCCCGCGCAAGTTTGATATGGATGCTGTATGGTATCATGTACCCAGAAAAAATTATTACGTTTGATTCATGTTCATGTTAAAGGTTAAATAACTGTTAATAGTTATCCTCCCTATCCATGTGGAAGTGGTAAGTTTTTGGCTATTTTTTTGTTTAAAGGAAATAACTTGAAGGCTACCGTTGAGGTCGCTAGCTCTCTAGTTTGCGAGTTAGCATGTGTGTCAAGACTCTGCAGTTGCGCAATATGTTGTAAATAAAAAGAGTATAAATGTGACTATAGTCGTGTTTTGTCATGTCTACAGGGCTCTAATAATGCTTTGTTCGTTTTAATATGAAAAAAATCATTTGTCTACCCACCAACTATATGTGCTTTCTTAAGTTTTTATTATTATTATTATTATATTTATTTATTACTGATTGATTGATTTTCTTTATTCTTGATTTGTTTATTTATTTTTCATCTTATTTTGTGTAGAAAAATAAAAATTAAGATATTTGAGAACAGTGGAATGTTTTATCAGAGCCTTTCTTGTAGAAAATCGGAACCAAAGCACTGAAAAAGTTTGTATATTTTTCTGTTTTTGGAAAACCTGATGCGGCCCAGCCTTGCCCAGACCCTAGCTCCAGTGGCCCCCCAGGTAAATTGAGTTTGAGACCCCTGGTGAAAAGAGAACATACAGAGAAGAAACAGATCCTGAAGGTGGAAATCTGTCCTGGTTAGAACCCAATAAATTAAGTGTCCGGGTTAAAAAGCAGGTTTTCTTTGAATAGCATAAACTCTATCATGTCTCCAATGTGCTACTTTCTTTTTCCAGACTTGCCCACTCAAGTCATTTTTCAACAAAAGTCTTCTAATTGTCAACTTCAGAAGGTGGTTTATGTTCAGTAACTTTACAAAAATCACTCCAAGGGTAAAAAAGTGATTTTTATCACTCAAACTGAGATGTCAAAGGGCTATTCCGAGAACATTCAGACACGTCGACGACTGCGCTGAAGGAACAGACGTTTGCATGAGCGCTATGCGATCTTGTCGTCTGCGGGAACTGTATCCGAAACACATTACGACAATGCGGAGCTGACAGATCCGCGTCTTTCACCACCAAGCGTCAGGCTAATGGCTCCGAGAGAGAGACACTTGGTGACAGACACCCGAGTGCGTCCAAACACACCTACATTCCTTCACCTCAAACTTGTTTGACATCTGCCTTGCTCTTGGCTTTGCACAAACACGTATTTGCTTACGTGCAACAATGCAAAGCAGAGCTTCGGCGTAATCATTTGACGTTTAAAGAGCGGGCCGTTCTTCGGGATGACAAAGGGAATGATATATTGCATGGATTTGGTTCTTTTGTTTAAACATGGGGGCTCTATTTACATAGACCGGGCGCTCCAATAGGGATGCAGCCTGTGCAATTTGCAATTTTGGTGAGTGGCGCAGTCCGGCGCAGCGTGGCGCACCCACGCCTCCATCTCGCCCACCGGCGCAGTTGGACGACAGAGAGAAGAGAAGGCGTGAGAAGGTGTGACACAGCCGAGTGTAGTTGACATCGTACTTTCAGCTGCCGTCAGGTTGAGTTCCCATTATGCATGATGTCTTTGATGCGATGGGACGATTAACACAAAAATGTACAGCGTTACCTTAAATAGCGGTTGCCGTGATTGTTTATTGCATTGAAATGTGCCTGACGCTTTGAAAAACCTGCCTGTGATGTTTTTGGTGACGTGTGTACACTCTGCGCCTGCCAGCCAATTATACCACTGCAGAATAGAATAGACCAGGACGGAGCTGGCAAGCGCACCTCAGCGCACCTTTGGCACGCCTCTTTTGTTACAAAATCGTCACTTCGCTAAGGTGAATATGTGCGCCACCACGTCCATCTCGGCGCAGTCCAGTCTACCAGATTACCAAATTGGCTGGATGAAATTACCACTGCACAGGGGTGCGCTGCGCTCCACTACCATGCGCAGCTTTGCTCTACGCCACGAAAATAGAGCCCATCGTTTAACCAAACAGGCTCCGCTGATTGGAGAAGATTATGGAAAAAGTTTCACCTCAGTGAGACATAAAACTTTCTAAAAAGATGAAGTAATTCTAACAATTTTCAGTTTCCATGATGTAGTAGAGCACTTTGGCATAGCAAATATACACCACAACAGGAAAGGACTGATGATGGAAAAACAGTTTTAGACATAAACACATTCAAAAAGAGACCAAAAAAGTCCTCCAGTTTTTCGACTACCGAGTCTGTGAATATTAATGTGGTATTCTTCAGCTCAGAAAACATCTCTTTCTCTCTATGAAGATGACTTCCGTGCCTGATTGTCGCCTCAGGAGGTGCAGCAACACAAAGCGGGCCCAAACTAAACACGCAAAACACACACTAACTTGGTGCCAAAAGACATCTTAATAAACGCTCAGAGTGGAACTGAATATGGAAATATGGACACAAACACAGCGCTACCTGTCCGTCTCCTCCCAACGACTTCTTAGAACATATTGGTAGGATACGGATGGATGCTTGGATAGATACGGTGCGCTAACTGGGACACTTGTATACTTGGTATGTTGTTACTGTATACATATCAACAAACAAGCATTCACACCTATGGAACTGTAGAATTAGCTTTGCATGTATATCGTATATTTGGAATGTGGGAAGAAGCAGAGAAGCAATTTTCCCGAAGAGAACCAATGCACTGAACTCCCCACAGAGATGTTCCAACAGCGATACGTACCCATGATCTCCTGACTGTGAGGCCACTACGCTAACCACTAGTCCACGCTGATCTATAATTTGGGTTGGTTTAACAGTACCCCACCAGAAAAGTCATTCATCGCTGTCCTCCTCCTACTCCTGGGAAATAAAACTACTAAAGACGTCCTCTTCAAGTGTTGGAAAAGCCCAAAAAAATTCCCTCCGCCGGTCTCTACTTCTTTCGTTGTCGCTACTAGTGTCACCCCTAACCCGAGGCAAATCAGCCCCCAAA
Organism: Doryrhamphus excisus; assembly: GCF_030265055.1. Classification (NCBI taxonomy): domain Eukaryota; kingdom Metazoa; phylum Chordata; class Actinopteri; order Syngnathiformes; family Syngnathidae; genus Doryrhamphus; species Doryrhamphus excisus. The sequence goes on along the minus strand of NC_080475.1, from coordinate 8,398,159 downwards.
CTCGTGCCGTGCTTTCCAGCAGTCCAGCCCCGCGACTGTGGACCTCCCACTTCTTGCTGCTGAGATCCACCACCAGATCAATAGTCTTCAACCGGAAAGCTGCATCAGATGCACCTCGACACGCATTCTCCATGATGAATGGCGGGGCTCTAAAATGTTGATACTTCATTCATTTGGGTAAGGTACATCATTCAAGGGGACTTATTATGCTCATGTTTGGCCCTTTGTATTGAGTTATGGACTCCTATAGAGCAGCTACACACAATAACCCGAACAGAAAGCTTTCTAGATTTATTAGATTTTTCTTGATATGCACCTATTCCATATGTATTTCCCAAACTTTCTGTTTTAATTTATTCCACGCATGGCCCGCCTCCAGGCACACCCACTCCGCTGTGATTAGTCACACTCCCAAGCGTTCTCGAAGACTTCCGGACTACTGCTACTAATTATTACGGTATAGGAGTTGATAATAACTGAATAAACCCTTTGGAGAGTTACATGAAAAGTGATTAGGAGATACTGGTAACTGGCTGGAGCCACTGGCTGGAGACCCCTGACTTGCTGTGTTCCGCGTTTACGAAGTGCAGACAATGGTGCCACAACATCGGTAGTGAAAACGTATTCATTACACATTTTTTGCGGGACTACCTACACCGATTGTGGTGAAAACAGTTTCAGAGAGCTCTCTGTGACATCACAGAGTGACAAACTTCCTTATATGGGCGGCACTGTTGGCCAGATAAGCTCTCTGCTTCTCTCCCCCAAACTCTGCTTCTCTGTTTATGGTGTTAGCAATGTCTCCTAGTGAAGTGTTTGTTCAGGTGAAAGGGAAAGCTAAGTTTGTTTACAATTCCTAACGAGGCAAACATCAGGCAGAAGTGGTTGGAGTTCCTTATTCCCTACCAGCAAAAGAAAAGTACAGTAAACCTCGGATATATCGGACTCGGATATATCGGAAATTCGCTCACAACGGACAGATAAAAAAGAACCGTTTTTTCTGTAATGCATTTCCAATAAAAATTCATTGCATATATCGGATTTCGCCTATTTCGGACAAAATCTCCAGTCCCGTTCCAATGCATTTCCATGAAATTTCCCTGGCATATATCGGATGGCCGCATCGTGGCGCTCCGATTCGCCGAATCGTGACACGCCGCTATACGACGTCATTTGCAGCGTTTGCAGCGTTGCCTGCGCGTCCAGGTACATTGGAAACATAATCAAGGAAGTGCTTTTTTATAACGGATAAAATCCGATTTACGCATATACCGGATATAAATCCGATATATGCGTAAAACGGACATTTTCCGCTATACGCATATAACGGATTTCGCTTATATCGGACAAAACCAGTGGGAACAATTGAATCCGATATATCCGAGGTTTACTGTATTATAATCTGTCCATGGCATTTTGTTCTGTTTCGTGAACATGGGTCAGTTTGTCGCTGGACTAGCACGAAGCACGATGTCTTTCCAACGTTACTTGGTCGTGTCGAGTCAGAAGAGCAAGCAGTACGTAACAGTTTATCCGTGTCCCAACTGTGTTTATTTTGTGTAAGTCATGGAACAAAAGCGGTTGTCTGTGTAGCATTATATAGCGTGCATACATGGAAATGACGAGAAATGACGGTAGTAATAGAAACCCTGGTGTGAAGATACCACTTAAGTTGAGGTTGACCTCCGTTCTTCTGCCACTTAAGAGGTCACTTCCCCCGAGTCAAACACGCTTCTTCACTTGGCCGTGCTGCTACTTTTTCTGTCAATCTATCCGTCACTCGCTCGTGTCCACCAGAGGAGATAAAACCACAGACGGCAGGTGCAGCGCTTCCGCACCGAAGCGACAAAGACACTGAAAACAAGCAAAAACCTGCAGGGACATCAGGTGCCAAATGGCCGGGATATTCATGGCTCTAACAAGTGGAACCTGTTAACCGGGGCAGTATGCCAGAATCCAGCGATACAATTCACTGACTGACAACAAACTGTGGGAACACAATGAAGAAACCTTCCTGTGAACCAAGAGCGGAGCTATACGCACAAACACACAACTCACTCCACGGGAATCGGCCAGCGCTGCTAAAAAGTGGAAAGTAATGCCGGTCTTTTCCAACTTTCCAACACGTTTCTTGTAATAAAAAAAAAAAGGTCAAGAACTGGTGCCTCCTCTGGTGAATAGACATCAAACATATGCACACACACACACACACACACACATATGCTAATAATAAAGAGCTCCACAGGCGCTGGTTAACAGCCACTAATAAGCACATGTGTCCCGTACAGGAAGAAACATACACTCACGTCTTCATGTAAACGTGCTTTTGTCCGTAACGTCTAATGAAATAAACGTGTGTGTTCGCATGTCTAAGTGTTTACTCATAAATGAAGTTCGATTTCACCAACTATGAAAGTATCTCTGTCTTCAATTAAAGAGCCACTCCTGACAAACACGACCTCTCACTGCTAACAAAAGGAGGCCGAGGGGAAATGAAAACAATAAAAAAAAAAAAAAAAGTTTTGCATATGAAGTAACTCACCGACTCCGGCTCCGACTCCGACGAGGCAAGTGTATGGATGAATGACTTTGTACGGAAAGTGTCCGAGGAGCCTGGAAAAAAAAAAAAAAAACGGGAGACGAGATGTGTGCGCGTTCATCAGAGTCCTTCTGACAGCATCTGACAGCCAACCTCTCTCGCTCTCTCGCTCGCTCGCTCTCTCACTCTACCTCCCTCCTCCTCTCACTGCCTCTTAAAATCGCTCTTTCACTCCCTAAACACACTCACTCTTTCACTGGCTGGGAAATAATTATACTCTCTGATTCATAAAGCTGTCCGTTGTCACGTGACCCAACACTTCAAATATACAGCACATTTTTTCACAAGCCACAAAATGCCTGCAGGGAAGGAAAGCGCCCATGGAGCTTAAGTTTCTGTTTTTAATTCTCTCTCACTTCTTTGTCTCTCCGGTGGATTCTTTTTCCATCCCTTCGTCTGCTTGGCTACTGGCTGGTTTACCTCAGGGGCGTATTTAGTCTTTTGGGGGCCTAAGGCTAACCCAGTCATCGGGGCCAACGCCGTCCTTGTACTACTCACAAACGTTTTTTTTTAGTTAGTTCGACTTACTTTTTTTTTTTTAAAGGCCAGAATGTCATTTAGGCTACTTTTTGAGTCTGTTACAGACATGTTTTTACCCCCCAACCGACAATGGTGAATATAATCAGTCCTTAAAATCCTCCTGTTTTTTTTAGTGCTTTAATATTCCCATCACGACCTCATCCCTAAAACTTTAGCATTCCTCTCAGCTGTCTAGTTGTCTACCTTGGGTAGTTCCGATGAAGCTGTTTGCTTTTCCTCTCGCCTCCTCCTCTTCTTCTCAGCTCCACTGAGGTAACAACACCGCATCGGTTTTGCGGCAAGTTTCCGGAATCAATCTGCAAACGCACAATAACATGGAAAACTCCATTCATTCATTCATTTTCTACAGCATATCCTCACGAGGGTCACGGGGGTGCTGGAGCCTATCCCAGCTGTCTTCGGGCGAGAGAAGCGGGGTACACCCTGGACTGATCGCCAGCCAATCCCAGGGCACATATAGACAAACAACCATTCACACTCACATTCATAGCTATGGACAATTTGGAGTTGCTAATTAATTAGCCTAGCATGTTTTTGGAATGTGGGAGGAAACCGGAGTACCCGGAGAAAACCCACGCATGCACGGGGAGAACATGGAAACTCCACACAGAGATGGCCGAGGGTGCTAGTAAACTAGTAGTCATGGGAAAAGGGAAATACGTGTTGCTGCTGGATGTTCACTCAGCCAAATGTACTGAGCATAGAACATCACCAAGAACATTCATTCATTCATTCATTTTCTACCGCTTATCCTCACGAGGGTCGCGCGGGGGTGCTGGAGCCTATCCCAGCTGTCTTTGGGCGAGAGAAGCGGGGTACACCCTGGACTGATCGCCAGCCAATCCCAGGGCACATATAGACAAACAACCATTCACACTCACATTCATAGCTATGGACAATTTGGAGTTGCTAATTAATTAGCCTAGCATGTTTTTTGGAATGTGGGAGGAAACCGGAGTACCCGGAGAAAACCCACGCATGCACGGGGAGAACATGCAAACTCCACACAAAGATGGCCGAGGGTGCTAGTAAACTAGTAGTCATGGGAAAGGGAAATACGTGTTGCTGCTGGATGTTCACTCAGCCAAATGTACTGAGCATAGAACATCACCGAGAACATTCATTCATTTTCTACTGCTTATCCTCATGAGGGTCGCGGGGGTGCTGGAGCCTATCCCAGCTGTCTTTGGGCGAGAGAAGCGGGGTACACCCTGGACTGATCGCCAGCCAATCATAGGGCACATATAGACAAACAACCATTCACACTCACATTCATAGCTATGGACAATTTGGAGTTGCTAATTAATTAGCCTAGCATGTTTTTGGAATGTGGGAGGAAACCGGAGTACCCGGAGAAAACCCACGCATGCACGGGGGAGAACATGCAAACTCCACACAGAGATGGCCGAGGGTGCTAGTAAACTAGTAGTCATGGGAAAGGGAAATACGTGTTGCTGCTGGATGTTCACTTAGCCAAATGTACTGAGCATAGAACATCACCGAGAACATTCATTCATTTTCTACTGCTTATCCTCACGAGAGTCGCACGGGGGGTGCTGGAGCCTATCCCAGCTGTCTTCGGGCGAGAGAAGCGGGGTACACCCTGGACTGATCGCCAGCCAATCACAGGGCACATATAGACAAACAACCATTCACACTCACATTCATAGCTATGGACAATTTGGAGTTGCTAATTAATTAGCCTAGCATGTTTTTGGAATGTGGGAGGAAACCGGAGTACCCGGAGAAAACCCACGCATGCACGGGGAGAACATGCAAACTCCACAAAGAGATCGCCGAGGGTGCTAGTAAACTAGTAGTCATGGGAAAGGGAAATACTACGTGTTGCTGCTGGATGTTCACTCAGCCAAATGTACTGAGCATAGAACATCCCAGCTGTCTTCGGGAGAGAGAAGCGGGGTACACCCTGGACTGATCGCCAGCCAATCACAGGGCACATATAGACAAACAACCATTCACACTCACATTCATACCTATGGACAATTTGGAGTGGCTAATTAACCTAGCATGTTTTTTGGAATGTGGGAGAAAACCCACGCATGCACGGGGAGATCATGCAAACTCCACACAGAGATGGCCGAGGGTGGAATTGAACCCTGGTCTCCTAGCTGTGAGGTCTACGCGCTAACCACTCGACCACCGTGCAGCCCCGGGTGATAAATTATCAGATTAATATGTAAAAAAATAATAATCTGTTTTTAGGAAACGTTTTGAATAATTTATACAAGTCAGATTGTGACTGCTGAAGAGGATGTTAGAAGATCCCGAGCACCACCAATCATATTCTGATCTTAGCCAGGTGGGTGTTTACGCGGCAGATCTACGTCGTTGAATCAATAGTCAATCGTTCATCAAATTGTCACGCCATGTTTCACCTCTACCTGCTCCGCACAAGTAAATGCCTTACTTTCACTTTGGCTGTACGACAATGTCGCTGTGGCGCTTCATAAATCACCACCGTCATCACCATACTTGTGCAGGTTGGACTCGATATCGGAGAATAGACTGGGAACGCGACCGGGACTGAATGGAGATGTAAAAGTGAAAACATTCTGCTCTTACCGAGGATAAATTAAAACCAGAATTTGGCTCCGAATGCGTTTTTTGGGGGGATATGCAACATCTGTCCACATCCTGCCAAACATTGTGCAGTTGGAAATATTTTGTCAAGCTCGAGATGGCTTTTGTGAAACGAAATGGCTTCGGTTGCTCCAGCGAAATGGTGGCTCGTCGGTTTGAAGGGGAAGTTGTGTATGAGATGGCGGAGTGCGGCGGCGGCGGCGGTGGCAGCGACAGCTTTGGGCGTGCCCCTGAGTGTGCCCCTCTCGCCATATGAGATCATATGTTTCAGATCTGTTTATGTGTTTGTGGTTCTGGGCGTGTGCCCTGCTTTTCTGAATGTAATGTTTCTCAAGCGGTTTTGCTTTATAAAGGAGCACCTCGGAGCTAGTATGAGAAGAAGGCGCACCTTAAATGGCACCTTTACTCAGCGCAGGTCCACTTTTAAAAATAAAATTCTTTATTCTCTTCACTGTCAACGATGGAAACTTCGCCTCGGTATATAATGACTTGATCCAAAGATTGATTATGTTCGTTAAGAAAATAGTCATAGTGTCTTTGACATTATCATATGTAACATTAATGCAGCCACAATGGAGAGCATACTAAATATAATGTCTACTGTAGCAAAAAAAAAAATTGCATCACCACAAACTTCCTTAGGTATCTTAAAGGCCATCTGATTGGTCAGTCACCTTTTTTTTTCGTGAGCAGCGCAGTCAGGCGCAGCGCGGCGCACCCACGCCCCCGTCCCTCTCACCAGCGCAAGTGCCAAAGAGAGAGAAGAGAAGGCATTCAAATGAACGCCTCTCATTGCCTTTGAATGCGCAGGATTGGACTGCGCATCAGAAGCCACGTCATCAGTTCCTGACAGTTTTATTAAAAACAGCAGCAGGCTAATCCAGGCATCGTGTTTGTTTTCCACCGGCATTCCTGCTCTACATCGCCGAATAGGAGAACCTTTGTCCTCCTTTCGTGACCTGTCAGCCAAATTACCACTGCGCAGGGTGCGCTTCAGCTGCGCCGAGAATAAACCAGGACGGAGCTGCCGTGCTTTCAGCGCACCTCTGGCGCACTGATTTGTCACAAAATCTCCATGCAGTCCAGTCTGTCGAATTGGCTGCGCATCACTGTGCGCCGGACCAAATTACCACTGTGCAGGGTGCGCTTCGCCTGCGCCGAGAATAAACCAGGACAAAGCTGCCGTGCTTACAGCGCACCTCTGGCGCACTGATTTGTCACAAAATCTCAACGCAGTCCAGTCTACTGAATTGGCTGCGCATCACTGTGCGCCGGACCAAATTACCACTGTGCAGGGTGCGCTTCACCTGCGCCGAGAATAAACCAGGATGGCGCTGCCGTGCTTTCAGCGCACCTCTGGCGCACTGATTTGTCACAAAATCTCGACGCATGTCCAGTCTGACGAATTGTCTGCGCATCACTGTGCGCCGGACCAAATTACCACTGTGCAGGGTGCGCTTCGCCTGTGCCAAGAATAAACCAGGACGGAGCTGCCGTGCTTTCAGCGCACCTCTGGCGCACTGATTTGTCACAAAATCTCGACTCAGTCCAGTCTGTCGAATTGGCTACGCATCACTGTGCGCCGGACCAAATTACCACTGTGCAGGGTGCGCTTCGCCTGTGCCGAGAATAAACCAGGACGGAGCTGCCGTGCTTTCAGCGCACCTCTGGCGCACTGATTTGTCACAAAATCTCGACGCATGTCCAGTCTGACGAATTGTCTGCGCATCACTGTGCGCCGGACCAAATTACCACTGCGTGGGCTGCGCCATGCTGCGCCACGAAATTAGAGCCCAAGATGTTTAAAATAAATATGGCACTTTTTGTACAACTTTATTGTGTGGCAATATGGATATGAGGTAATAACTATAAAAGTACACTTCATTTGCTAAATGTACTGCAATTTTTTTATATATAGAGAGAGAATATACAAAGCCTGTATTTCTATAATTACTTCATGGGAACCCTCATCTAATACGATGCCGCCTCGGGCATATGATCCCTCAACTAGCTCACATTCGGAGATTTATGCTAATTATTTCCCCTGACACGGCTTTCACTTGCCAGTCCTGGTAAGTGGACTAACGAAGTAAAAGACCGACACACAAGTACACTCATGTATGCATATCAAATGTTGCTTCTTTTATACATTTTCATATCGATATGCTCATACAAAATGAGGGTGACCAAATGGGAGTGAGAGGCGCGGCTGCCTTCTGCAGAGAGCTTATATTCAGGAAGTGGCCATCTTAGTCGAGGCGAGCCTTATCTCGTTGACATTTGATTTATGTGTCGCTTATGAGCCACTGAAGCTAAGAGAAATCCCTTAGCTGTTGATATAGCAGTACTAAATCAGCAATTGCGTAACACGTAGCAAGAAGGTAAATAGCGCTACGGGACCTTTATGGACTAAGCGTATTAGTCGTGAGACTAAAGCGAGGATAGCATCAGTGTGTTGCGTTCAACAGCTCGAAACTCGGATGTGCGTTAGCGTCTGCTGCACGGCCGAGCGCGTGCAGGCGGTAGCAGCGAGAGGGTCAGAGGTCACTAGTGTTTGTGTTTCAGTGTCAGTGAAGTGTGCTCCAGGCGGAGATTTATGATCATTGTGTCTGGGAGGCTGCGGAACGCCGGGATAATGAAGACAGATCAGGGTGTTATCTCCCTCTCCGGGCACCACTGGAAACACGGCCTATTGGCCCCTCCGTTCGGGTTGTCATTAACTTCAAGCGGTGACATCATAACGCGCCTGCTTCCGCATCAATCCCGACCACGGCACGCTTAAAAGCCGACTGGAGAGGATGGCGTTCCTTAACACGGATTCATGTGGCACGCTTGGAGTCGTGCGAGGCGCTCGTGCAGCTCCACGCCATGTGTTTATGAAGAAATGAAATATTCATAAGAGCCAGTCGTGTGTTTCCACTTAACATTCAATATATTTGCATTCACGCAGCAAGCTAGCAGAGGCTCGGGGAGGCAAACGAGGAAAGAGCAAAGAGTGGCGACGAAGCGGGCAACAAAGAGAGGAAGTGAGGTCAGCTGGTTTCACACAAGAAGACAAAAGTGCTGCAAAGATGATAGCTGGCACGGCGTGACAGAAAGGGGCGGGGGATAGCACGGAGGAGGAAGGCGGGGCTGTTGGGGGCGAGCGTGGAGGGGGGTGCGGGGGCCCCGTGGCAGCAGGTTTTAATCAGTAATAAGACGCCTGCCTGCCTGCATTGAGACGGCTATTTCTCCGCATTCAGATGAATGTTATGTCATGTTTGGTAGCGCGCCCTCATTAGCGCACACGCGCACGCAAATACACGCGTTCGTGGTCGCAGACTTAAACGCACATCCCACGAAATGAAGGCGGTCATTCATCCTGCCAGGAAAAGTGCATTCACTTTTTTTCAAGTACACACAGTGCACAAAGTACTTTGTCTTTACAGATATATAGCCTAGCTAGCTAATCCAAACAAACTGGAATAAACTCAAGTAGATCAAAAATCATAACTCACTTAAAGGCCACATTCAGCAAGTAGTGTAATGATAATGATAATAATGAAAGCAAAGCACGTGAAAATATTACATACAATATTACTTAATATTATGTACAATACTATAGAACAAAGAAAACAAAGTTTTAATAAGGGTTAGCCGACATTTAATAAATACGCATAACAAATATGCGTATGGAAGCCTGTTTCCGTCACTGAAAAAAACTTTATCCCAATATATCAGTCATAATTATGAGATATGACATAAAAAAGCCATGATTATGACATAAAAAGTCAAAATTATAAGATAAGAAAGTTGAAATTATTAAATAAAAAGTCAAAATTATAAGATAAGAAAGTTGAAATTATTAAATAAAAAGTCACAATTATGAGTTAAAAAGTCAAAATTATGAGCGAAAAAGTCGAAATTATGAAATAAAAAAATCATAATTATGAGATAAAAACCTCAAATCTAAACTTTTGATCTCATATCTCATAATTTCGGGCGGCACGGCGGTCGAGTGGTTAGATTTGGTATATAATAATCAGTTCACAGTTTTACAATCACTAACTGTTACATTTGTTCACTTCCTGCTTTCCTTAATACAGTTTAAGGTTTTTTTTTTGGTTTTTCTTTTTTTAATTGCATGGAATGACATGGAACTCGGGCGGCACGGCGGTCGAGTGGTTAGCGTGCAGACCTCACAGCTAGGAGACCAGGGTTCAATTCCACCCTCGGCCATCTCTGTGTGGAGTTTGCATGTTCACCCCGTGCATGCGTGCGTGGCTTTTCTCCGGGTACTCCGGTTTCCTCCCACATTCCAAAAACATGCTAGGTTAATTAGCCACTCCAAATTGTCCATAGGTATGAATGTGAGTGTGAATGGTTGTTTGTCTATATGTGCCCTGTGATTGGCTGGCGACCAGTCCAGGGTGTACCCCGCCTCTGGGATAGGCTCCAGCACCCCCCGCGGTAAAAATGAATGAATCTCATAATTTCAACTTTTTTTTTATACTCACTGTCAGCACACTGTGACATCACAAATGTCACCAGTTAGAAAAAAACACCTGAAACCAAGCATTCAGAGCCATCCCTGCCAGGAAAAGTACATTCACTTAAAGTACACAGAGGAACACTCGGAGCAGAATGACTTACTCGCGACAAAGCAGAAACGTTTTGTGCGTTACGGGTGCAGGTTGGTTCCACAACGTAGTCTTCAAGAAGAAACAAACGAGCACAAAGCTTGGAAGCTTCTTTTACTACAGCGTAAAAAAAAAGAACTGCATAATTTTGGGGTGCACGCAGAGGTTGCGGACACAGCTACCAGTGTGCGCCGACAAACGAGCGCTGTTCCCCGACATGTGTGTCCAATGAAAGGTGAACGTCTCTCCCATCTACACTTTCCTGAGAAATCAGCCATGATGTCACCATGAACCCATCTTGAACCCACCTCCGTCAAAAAGCATTACTCCAGCACTCCCTTTCCCTCTGCCTCGTTTTTTTGTTCCACCTATCCCTCCTTCCTTCACGCTCCGCTCCGGCCTTGCAAATTCTTCACTGAGCTCCCATTCTTTCCTTTCCTCCTTCTTCTTCTTCTTCATATTTTCGTATTTTCAGCATTTCCCTTCTCCACGTCTGTCCGCGTCTCGCTTCCCTCTCGCTCCTCTTTCACACATATTTTTGGCAACCGTGGTTAATTCCACCACCGAAAAAAGTCCAGTCGTGGCCAAAAATATCAGAATGTTCTGATTACCATAAACTTTGTTTAAGCTGCGGTTTGACAAAAAATGCTCAGAGTGCATGAAGGGGAGCCAAACTAAATAAAAACAGCAAAAGTAGGGAATAAAGGAAGAATACAAATGTAAGAAGAAGTGGAAAAGAGGGGTGGGGGGGGGGGGTAGCGAGAAGGCAGCCAGAGAGCCACATATGGAAGTGATTCTGTAATTACTGCAAATCTGTGAGCTCAAAGGGAAAGGTCTTCTTTTCCATGCCTCCTTCCCTATGCATAAAACTGCCCTTGTGAGAAAGCTGGGCATTGAACACCACGGCGGCGAAAAGGTGCTTTTACTTTTGGCACGAGCGCTTGCTACGTATATAAAGTAAATAGTTTGTTCTATGGCGGCTTGATTTTATTCACATTTCTGCTGTTCATCACGGGGGCTGATGGAGAAAAAAAATACAAAATCCCAGCAAAAATGGGGAAAAGCCTAACAAAACACAAGATACTATATGGAAGTAGATTACATATCGCTTAATACTCATAACTAACAACACAAAGCTTTGTCTTAAATAGCCTGCTAGCTAATCTAAACAAACTGGAATCAACTCAAGTAGATCAAAAATCATAACTCACTTAAAGGCCACATTCAGCAAGTAATGTGAACCCCCCTGCCCCACCCCCACCATTTGGATGGAGGAAGCTGTACTAGTAGCCTGATCACCAGGGTAGCATGCTGGGATGATGATGAAAGCAAAGCATATGAAAATATTACATTTCTTTCTGTCATGTACGTTACTATACACCAAAAGAAAACTAATTTTTAATAAGGGTTAGCCAACATTTAATAAATACGCATAACAAATACATACATTAAGAATGTATGGAAGCCTGTTTCCGCTACTGAAAAAAATACTTTATCCCAATGGTAAGTATTAATTATGAGATAAAAAAGCCATGATTATGACATAAAAAGTCCAAATTCTGAGATAAGAAAGTTGAAATTATGAACTAAAAAGTCATAATTATGAGTTAAAAAGTCAAAATTATGAAATAAAAAAATCATAATTATGAGATAAAAACTCAAATCTAAACTTTTTATCTCATATCTCATAATTTCAACTTTAATTTTAATTTTAATAAGCCCCTCTATACCTTCCCACACGCATACGCAAAACTTTTATATTTTTTAAAATATAAAAAATTATTATATTTTTTATATAATTTAAATTATTTGTGCAATGACATATTTGATCTATTTATTCACCACATTATTATTATTATTTATTATTATACGACATTTCCTTGGCAATTTCACTGCAGTGATATTGTGCAATGACAATAAAGGAACTTTTTTTATACTCATTGTCAGCACACTGTGACATCACAAATGTCACCGATGTTAGAAAAAAAACGACATGAAACCGAGCATTCGAAGCCATCCTTGACTTCTTTCATGGCTCATTTCCAAATGTGCAAACCTCATTATCCTTGTTACATTTTGCCCATCATTCCCAATCCTTATGTGAGGATTGGGAATGATGGGTAAAATTCTAAAGAAAAAAAAAAGTGCAGTTCCCCTTTAAGACGACAATACAACATTATAACTAGATTTATAAGTCAGAAAAAAAGGGAAAAGCAATAAGTTCCTTTTAAAGAAAAGACCATGCTGGTGGACCAGCATCATTATGGAGTCCTCCAGTGTAGACCAGCATGGAAATGGTGCTGGTCTAAGCTGGTCTGTGCTATAACCAGCATAACTGACCAGCATCATTTCCATGCTGGTCTGTGCTGTTTTTCAGCGGGGGAGGGGAGGGGGGGCTGGCAGGCAAGCAGACAGACATAAGGACGGTGACGAAAACCGCCTTTGGAGCCTAGGGCGAGCCGGTGCTTCGCAGGTGTGTTGGCAGCCGCTTCTTCCCCCCAAAACACTCGGTGCAGCCTGTCATTATCCTGTGCCCTGCCAGGACGTGTTCTTCAGATGAGTGCGCGGCTCTGACACATTTATTACGGTAAACACACACCCAGCTTAAAAAGCGGCGTCGTCGCGTACTATTCCGTGACGCGTTTAATTAACCCGGCTATCGTTTGGGTGTCGTATTCAAGCCTACCTTTTCCCCCGCCTGCAGCTGTGTGTCGCTTTCAACATTCTCCACAAGTTTCGGACTCCAAGCGGTGACTGACAGGAGACAGCAGACTCGACTGCGAAGGAGACAAAAACAAAGTCACAGACGATCTTCTGGCGAGTAAACGAGTAAATATGCTTGTAAAGATCACACCGTTTGCCCTTACCGTCTCATATATCATGGAGTCGTTTGTTCGATTCCCCTCGTTTGTTGCCAGTCCCTCACCGAGTCCGGTGCAGCTTCAGGGACTGTCGATGAGAGGCACCGAGGTGGTACATTCCTGGCCAGGTGGCTCCCCCTAGCGGCGAGAGGGGGTGCTGCCTTGTGCTGAAAGCTGAAAACAAACAGACTTTGTCAGTCTTAGTCTACCTTCTGTTGTTCATTTCAAAGAGCCGGCTCTTATAGCCGATTCGTTCGCGAAAGACACACCACTACAGCGTTGCCACTCCAAACCATCTTAGCGACATATTTTCTCAAAGGCGACTAGAAAGAGATCTAGTTACTTTTTGAGGTCTTGTTAGAGATTCTTCTCATTTGTAAGGCATTAAAGGGGATCTATTATACTTTTCTGACCTATAAATGTAGTTAGAATGTTGAGTCCTGAAAGAAGTTTCAAATGGCCCAAAACACTGGGTTTCAAAAGGCGTGGTAAAAGTGCACCTTTGTGATGTCACAGAGGAGTGGACTTCCTTATACGGGCGTGGCTGTAAGCCAGATAAGCTTTCTGCCCTCCCCCAAGCTAATAGGGGGTTGCTAAAAGCCATTTCTCACAACAATTAGTAGCCACATTAGACGTTGCAGATGCTGTAGAAAATGCTAAAATGCTCAAGCTACTTACCATCAAAATAAAAATATATATATTTTTTTATTATTATTTAATTATTATTAATTATTACCCACAGCGGCGTGGGTGTGCCTGGAGGCGGGCCATGGGTGGAATACATTAAACAAGTAGAATTAAAAGTTGGAGCCGGAGTCCAGATCTATTATTATTAATACACTGTCTGGATTATGAGAGGCTTTAGCCGAGATAAAATATTAAAATGATTTCATTGTTACATATTTCTACCAATTTTTAATGAACAAACTAAGAATGAAGCTCATTTGTAATTCTAAACATAATTAAGGTGTTTTTGCTCACTTTTTTGTCTCTCCTAGAGGTTTTTTTTCCCTACAGCATCTCTTACGTCATATGCAAATGATATGCAAATTAGCAAATGACATCATCTAGCGACTTCTTGGGCAGCCAATAGCTACTTTTCTTTCTGAGGGGTTGGCAACAGTGTTCACTTGTGAACAACTATGGCATCACTACGACCGTAAATGGCTCTGAGGATGCAAGTGCTGCTAAAAAAAACAGCCAGGGGGCTAGCCACACTGTTTACTAATAAATACGACATTATTGCCACACTCCTGCATACCCTGATACATCAGCTTCATGACTGATTTATGGCTGTGTAATGTTAGCCCTGTTAGCTTGCTAGCTCTGGTAGTGCAGTGTCCGGATAAGGAAATCAAACTATACGGTTTTGTTTGAAAAAGATAAACGTCCATTTCTAGAAATAGAACGGTTCTTGATTTTTGTTTCTGTCATATTTTGTTTGATGTTCTTTTAATTTAAACTTTTATCGACATGCATATATCGCCCTCTTGTTTCCCATGTAAAATAGTGTGCTGCAGTGAAATGAGTCCAAGCGGAAACGGCGACTGAGTTGAACTAATGTTCCGCCCCACGGAGTCGCGTTTGTCAAAATTGATCCCTCAGCGTGGGCCACCCCTAGAAACCCCCTAGACCTTTTGTCATGATTCACATTCACACAAATTAAATACAAATTAAGGTGTAATCTTTGTTTTTTTAACATTGTGTTTCCCTCAACAATTGCTGGTGCAAAGTGCTGGACTATTCCAATGTTGTAAACTTCCACAGCCAGCCGTGGATCAAATACATATACGGACTGATATAGTCCCCACGGCACTTGCACGGTGTTTGGCATGCCTTCGTGTTTACCACCAACTTGCAGCCGGAGTCACTTGTTAGGAGAAGCGAGCGGTCACGGTGAGCCACGCCCATTGTCCACGTGCTCCACCCCCCAGGCTCCCGTGCCCTGCGCATCACAAGCGGCGTGTTTTGCATAAAATGTGTATCAGTAGGGCAGCTCTCAGGCCCCGCACATGGCGAGCGCACATGTTGCGTGGCTTTACTGAACACACCACACACGGTCGAATAAGCACATCAAACTCCCCACAGCCTCGCATCCCCGCCAATGAAAAGGCACCGACACGGGAGGGTGGGGGTGGGTGGGTGAGGGGGGGTAGTGCGAGGGGAAAGAGAGCGAGAGGACTCGGCGAGGTACAAAGACTGAGCCAGATTCCACGCAAACACAAGTTTGGTGGCGCTCACATTTCCAACTCACCTGCAAACGTGATGAATGTGGGTGTTTGTATCAGTGGGTGTGTGTGTCACGCATGACACACGCGGTTCTGCTGACTCCACTTTCTTGGAAGGCTTGAGTACGAGGCTTTAATAATCCTCACTGGTGCAGTGGCGCGGGAAGAGGAGCGCGGCGAGCATCCAGCATCCAGGTTACCTCCTAGAAGAAGAAGCGCTCCTGGTCCACGTCAAGAGACACCAGATCAGAGACGCCGGTCTGCACACAGTTAACAGGGAGGGGACACTTCAAGACAGTTTTGTATGTTTTTGCTCCATGGAGCAGGTGTTTTGGTTTTGAGACATCAAGTCTGATTCGAATTCAAAAGTTTATTTCAAAGTCTTCCTTCGAGACTTGGAAGATCTTCAAGAGAAATGGACGCCAGCCCTGGTGGTAAGAACACTTTTTTTTTTAGCATTTTTATATATTAACATGGCTATTGACTGTAAAATGGAAAAAAAAATGGTGTTTAATTTTGCTGTGACTCAGTTGCATTTGAATGCATTTGAATTGGAGATGCTCTGATAAATCGGCCACCGATTTTTCCATGAAAAAAGCATGTGATCAGCATTTGCCGATTTTTAACTTTTAATGCCAATCTCTGACCCACTTTTTAATAATTACCAATTTTTAAGCCCCTTGAAAGTTTTCCTCCTAATATGGTTCCCTTGTCCAATATTAATAATAATAATAATACATTTTATTTGTATAGCGCTTTTCAAGATACTCAAAGACACTTTACAAAAGAATGAAGTTGAATAGAGCAAGTAAACAGAATAAAAGACACACCAAAATACAACATTCATTGGTTAGTACACAGTTAAAAAAGCGGGGCGGGGCACAGCAGTCAGATATAGAAGGTTAGACATTAAAAACAGATTTAAAGAGGTGGGTTTTGAGTTGTTTTTTGAAGGTGGGAAGGTCAGGGCAAGCACGGAGTGAATGGGGCAAAGAGTTCCAGAGAGTGGGGGCAGCGATGGATTACTCATCATAAATATATTTTAAAATTGACACTTAATCTATGTGATCGGTGTCAGACAACTTCATAATCGGTATCAGAATCAGTAGCATAAAACCCAATCTAATTTTAATATAACAATATAACCACTCATACTAATATGGATTTCCAATTATGATGCATGTGTAGTTTTTTTTGCCGGAAGGCCAGAAATGCAAGCAACATCAACTTGAAGTATTTGTCACTTTCCAAATTTCAAAGTTGACTCAAAGAATATGCCGCTTCGCAGATCGTGAAATGTGTCGCCGTCCACTTCCTGCAAAGCTCCGTTTTGTAAACAAACTCACGTGCAGCCGGGAAGCCGTCACTGTTAATGTTGCCGTTATCAACATCCGTCATGCTTTATCAACACAGTGAAACGTTGGCAAAGAAGGGTGTGTTTTGTTTTTCCAAGATGAAGGACAAAGTTAAACGTTGGGGGACATCCACATCTCTTAAGTGGCATTAGCTGGGCTCTTTGTGCAGGTCAGCCAAAGTGCACACGTCCTATGCTTCTTCTTCTTCTTCTTCTTCTTTCCTAAGTAGCGGTGAATCATTAATAGCGTGGATATAGCAGTCACGTTCCTGCACAGGTGATGTGCACACCTTGAGCTTGCATTTGCATGTCATTACAACTTGAAGGTAATATTGGACTTAGAGTTATTGTTAACGCTGATAAAATGGGCTGGTGTCACATTGGAGATAAAGGATGTGCATTAGAAGAAGTACTAGTGACTTTGATCAAGTACCTCAATCCGTTTTTTGTGAATTGTGGTTCTAAAACAGGGGTCAGCAACCCGCGGCTCCAGAGCCGCATGTGGCTCTCCAGCCTCTTTGTTGCGGCTCCCTTTGCAATGCTTGAATATTTTTTAGCACCCGTGTGGTGAAAATGCACATCTTCGTTATGAGTTTACAAAAATCCAACTTTGTGTGAGACCATGAATGCATCCTGACTGAGTTCTGACTGGTGACTGAATGAGCAGACAGGATGCTATCCAGTTCTCTCTGACAGGTTAACATGAAGGGAAATGAGTAATACTTTGAGTTATTTGAGTTATTAATTATTAATGAGTTATTTGACGATTCTAAAAAATAAATTAGAGCTCATTTAAAAACAAAAGTTTATCTCCAGTACTAGCAAGAGTACTCCAACTCGTCTTTTTTTTTTATCTGAACTACTTTGACACCCCCAAATTCCCTCCAATGTTGTTTTAAACATACAACGTTTTGCGGCTCCAGGCTATTTTTCTTTAGTGGGCAAGTGGGTGAAATGGCTCTTTTCATAGTTAAGGTTGCCGACCCCTGTTCTAAAACAAGAAGCAGAAAAATTGCTAAAAATTAACCTGCATTTGTGTAGCTGAAATAGATTAATAGCTACATAGATAGATATAGTAATTACACAAAAACACAGCACAAATAAATAGTTGAGGTATTAGAAACAGCTCTCACTGCTACTAATTCAAAAACGTCTAGCTAGCTGTATAGCTAAATGTATGCTAGCCGTCTGCTACAATAGATATGTCAATAAAAACGTTCCTGCCTCCTAAAAGTTGCCTACTGACCAGAGTTACACCACCCAGAAGACACCGCGCTGCTCTATTTAATTTGACTCTGTAGTCACTGCACATAAAGTGAAGAGAGGTTTTGAAAACTCCTACGAAAAAAAAAAATCAACAAAACAAAAACAAAACAACACTCACGTGGCCTCCCTCGCAGAGCCTCGTGCGGCGCGTGAGTTCCATGACCCCGCCCCCCTCCCGCTTCCGCTCTCTCACGGGCGTTTCAGTGCCTGCGGAAGATGGTGACGGGAGTTTGGTCAGTGGGTCAGCGATTCCATGCAATGCGTGGGTTTTTTTTTTTTCCTCATTCGTCACGTTCTTCAGCCTCATGTGCTTTTTGTGTTGAGTGGAAGAAGAAAAAAAAATCACCTAAGCCCCGCCCCCCCCTACACCCTCCACGCGTGTCGTGGAGGATGAGTCCATGATGTCTGCGGTATCTGCCCCTTGGTGTCATGGTTTGGGGGCAAATATCCGATTAGGGCGTGTTTGCTGCTGGCACGTGACTTTGTTTTGAAGGCGAACGGATCTCCTCCTGATATCTGATTTAAAAAAAAACACAGTGTAAACCCTGATAAATTCACAGAACTAAAAAGATCAGAATGAATAATAATATTTTAGTGTTGATTTTAAATATTTCAAGTTTACACAAATGTAAAATTTACATTTGGAGTTGCCTTGAATTATCTCAATGTTATCGTAAAAATATTGATATTACACAACTCATAATTATTGAGTACAGTAAACCTCGGATATATCGGAAATTCGCTCACAACGGACAGATAAAAAAGAACCGATTATTCTGTAATGCATTTCCAATAAAAATTCATTGCATATATCGGATTTTTTTATAACGGATTTCGCCTATTTCGGACAAAATCTCCAGTCCCGTTCCAATGCATTTCCATGAAATTTCCCTGGCATATATCGGATGGCCGCATCGTGGCGCTCCGATTCGCCGAATCGTGACAGGCCGCTATACGACGTCATTTGCAGCGTTTGCAGCGTTGCCTGCGCGTCCAGGTACATTGGAAACATAGTCAAGGAAGTGCCTTTTTATAACGCATAAAATCCCATTTACGCATATACCGGATATAAATCCCATATATGCGTAAAACGGACATTTTCCGGTATACGCATATAACGGATTTCGCTTATATCGGACAAAACCAGTGGGAACAATTGAATCCGATATATCCGAGGTTTACTGTATTTGCTCAGTCACAGCAAAGTGCTTGTTATAAAACAATATGAAAAGAGCATGCAACCAGTCCATGGTGTACCCCGCCAGCATACCCCCATGACCCTACTCAGGATTTTACAACTTATAGTGCATGAACTTGAACTGAGCGAAACTCAAAGTATTACATCAGAGTTAAGAAAGCAGGAAGCGCAAAATCCAAAGAAATACAACTGAATAGGTGCAGATTCTGGAAGAACTAGAAAGCTTTCTGTGCCGGTTATTGTGTGTAGCTGCTCTATAGGAGTCCGCAACTCAATACAATGGGCCGAAAAACGAGCATAATTGTTCCTCTTTAAATGTGACCCTAACTCTAAGTCCACATCATATTCTGGTTGGCATATTACACTCGACCCCCCCCAAACCCCCCACCAGCGCCCCTTATAATTGCATGAGCCAGAAGTTGTGTGGTGCAGCATCAGTTTGGAGAAATGCTTGAGGCAGGTTCCTGTGATATTGACCTACTTACACTCGGTTTCTGTTCGCGTATCTCCTAAAACACCCAAGTAGCGCTTACAAATTGCTAGCTGTAGCACACATTAATCATTTCAAGTTCCCTGATTTTTTTATATTAATATTATATACCAATATAAAGACCTCTCAGTGTGTCCTGGTTATCCTTAACAGAGGCCACCTTAACAACAGCCAAAAGCTGGAGATAAGAGAGAGTGGAAGTGGAGTTCAGGTACCCGTGAAGTTCTTCCCTGTTCAAGTCGTCTGACTCCAGTCCCGGGCAGATTAGTGTGTGCAGGGTAAGCTCGAGATTGGCACTGAAGTCTGATTGTCTCGTCAATTAATGCTGTCCACGGTGACCTAAATTCTAAGCGTCTTGTGTTGGGGTCACGGCGTGCTATAGTCCAATTCTGCTTGCATGGAACATTTATCAAAATGAAGTCTTAAAGGGGAAGTGCACTTTTTTGGGGCGAAATTACCTGTTGAACGTGTTGCGATTGTTAATTGACCGTGGCTCTCGGGTTCATTACTGCACATGTGAGCCTTCAGGTGGACATGCGATGCGTTCAGGCGAGGTGGGGGAGGGAAGGGGAGGGCAGGGCCTGGGATGCCTTCGTGTAAGCCGTGGAAGAGGTGAGGTTCAGGCCTGCACTCTGTTGAGTCCGTGGCTCTGGCTGGCATGAGTCAACAAATCCGGCGACACGTGCTGACGGAGATTATCTCAACGTTTCAGCTCAACAAATACCGCGTGCATCAGGGAGGCGAGCGCACGCATTGCAACGCAGACAGGCAGTTGCACGCATTTGGATCATTTCCTCATACATATAACAGGGGTCTCAGACTCTATTTACTTGGGGGGGCCACTGGAGCTTGTGTCTAGGTGAGACTGGGCCGCATCAGGTTTTACAAAAAAAACAAAAAAAAATAATTTTTTTTTTATTAAAAACAAAAAATTTTTAAAAGCTTTTGTTCCAATTTTCTACAATAAAAGCTCTGATAAAACATTCCACTGTTCTCAAATATCTTACTTTTTATTTTTCTACACAAAATAAGATGAAAAATAAATAAACAAATCAAGAATAAAGAAAATCAATCAATCAGTAATAAATAAATAAATATAATAATAATAATAAAACGGCAAATAATAAAAACTTTTCTGATTTTTTTCATATTAAAATGAACAAAGCATTATTAGAGCCCTGTAGACATGACAAAACACGACTATAGTCACATTTATACTCTTTTTATTTACAACATATTGCGCAACTGCAGGGTCTCGAGACACATGCTAACTCGCCAACTGGAGAGCTAGCGACCTCAACGGTAGCCTTCGAGTTATTTCCTTTCAACTTAAATAGCCCAAAACTTACCACTTCCACACGGATAGGGAGGATAACTATTAACAGTTATTTAACCTTTAACATGAACATGAATCAAACGTAATAATTTTTTCTGGGTACATGATACCATACAGCATCCATATCAAACTTGCGCGGGCCGCACTGACATTAAACTTTCATATCAAGGCGGGGGGCCTCAAACTGGTGTCCTGCGGGCCACATTTGGCCCGCGGGCCGCGTGTTTGAGACCCCTGCATATAAAATCAGGGGGCACCACCAGGAACCTTGCATACCTGTAACCCTAAGTGGCACATAAAACGGATGGCTCATCATAATAAACAGTCAATAGTGAGCATTATTAGCTATATTAAATAGTATATTCTATCACATGCACCCCAGTCCCATTAAGAACAGTGAACGTGCAATCCACAGTGCCAAACTGTTTCAAATGCCAAAACGTGACTCCATGAAGTGTTAGTGACGCATGGGCAGCAGCAGCTTTGTTAAAAGCACTGACTTCGGTTTTATTGCACATCTCAACAAAGGGACTGCGGATTTGTTTGGGGCTGAAACCGTGTCAGGAGCGCATGCATGTGAGGCGGCGGTCAGGTGTCGTGCAGCTCTCCGGCATTGGGCACGGTGCCATGGGAGAGAGAGAGAGAGAGAGCGTGGCTATTATTGGTGCGGAGGAGGCAACGGAGCCCGCAGACACGTGAGGCTGCGTCTCAGCTCATCCACAACGCATGACTAGAACTGAAGGGGGGGGTGAGCAGGATAGCGAAACCTCGGATGCAAGCACCGCTCAATGGTGATATAGCATTCTGTGCAAACATGCATGTTCCATGTATGGATTGTGTACCATCACGACACAGGTTCCATGTTTTGCTTAGCTCTGTTGCCCTGACACTAGCTTCATTTTAAGTACGCAACATTACCACATTACCATCATGCCACATCACAGCTTAAAGAGGGCATGAACAAGTACTACATTTTCAGAAAGAAGGCTATAAGTTCCCTGAAGGTACCATAAGAAGAAATGCACCAGCTGGCGCTAATAGCAAGGCCTCCATCAAACGGTTCTTAACATTTATAAAGCCAGAAGGATGCAGGTGTTCTAAGGGAAATGGGCCAAATTCCCCAAAAAGTGCATATTATGCTCATTTTTTACCCCTTTGTATTAAGTCCTTGACTCCTATAGAGCAGCTACACACAATAACCATCACAGAAAGCTTTCTAGATCTTCCAGAATCTGCACCTATTTCAGCTAGATTTCAAAAACAGTTTTAATTCCACCCACGGCACGCCCACTCCGCTGTTACTGGTCACACTCCCAAGCGCTCCTGAGGACTTCCGGACTATACTGCCGAACCCCACTTTTTCATAAATGAATAAAACCTCTGGAAAGCTACTTGAAAAGTGGTTAGGAGTTACTGGTAGCTCATGAGCTACTGGCTGGAGACCCCGGATATACCTCATCAGCTCATTGTGACATCACAGTGACTGCCGGTGTTGGAAAAAAACCATCCCAAACGTCTTTCAGGGCTCACTTCCAAATGCACAAACCTCATTATCTGAAACTTTGGCATCATTCATTCATTCATTCATTTTCTACCGCTTTTCCTCACGAGGGTCGCGGGGGTGCTGGATCCTATCCCAGCTGTCTTCGGGCGTAAGGCGGGGTACACCCTAGACTGGTCGCCAGCCAATCACAGGGCACATATAGACAAACAACCATTCACACTCACATTCATACCTATGGACAATTTGGAGTGGCTAATTAACCTAGCATGTTTTTGGAATGTGGGAGGAAACCGGAGTACCCGGAGAAAACCCACGCATGCACGGGGAGAACATGCAAACTCCACACAGAGATGCCCCAGGGTGGGATTGAACCCTGGTCTCCTAGCTGTGAGGTCTGCGCGCTAACCCCTAGACCACCGTGCCGCACTTTGGCATCATTTAACACGAATATTCTAACAAACTTTTTGGTCAAAAAAGTGTAAAAAGCATCATCGGTCCCCTTGAATGACATTGTGATCTGACCTCTTGTCAGCAGGTGGAGGAGTCATCCTGTACGCGGGGTCCTCCGGAAGCGCCAGCCCCAGCCCGGGCAGCCCCTCAAGTGGGTACCAGACACAGTCACCTTCGTCCCACTCGCAGCCGTCATCGCCAGAAGAGGTTACCGTCACGGAAATTGGAGCACTGAAACAGAAGGCGACAGGGTCCCCCTCGCCAACCTCTAAACTGGTGTTCCAGTTCCCGGAGGTCAACGGTGGCTCTCCTCCTGCAGCAGCAGCAACTCCGCACCATAGCTACCTACATCCAGTTGCTGGGAAAAGGCCATGTGGCTTCCCAGGGACGTTCACAAGTACGTATGCTCATGGTCAATACAAACTATGAGGTAGTAAATGTATACATATTTGTACTTGTAGTGGGGTTGTAATTATATTTTGTGGATTTCTTGTTGACTTGGTGCTCGGGTAGTTGAGATTGTCGTTGCACATGCGTTGGTTCAAATACACATTGCACAAGACTCAGTATTTGTCTTCATAATTCGAGGATTGGTTTTGGAGGCCTACAAAAAAAAGGCCAGCTTTGTTAGTCCAGTGAACGGCATCATGCCACGTCTATCACGTGAACGTCCGAGCCACAACAAAGGGTCTGTTGACCATAGCATGCGTCCAGAGCGACGACGGGAGTGACGGACAGGAGTCGTTTCGTTGTCCGGGCAGGAACAACACCCTGATCAGAAGCCCCGCTGTGCTTCGACTTTGTATTGACTGTTATGACTTTGTTTTCGTCAGTTACGTATTCTCGAAACGTTAAATTTTTGTATTAGGAAAATCCAGTTAAAATGAGTCAGTGTCAGTATATTATCTCACCATCCTGGACAATAACAGTATCTTCACATTTATTTGTCTTTCCGCAGAGAATGGCGGAATGGTCCTGCTCTGCAAGGTCTGCGGGGACATTGCATCCGGTTTCCACTACGGAGTTCACGCATGTGAAGGATGCAAGGCAAGCCCCTACAAACTGAATCTGAGTCTTGACATTTCTGTTCTTTTTTTTTTTTTTCCTTCAGCTTTCACATGTTTTTTTTTTTTTTTTAATCTCGCTTTCAGGGATTTTTCCGTCGCAGCATTCAGCAAAACATCAACTACAAGATGTGTGTGAAGAATGAGAGCTGTCTGATCATGCGCATGAACCGCAACCGGTGCCAGCACTGTCGCTTCAAGAAGTGCCTGTCTGTTGGCATGTCGAGAGACGGTGAGACATGTTGACACGGTTTTTCATGCCGGAGGCCTCTGTGACGAGTTGCCACAGTTCCTCCATTAGGCAAAGCAGTGGGGAAATGGGCTGATATGTGGGTCTGTGGAAAAACTGTTACGTGGAAAAAGTCTTTGAAGTTATGGTACCGTGAGTTCAGTAACTATCTGCAGTCCAGCAAACGGCCTATGACCCTCAGCAGTGTGCTCCAACAACACTCTTGGTTGGATGCTCCGGTTTTGCACACACACCCACCTCTATGTGCCCATCCGGTTCCATCCACTCCTTCCCAGTTCCCCCTCAGACAAAGATTTATGAGTGGAGGAGCCTTAAAGTCCCTGAGGCTATCCATCATCTGGGAAACTGCTGCAAATACAGGAATTATTTGAGGAAATTGGAACAGGGTCAACTGTGTGCGTGTACAACATCACACAATTAAGATGCACAAAATCGTGAAGTTTGACATGTTTTTTTTTATAAAGAATACATATTTTACATATTTTTGATTGCTGCATATTCTGCATACCAATTGATCATATATCCCCGCAAATTAAAAAAAAACACAACTTGGCTGACCCAGAAAACTACAAAACGGGGCTAATAATGTAGTCATACATTGTGACCTAGTTGGTGTAGTTTGCCAGCTTCTTCTCAGTAGGGTTTCTGTTTATCTGCACCCCCAGCCCGATCTAATAAAGAGGTTACCGTTATTTCCGCATGTGCCTGACACTTGTGCTGCGCGGAAAACAACTGGGTGGCAACCCGTTGACAGTAAAAACAGTTAGGCTGACCTGTTTAAGATGGCATTTCTTTTATGCTTTAAAAGGACCGCAACCTTAAAACCCACTTTTAACGTTGTTTCGACTATTACAAAAACAGGAAAACCACATGCAACCGCCTGAATATATAGTACACCCTGATTTAACAGCACACAGGCAGGCATCAGGATTAGCAACACAGGCAAAGAGATGAAACGGCATACAATAGTCCCAAATTACAGCATACCATAATGCAAAGATTTAGTGCAGGGGTCTCAAACTCAATTTACTTGGGGGCCACTGGAGCTAGGGTCTGGGCGAGACTGGGCGGCATCAGGTTTTCCAAAAAAAAACAAAAAAACGCATTCATTAAAAACAGAAAAATGAATCAACTTTGCTTTGGTTTCGATTTTCTACAAGAAAAGCTCTGATAAAACATTCCACTGTTCTCAAATATCTTAATTTTTATTTTTCTACACAAAATAAGATGAAAAATAAATAATAATAATAATAAAATAAATAAATATAAAATATATAAAATAAATAAATAAATATAAAATAAATAAAGAAATATAATAATAATAATAATAAAACGGCAAATAATATTTATACTCACATTTATACTCTTTTTATTTACAACATATTGCGCAACTGCAGGGTCTTGCGACACATGCTAACTCGCAAACTAGAGCGCTAGCGACCTAAACGGTAGCCTTCAAGTTATTTCCTTTCAACTTAAATAGCCAAAAACTTACCACTTCCACACGGATAGGGAGGATAACTATTAACAGTTATTTAACCTTTAACATGAACATGAATCAAACGTAATAATTTTTTCTGGGTACATGATACCATACAGCATCCATATCAAATTAAACTTTCATATCAAGGCGGGGGCCTCAAAGTAGTGTCCTGCGGGCCACATTTGGCCCGCGGGCCGCGTGTTTGAGACCCCTGGTTTAGTGCGCTTGCTTCTATGCTGCCTCCATCTTGCAGGAAATTAGATAATTGCTGTGTATTTGGTAATTAGCACTAGTCCAGTAAATCATCTTACCCAAATGATTTCTGTGCAAAACCTGTTCAGGCACGTCTAGCGTTTTTCTAAAGTTTTCAGAAACTTTTCAGTGGCCTCATCTAACCTCACCTTGCAGGCACACACACACACACAAGTCCTCCTACTTTCCGCGTACCCCCTATCCCATGTCTTCATGCTACTCGGTCTACCGCTTCAAGCCCACCTCCCTCTCACGAGCTCGGCACCAGTGACATCACGCTGACGTTGCCCCACTGCCCTACTTACAAGAGAAGGAGAGAAGGGAGACAGTGGTTGATGAAGGAGACGATGAGGCAGATGGTAGCAGGGGGGTCTATAAATAGCTTCTCCAGCTGATGGTTACTGTGGGAAAAGGGAAGTTTGCATCTTGCAACATGCACGGTCCTCATACCGCAACTGTTGAGCTGGTGCATGAAATAATGGCTGCTTCTGTAGCCCGTAAATCATTTCTAAATAGAGACACAGAAGAAGTGTTTTCCCTTTTCCTGTTTTATATTTTTGCACGTTTGTCACACTTTGAATCCAAACCTACACGGCCCTGTGTGGAAAAAATTATTTCCCTCTAAACCTAAAAACTGATCAGGCCACCGGTAGCAGCAACAACTGCAATCAAGCGTTGAACCGGCTCATTCATCTTTGCAAAATTGTTGGAATTCAGCCACATCGGAGGATTTTGTAATGGTAATGGTAATGGTTTTATTTCATTTGAACATGCATCAGATTCCAATTGAGTGCATCCCATAATCGGTTCCCAGTTCCACATGTCCAAAAGGAGTAGGAAGAAGCAAAGCTTATTAAATCCTACCCCTCCATCTGGTACTTCTACAATCACTAACTGTTACATTTGTTCACTTCCTGCCTTTCTAATATAATTTAAGGGTTTTTTTTTATTTTTAAATTTATTTTATAATTTTTTAAATTTTATTTTAGTTATTTTTTATTTTATTTTATTTTTATTTATTTTATTTTAGCATCAATAGGATTAGGACTTTGACTAGGCCACTCCAAAGTCATTCATTTTATTCTTCAAAAGTGGACTTGCTGGTGTCTTTTGGATCATTTCATCACTGGTCTATGTTTTTGCCCTTTGAGGATATTAATTCTTACTGTCGTTCGTTGGAGTTCCAATGCATTAGAAATGACTTTATAACCTTATACAGACTGATAGATCTCAATCTTAGTTATGTTTTAACAGAGTGCCAATCACTTTCTCATACAGAACCATGTAGGTTTGGATTTTTTTCTCCCTTAATAATAATAATTATTTTACTATTTAAAAAAGCACATTTTCTGTTCAGTTGTGCTGTCTAATGACAAAAAATATTTTAAAAAATGATAAAAAAAAATATTCAAGTGTGACAACCATGCACCAAAAAAATTGGGACGGGGCAAACACTTTTTCACACCACTGTATACCGTATTGGACTGTCCATCGGTCCAACCCAAACGATGGTGGTAAAGTTGTATCTATCTCGTCTGTGTTTTCTACAGCTGTGCGTTTTGGCCGCATCCCTAAAAGAGAGAAGCAGCGACTTCTGGATGAAATGCAGAGCTACATGAACAGCTTAAATGAATCAGCTGCTATGGACATGGACCCATCGTCTGTGAAAGACGCACCCCGCAGCGAAGACGACGGCAGCTCAAGAGAGGCCATCGGAGCCATCTCCAGAGCCTACCATGACATCTTCAGTGGGAGCAGCCAGGAGAGGACGGCCAAGAGGGCTAAAATCAGCAATAACAACAACAACAACAACAACAATGGCAGCACTTCTCAAAATGCCACTTTCTCACAACTCGCAGCAAATCCACATTTTGGACAAAGTTACCAGTCTTGCCCAGTTGATGACAACCAGGTTATGTTCCACAACATGGACAACGTTCGCTACAATGACTTGGCGTCAACAAATCAGAATCATCACTCAAGTAGTGTAACCCCTCAAAGAGACAACGCCAATTTTATTTGCAAAGCAGGAAATATCAGCAGTCCGCCTTCCTGTAACTGGAAGCTACCTCCAGGAGCAAAAGTGCTAGTAAGTGCAGGAATCGACCGTGAAAACTGTCATGGATTCATAAGGCTGAAAACTCATGCACTTGTATGTCGTTTCCGTCCTCCCAGGCCTGTCCTCTGAATGCATGCCCTATATCTGGGGAAGAGCGCACCAGTCAGGAGATTTGGGAGTCCTTTTCTCAGTGTTTCACCCCTGCTGTCAAGGAAGTGGTAGAATTCGCCAAGGGCATCCCGGGATTTCAGGAGCTTAGCCAGCAGGACCAGGTCATGCTGCTTAAATCGGGCACCTTCCAGGTAACACATATATGGCATCTCCTGAGGAACCTTTGTAAAATATAAGACTTGCTGAAAGTGATGTTTTTTTAGGTTCTCATGGTGAGGTTCTGCACCTTGTTCAATGCCGCTGAACATACGGTGACCTTCCTGAATGGCCAAACGTACCCGCTGTCCACCCTGCAGGCTTTGGGCATGGGGTCCCTACTCGATGCAATGTTTGACTTCAGTGAGAAGTTGGGATCTATGAGACTCGAGCCTGATGAAATGGCCCTCTTCATGGCCGTGGTGCTGGTCTCCGCAGGTGGGAAAATCTCCTCATGGAGAAATGATGATGAAAGAATGATTTAGTAACCCAACGTCCTCTGCTCTCCTCAGATCGTTCTGGCATCTCAGACGTACGCACTGTTGATCAGCTACAGGAGGGTCTAATCCGGGCCCTGCGATCGCTGATCACTCGCCGCCGTCCTGAGGACACTTGTCTATTTCCCAAACTCCTCCTGCGACTGCCGGATCTCCGTACTCTCAATAATCTACACTCCGAAAAACTCTTGGCCTTTCGTATTGATCCTTGACTGAGCCACTCCAGCGAGGAAAAAAACACTCACATGTTATCTTCCAATCGTGGGAGTTCCTTTGTAAGAGAGGATTAAAGAATGGGAAAAAAATAGCAATTATATATTGAATCCACTATTCTATATTCACGTGTAAACCACACCGCCTCTTTAGAGATACTATTCCAGTGAAAATGTAAATCATTGTGCTGATATCATCCTCTTTATGTCTGGCATGTACTTAAGGGGAACAGCCTGCAGTTCACCTCTGTTTATAAATACTCCACAGACCATAACATATTATAGACAAACATTTTTTTTTTACTTTAAGGACCATTAATGTTGACGAGTTTGTTTTTCAGAGAAAGGGAATGTCTTTAAAAAATCTAAAATATTGTACTTTATGTGACTGTTTCACCATCTGCAGTAATACTGAAACGAGCCATTTCAAATAACTTCACATTGTAAACATTGTATGTGCATCACTATATCACATCTACATTGATGGAAAGGCTCCGTGCATGTTAGGTTATGTTGTTGATTTGTTGATTTTTCTTACTGTAAATATAATGTCTTAAAGCGACTCGACAGATATGATGGATGGTAATTTGCTGAAAAACGGACCTTCCAGTACGAGATGGGGGGGTTTGGATTTGGTGTGCTTTGCACGGGGAGAACATCATGGTAGGGATTCTAGATGCCTGCTGCATTGAGGTGATGTAACCAACCAGCATAATCCCTGGAATCACCAGTGGTCACTCCACATGGACCTGTCCCCTTCCCCCTAATGTTTGTCATACAAACTAAAGAGATATTATACTCTACGGTGGGACATCTTATATGATTGGTTGTCTCACTTCATTGAATATGGCTGACGTATAAGCACTGTTGTATATTTTTTAAATGTTTGTTCTTTAATAGAAATTATATAAAGTTCAGATTGTGTATTAATTTGCTTGTTGTGTTTGTTTTTGAAACGCATAGTTTTATTAAAAGTATGGCACACCTTTAAATGAGCTACACCCTTTACTTCAGGGGTGTCCAAACGTTACAACAACATACAAAAAATGTAAAAATGTGGCAAAATGTGGCATTTTGTCATCAGCCAAGTCCGTTAATTAATGAAAATAAACGAACATTAGCATTTTTGTGAGGAGGGTATAGCGTCATACATGAAAGGTTCTAGTTCATTTATAGTAATAATGATATTCAACCAAAAACCCTCTTGTTAAATTAACCTCAACGTAAAAAAGGTGCCATTTGTGTTTGTATATTTAAAAAAAACGACTTTCTTTCGTCTTCCCGACGCCATCAAATGTAAACAATGTAGGACTGCCATCTTGTGGCAAAGAAACCCGGAAGTGAACGTCTTCTTACCAAGACAATCCTTTGTAAAAGAGGTAAACTTACTGCCACGATGACATGATTAATGGCATCAGATCGTCGTTCGTGTTACGATAATGCAACAGTCTCACGGCTCGGTAAGAAACATTTCGACACCATATTGAGGGAAAGTACAACGGAGTCTCATTCTCCGTTGATGTATCGTGGTAGCAAGTTAGCTTGGATGCTAGCTTCCATTTATCGACCAGGAAGTAACGTCGAGCTTGTTTATGTGTAAAACCTGTTAAAATAGTCACAGTACGCCAACTGTAGATATAAATGCCCAGCTCGCAACTAGCCACATGTACGCCTTTTCTCCACAACAGATGCAGAACATTGACGGAAAGGAATGGTAACGTCCAAAGAGCCCGAGTTTGAACTCTAGCGGGTGAAGTCTATCCCACCATGTTGGTGACGGCATACCTTGCCATAGTGCTGCTGCTTCTCCTGTGTGTCGGTCTTGAGCTCACAGCCCGTCGTCTCACCCCGCCTCAGCCTGCCCAGACCGCCGCAGCCAACCCGGCCTTCCTGCGCTTCCAGAGAGTGTTCCTCCGGGCCTACCTTCTGGCTCTCTGGGCGGACTGGCTCCAGGGTCCTTACCTTTATAAGCTCTACCGCCATTACAGCTTTCTGGAGTCCCAGATAGCCATCATCTATGTGTGCGGCTTGGCCTCCTGTGTCCTGTTTGCTCCCTTTTCAGGCTGGCTCCCCCAAGTCCTGGGCCGCAGACATACGTGTCTGCTCTTTTGTCTTTGTTACTCAGCTTGCTGCCTCACCAAGCTATCCAGGGACTACTTTGTTTTGATTGTAGGTCGAATCCTGGGAGGACTGTCCACGTCCTTGCTCTCCACCACATTTGAGGCCTGGTATGTCCACCGGCATGTCAACGTTCACGATTTTCCCAAGGAGTGGATTCCCAGCACCTTCAACAAAGCTGCCACGTGGAACCATGGACTCGCTGTGGGAGCCGGCCTGGTTGCTAACTTGCTAGCAGAGTGGCTCCACTTGGGGCCGGTGGCCCCTTTCCTGGTGGCTGTGCCCTTTTTGATGTGCTGTGCCTGGGTGGTGTTAAGAGACTGGGGGAAAGAAGAAGCGGAAGAACACGAAGGTGATAAACAGACTCCTCTTCTTGGTGCTCCAAATGGAGGTTTGAGTCGCATGACCGCAAAGGCCCGGTTCTCACGCAGCTGCATCGACGGACTTCGTTGCTTGCTCTCAGACAAGCGAGTCATGCTCTTGGGTGGCGTGCAGGCTCTATTCGAAAGTGTCCTCTACATCTTTGTTTTCCTTTGGACACCAGTACTGGACCCTCACGGGCCTCCTCTGGGGATCGTGTTTTCCTGCCTAATGGCTGCCAGTATGGCGGGCTCCTTGATGTACCGCCTAGCTACCTCCTCGCATTATCGTCTACAGCCTGGCCATCTACTCTGTTTGGCTGTTTTGATGGCCTTCTTCTCTTTATACATGCTGACCTTCTCCACCGCGCCAGGACAGCCGAGACCTCATGAATCCTTCCTGGCGTTCCTGTTGCTGGAGCTGGCATGTGGACTTTACTTCCCCGCAATCAGCTTTCTCCAGAGCAGGGTGATTCCTGAGGAGAAGCGGGCGGGAGTGCTGGCCTGGTTCCGCCTACCTCTGCACCTTCTGGCCTGTCTGGGTCTGCTGGCGCTTCACGGTGAGGTGTCGGGGACAGGCGGAGGGGAGGGCGGCAGCGGTACCAGACACATGTTTGGAGGCTGTGCGGTCATGATGCTGGCGGCTTTGATGGCTGTCGTTAGTCTGTTCACGTTGGGCAGGAACGACTCGGACCTCAGACGGGAGGGCGCCAGGGGAGAGGGCGACATGTACTGAAGAAGCAAATCCTTTTTTCCCAACATGTTTGATCATTTCTTTGCGACCGAGAACAGTAGAAATCTAATTGGATTTTAGTTTTTTTTATGGTACTGCTTACTTTGCTTAGAAATTCTGGCCAAAGGTTAATGCTATTTAATTAGATTTTACATGGTGGATGTCTTGATGTTAATAAAAGCTGTATGATGTAACATTTTGGTCTCATATCATGAAAAAATTTAAAAAACTTCGCTTTGGTTCCAATTTTCTACAAGAAAAGCTCTGATAAAACATTCCACTGTTCTCAAATATCTTACTTTTTATTTTTCTACACAAAATAAGATGAAAAATAAATCAAGAATAAAGAAAATCAATCAATCAGTAATAAATAAATATAATAATAATATAAGGGCAAATAATAAAAACTTAAACCACATATAG
This sequence comes from Doryrhamphus excisus, assembly GCF_030265055.1. NCBI lineage: Eukaryota > Metazoa > Chordata > Actinopteri > Syngnathiformes > Syngnathidae > Doryrhamphus > Doryrhamphus excisus. The sequence continues at coordinate 8,365,516 of NC_080475.1, read as the reverse complement.
TTGGTGGGACAAATTATTTTTTTCGGATTAAAATGAACAAAGCATTATTAGAGCCCTGTAGACATGACAAAACACGACTATAGTCACATTTATACTCTTTTTATTTACAACATATTGCGCAACTGCAGGGTCTTGAGACACATGCTAACTCGCAAACTAGAGAGCTAGCGACCTAAACGGTAGCCTCCAAGTTATTTCCTTTCAACTTAAATAGCCAAAAACTTACCACTTCCACACGGATAGGGAGGATAACTATTAATAGTTATTTAACCTTTAACATGAACATGAATCAAACGTAATCATTTTTTCTGGGTACATGATACCATACAGCATCCATATCTAACTTGCCCGGGCCGCACTGACATTAAACTTTCATATCAAGGCGGGGGCCTCAAAGTAGTGTCCTGCGGGCCACATTTGGCCCGCGGGCCGCGTGTTTGAGACCCCTGCTTTAAACTGAATGATGAATGATTGGTTTCAAATTTGACTAAAGTCGGCACATGTACCCTTGTCAATTAAAATCTGTTTGAGGTGGCCATCTGCCTCGACCAACTGAATTGCTAGAGAACCAGAAGTGAGCCGGGTGAAAAGTGCGTCCGTTTTGTGTTATAATTATAGTTTATGCTCAATATTTACTTGTGAGGTCACTGCAGAACTTTCCGCTCCGAACTCCTGTTGACTTCTCCCATCCACATGGTCTATTTGTCCCAAATGAGAGAGTGATTCAGTCCTAGCATCATCACGTGTGCTGCAGCTTCACCGAGATGCTGCTAGAACTTTGGTGTGTGGGCGAGGGAGGGGAACCGCGCACCCCCCTGCTGCTGCTGCTGCTGCTGTTGTTTTCACAATTGCGTCACAATTTGGTCAGAAGGTGTTGAAGATCCACTATCGTCTCCCTAGAGTTCAGCCAAGCGAGACATCTTAAAAAACGACGTGGTTCGACCGTATAGCATCCTAACCAGCATCATCATGACGCAGGCCAAGGTAGGAGGACATCACGAGCCAAATGTTTGGCCTAGAAAGTTGTGTAACCGCTTCTAATCTGGAACATACACTAACTCTGTGTGTGTTTTGGTTGTGTGTCAGTTGTCAAATAAGGCACATCTGCACATCAATCAAAATTATTATTATTATTATCTTTGCAAATGGATGCTGTTCATTAGAAGCTAGTGTTTCCCATATATTCATTAATGACCCAAATACATTAGATTAATGCTAATATATGTAGCACTACTATCCATTCTTTTTCTATGCTGCTTATCCTGGGTATGCTGGAGCCTATCCCAGCAGTCTGTTAAAGGCGCAGGTGAAGCGTCCTCCAATGATGTTGAGACGCTTAGAGAGTTCACTTGGGATGATCGGAACATCCGGAGGGTCTTCATACGTAAAGTAAGATGATGAGCTTATTAATAGAGACATTTTGCAATTACTGATGTTTAATTAATACTTTAATACTTTTATTAAAACTGACAATTCTAATTTTGCTGAAGGTGTACACCATCCTGATGATCCAGCTCTTGGTAACGCTTGCTGTTGTGTCTATTTTCACTTTCTGGTGAGTCAGCACTTTTTACCCGAGTGGACATCCTAAAAAAAAAAATCGACTTAGATTTGACTATTTATTTGTTTTCAGTGATCCGCTGAAAGACTACATTCAAAGCAACCCAGGATGGTACTGGGCTTCTTAGTAAGTAGCGTAATACGTGCAACTGGTCGACGCCCACCTCCATGTCGCTTTTCTCTCACCATATTTCTGTTGGGTAACAGCGGTGTCTTTTTCGTGACGTATTTGACTCTGTCTTGCTGCTCAGCACCAAGGTAAAGGTACCACCATCATGGCAAAGACTGACAAGTAAACATAAACTCATCATCTCATCATTCCAAATGCTAAAAAGTCTATTTTGTCATTTTTACAGGAGACGATTTCCATGGAATCTGATTCTTCTCGCCATCTTTGTAAGTCCAAGGCTTCTAAACATATTGTACATTATTGTTTATATTTAAATGAATGGTGCATTTGGCAGAAGTTATTATCCTTGAATGATTTGGAAACATCTCAACATCTCTAATTGTTATTTTAGGAGTTTAATTCAGACCAAAAGACTAGGGTTGGGCATCAACCCCTTTTTTTCTTTCCCTTTTCTGTGCATTCTAGCGTGAGAAAATGAGTTAATATGAGCTAGCTAACAATGCACGTCATGGGAAATACGTATTTTATGTGTTCCATTTACTTAACAAACTTAATATATCATATACTATATCAACCAAGCTACGGCGATACTGTCATTGTAGCAACTAACACGAAAAACGAGATTTATCTATCTTAAAATTCTCCACCTTCTGTATCTCTTCTCCCTGTAACCTCACTCTTCCACTTGGGTCCCTCTCATTCACACGAAAAACTAGATTAATCTATCTTAAATTTCTCCACCTTCTGTATCTCTTCTCCCTGGAACCTCACTCTTCCACTTGGGTCCCTCTCATTCACACGAAAAACTAGATTAATCTATCTTAAATTTCTCCACCTTCTGTATCTCTTCTCCCTGTAACCTCACTCTTCCACTTGGGTCCCTCTCATTCACACGAAAAACTAGATTGATCTATCTTAAAATTCTCCACCTTCTGTATCTCTTCTCCCTGTAACCTCACTCTTCCACTTGGGTCCCTCTCATTCACACGAAAAACTAGATTAATCTATCTTAAAATTCTCCACCTTTTGTATCGCTTCTCCCTGTAACCTCACTCTTCCACTTGGGTCCCTCTCATTCACACGAAAAACTAGATTTATCTATCTTAAAATTCTCCACCTTCTGTAACTCTTCTCCCTGTAACCTCACTCTTCCACTTGGGTCCCTCTCATTCACACGAAAAACGAGATTTATCTATCTTAAAATTCTCCACCTTCTGTATCTCTTCTCCCTGTAACCTCACTCTTCCACTTGGGTCCCTCTCATTCACACGAAAAACTAGATTAATCTATCTTAAAATTCTCCACCTTCTGTATCTCTTCTCCCTGTAACCTCACTCTTCCACTTGGGTCCCTCTCATTCACACGAAAAACAAGATTTATCTATCTTAAAATTCTCCACCTTTTGTATCGCTTCTCCCTGGAACCTCACTCTTCCACTTGGGTCCCTCTCATTCACACGAAAAACTAGATTAATCTATCTTAAAATTCTCCACCTTCTGTATCTCTTCTCCCTGTAACCTCACTCTTCCACTTGGGTCCCTCTCATTCACACGAAAAACTAGATTAATCTATCTTAAAATTCTCCACCTTCTGTATCTCTTCTCCCTGTAACCTCACTCTTCCACTTGGGTCCCTCTCATTCACACGAAAAACGAGATTTATCTATCTTAAAATTCTCCACCTTCTGTATCTCTTCTCCCTGGAACCTCACTCTTCCACTTGGGTCCCTCTCATTCACACGAAAAACTAGATTAATCTATCTTAAAATTCTCCACCTTTGTATCTCTTCTCCCTGTAACCTCACTCTTCCACTTGGGTCCCTCTCATTCACACGAAAAACTAGATTAATCTATCTTAAAATTATCCACCTTCTGTATCTCTTCTCCCTGTAACCTCACTCTTCCACTTGGGTCCCTCTCATTCACACGAAAAACGAGATTTATCTATCTTAAAATTCTCCACCTTCTGTATCTCTTCTCCCTGTAACCTCACTCTTCCACTTGGGTCCCTCTCATTCACACGAAAAACTAGATTAATCTATCTTAAATTTCTCCACCTTTCTGTATCTCTTCTCCCTGGAACCTCACTCTTCCACTTGGGTCCCTCTCATTCACACGAAAAACTAGATTAATCTATCTTAAATTTCTCCACCTTCTGTATCTCTTCTCCCTGGAACCTCACTCTTCCACTTGGGTCCCTCTCATTCACACAAAAAACGAGATTTATCTATCTTAAAATTCTCCATCTTCTGTATCTCTTCTCCCTGTAACCTCACTCTTCCACTTGGGTCCCTCTCATTCACACGAAAAACGAGATTTATCTATCTTAAAATTCTCCACCTTCTGTATCTCTTCTCCCTGTAACCTCACTCTTCCACTTGGGTCCCTCTCATTCACATACATATACATTGAAATAGGTTCATACAAAGTGAATAAAACTACGGTAAAACATTCACCACCGATTCGACTCACAAGCTCACTTTTGCCTGACGAGAAGCTCGATGTCTCCTGTCCGTTACAGACGCTCTCACTCATCTACATGACGGGGATGTTGTCCAGGTACTGGTTCCTCCTTCCTTTAATTTCCCAAAAGGTTTCTGACTTTGCTTTAAATCTCTCCAATCAGTTCATGAACAGCAATTTGTTGTTGTTTAGTGTGTACTCTCGTTATATTGTGTATTGTCGTCAAAGCTTCTACAACACCAAGTCAGTGATGATATGTTTGGGGATTACAACTGCAGTCTGTCTCCTGGTCACAATCTTGAGCTTCCAAACCAAGGTAACAAATGTAACTATTTTTAAGAGCTCCTCAGCACTCAGCGTTTAACTTCTATTGCCTGCCCTGTCTAGGTGGACGTCACGTCATACCAGGGTGTGCTCCTCATCTTCTGTATGGTCATGTTTATCTCTGGACTGGTACTTGCTGCAGTTCTTCCCTTCCTATATGTATGCACACCTATGTTCTCGACGCAGTGCTGGTTTTACGTGTGATTAAAATGTACCATCATATAGAATGTTGTTTACCTGTGTTATTTAGGTACCGTGGTTAGATACCACCTATGCCGTTTTGGGAGCCATATTATTTACCATGGTAAGGCCATGTATCACACATTATTACCAAGTAAGATATACACTTATGTGCATTGTCTTGTGTGCAGTTTTTGGCATTTGACACTCAGCTCCTCATGGGGAACAAGCGCTACACCATGAGCCCGGAGGAGTACATTTTTGCCACTCTCAGCATCTACCTGGATATCGTCTACATCTTCTCTTTCTTTCTACAAATTTTTGGAACAAGACAGGAGTAATAAAAAATGTTTTTGAGACTTGCATAACAGGGAGGCACCAATATGAATAATAATAATAATATATTTATAGCATTTTGGTGGATGTGGTGACATATCCTCTCTTTGCAAAGAAGATATTTTGTCTGATATGAATATTATTTTGACTCACTTGTGATACGTAGTAATTATACAGTACATACACATCTGTTGGTAACAAACAAGTATTGCACCACTCAATGCTATGGACGTGTTTGCTGTTAGATGGCATAACCAGGGCGCATTTTTACAGAATTTTAGTCATGAAAACTTTGATTCAGTGACTGGAAACACATATTGTGTATTGTAGTTGTTTTGGAAAAGGATTATTTTGACATAACATATTGTAATAATAAACATTTTAATGATTTGCTTAATACTCTTGAGTTCTGTTGAGTCTGATTATGTGGTCATTACAATAGTACCATTCTCAAAGGCTTACATTTTAGGGGGGAGGATTTTATCTTATAATTTTCAAGATTTTCCTTTATGAATCACTAGTTGTTGGGATCCGCTATTCCAGTTAAATATACCATATAGCAGACCAACAAAAGTGATAGATGAAGTGAAATGAAGTTTATAGGATTAACAGAAAGTGTGCACCCCACCAAAAAAATTGCTGAAAATCTTAAAAATGAACAGGGGTGCCCAAACTTTTTCATACCACTGTAGTGTTTATTTTTGTATGACAGAATCATATATTTTAGGAAGTGTGAGTGTGAAACATTACAGTTATTTGTAATGCAGCCTTGTATAGACAAAGTTGATGCAGTCGAGAGAAGAGTGAACACTCACTCTGCATGCACATTGTTGCATTGTATACATATTTGTCCATTGTATTGATTAGTTTTGTAATTTTGTATAGTTAACTGTACTCACTGTATTCCAATGCCAAGTCCAAAATGTGAGGCAGGCCTCCATTAAAAGGCACCAGAAGACTTAAGGGGAGGTGCTGCAGCTTGAGAAAATAAAGAACATATTTTTTTCCAAACCTTGTGATGCTACCTTCTGCTACGTCAGATGATTGTTTTGTATTTAATAACGTGGGGGGGCGGGGGGATACATATGCCTAATGACTGTTTGAGTAAGCTCTATATCAAAGCTGCTCCTTAACAAATAAGATAATTAAATGATTCTCCACAGAAATATTGCAGATAATCGTTTATAATTAATGTGTGTTTTTGTAGTGATTAAATCTTTTTTTCGGGACCAACGCCGGCAGCTGTGACGGCAACCAACCAGTAATATCTCGCCATACTAGTCCTCGAGTGGTCCAGCCGTCCAATCAAATCCTTCAATGGTGGAGCGTCGGGTTTCAGCCATGTTGTGGTTTTGAATGAGGAAGAAGCGGGAGATACTGCTCTACAACGAGTTTTTTTGACCGTTTAAAGTGTCGTTTACGACATGTAAACGCGCGGGTGTTGGGCGCAACGTGGTAGCCGTTTTTCCGATTGCATTGGTTGCGACTTAACGAATCCCCGTTGTAATCTAAACATACTTCTTTAAATTAGCCACGCCGCTAACAACGTTGGCTAGCAAGGCAGTTAGCATCGTGTGTAGGCAGGCTCGCTAATTCTCCGGTAACTAGCCAGCGGGGGGTGGGAAACCGTTTGAAATTAACCCAGTTTAATGCGCCCCGCTCGAATGACTCGCGTTAGCTTAATTGGTGTCGGCTCCCAAGACCGCTAGACGGCACACACTTGTAGCGATAGATTTGCGAACCAGCGGCGTTTATTAGCGCACTTTCAAACCATGCTGAATAAACTCTATGAATGGCTAGAGTCAGGCGTAGCCAATCTTCGCAATGGTGTTCCAGCTGCAGAGCCATCTCTTGCAGACCGACCACCCGGGGAGGAGCACGTCAGGAACAGAAGGAAAAGGCAACTTGAATGGTAACAGTCACACATTTTAGGAAACTTGAAGTCATTTAATGTGTCATTGTACTTGGAAAATTCATTCAACTGCCTTTTATGTGAGTTGTATTTTGACCAATTGTGTCAATTTTCTTTTTAAGTTTGGAAGACGGACAGGATGGATTAGCAATAAAGAAATCTCGAATGGGTAATTTCAATATCACCCTATTATCCATCATGGCTCATTTAATATGACTTGTTTACATGTGTACTTACTGTCTTGTCTCTCTTCAGGAGGGCTTATTGACACTGTCCTGATTACAGCAGAAGGGGTGAAGAATCGAAGCTTTGGTGTGGCGACATGGATGAAGAACAGTGTGAGCCCTACCTTCAGAAATGTACTACCTACCTCCTCTGGGCCTCCACTTGAACAACCTCAGCCACAGCCCTCAACATCAGCTGCAAGATGGACACCGATGCATGTAAGTAGAGCAACAGTTTTTAAACTTGTTACACCAACTATTACCTCAAAAATACACAGTTTAGCTTAAAATAGGTGGCTTGTACTCATGCGTGTTGTGGCTTATGTGGTAAGTGTAATATTGTATAAATTAATTAATATTCTGAAACTTTTAACATATTTGCATGATTTAATATATTTAAAATATAGCCTAGCATCAGTAGTACTCATACCACAGGTTGAGATTGAAGGAAGTGAATAATTTTCAGGCTCATACATATCAGAGTTGTTTATTCTGACATTGTGCGTATTTTATTTTCCAAAGAGCTCCAAAAGAAACTCATTGGATCAGACTTTTGCAGCTCCTTCGACAACGTTGGAGTGGAAAGCCTCTAAATCAGGTGAGTTAATTTTTAAAAAAATATTGTGATCACATTATTCATGCAACTTCTAGAAATGCTTGCTATTGAAAAATCTCTTTGGGTATTTTAAAGTTTGCAGACGGCAAGTGCACATCAGTCCTATGCATCGCGAAGTTCCAAAAATAAACGGGCATCCATGCAGCTTGCCATCGTCGATCACGTCAAAATGTCACCCCTCTGCGCGGCTTGGCCGGCCCATAAACTTCAGAACGTACGCCACACCAAGGTAATAGAAACATTTCAAGTACTCAAGTCCTTTTGCTGTGTACTTTCATTACGTTTTGGTTGTATAGTGTGCTAAGCGGGGTATCTACAACAAGCACCTCCAGCAGCAGCATGTACGAGAAGACCTTTCCAATCAAAGTAGTTCAAGGCCCGTCACACAGAACGTCATCGGGTCACGTGCATCACACCAAGCCATGCTGCACAGCACAAGAGGTAAGACGTTAGCACACTATCATAGCATCTTCATTATTTTTATTTATTGTTTTTACTCATGGCTAATTACATGCGTCCAGTCTGTTTGTTTAGAGGAGAAGGAGGTCTACAGGCAGCTTTTGAACGTGGTCTCAGGCGGTCAGTCGTCGTGTTTGCACAACGGCCGCTCGCATTCCATTGTGAGGTCACACCGAGATTTGTACGTATACATTTATATGGGTTACCGATGTGTATTGTTTCCTGTCAAACGTACAAACTGTTGTTTATGTTTTAATAATACCATCTTGTTGACATTTTTACCAGCACCAGCTTTCTGAGCACCAGCCGCAGACTGCTACAGTTTTCCTCCCCTGCTGGTTCAGCGGCAGGGGATACTTCAGAAGGACCAAGCAGTCCTCCCAGCTCCAGGGGGATTTCAAGCCAGAGCTCCAGCAACCTTCCCAGCCCAGAGGGGATCACCGGCAAACCGGGGAAACCAACCTGGTCTCGGGACCCGGACCTCAGCGCCATTAAACCGGCTCCCTTCGTGTCGGCTCCCTCCCCATCCGCGGTGGAGAACAACTCCTCTCAGGACACTCGGTCATCAGGTAAGTTCCTCACACACTTTTTTTTTTTTAAAGTACACTTTGTGATGAATTGTTGAATAATTGCAAATGTGTTTTTGCATTTGTCTTCTAGCTCATGATGGCGACTCTGTTATTATTGTAAATGAACAGAAGGGGAAGAAGCAAGACGGCTCAAGGTTAGATTTGTTTTCTGGCTTCAAAATATGATGTATATGAATAACTTTAGTATGTGTAAACAAGCATTTTATGACACATTTTATAGTGTATAGTGTGACTACACATGTAACTACAATTATTTAAACATACTTAAAGTTCTGTGTATCGTTTTATCTACAAAAACCGCACCTGTCTTCACAGCATGCCATGCTTCCAAGCCGAGTTGTGGATTAAAGAGCTGTAAGTACACAAGTTGATATCATTGATTCACTTCTCGAGGCCCATACATTCATAAAAATGTATACATGTGACCTCAGGACGAGTATGTATGATTCTCGGGCAAGAGAAAGACGAAGACTGATCGAAGAGCAGGAGGCTTTGGCTGCCCAGCTGCTGCGACAGGTAGCCAGGACGGCACCTTCACTCACGATGTGTGCTCATCGCTTTGGCTTCTACCGACCTCTGTTCTTTTGCGTGTGTAGCGCCTGTCTGAAGTGGGGCACCGAAGCACAGATGTGGAGGTCCATGTTCGAGTCCCTTTGGAGATGGAAATTCCTTTGACATTAGTTATACAAGAGCCTTTGGAAGATAAACCGGAATTCCCAGAACTCTCAAAGGTGTGATTACTCACGTGTAGAATTAAGATATTTGAACTTAATGTGTTGTAGTAATAAAATAAAATAAAAAGTGTATATACTTGTTATACTTGACATTTACCCTTTTTGTGTCCGTCTAAGGAAATGGAGGCTCAGGTGGACAAGGTGTTAAGACGCGGGAGTCCTGATGAAGTATTCAGCGAGGGATTTGGTCTTAGCCTGACCCGCAAAGACCTGCAGACTCTTAGTGGCCTCAACTGGCTAAATGATGAGGTGAGCACAAACTGATGCCCCTCATTAGTGACCAAAACATCTTATTGTTGGCCGCAAATGGTATGCCATTTATATACTGGTTGAAATTCATAGTAATGTTAATTTTTAAAATTCTAATTCTTATAATTAAGCAATTCATGGAGAAGTTCAGGCATTTGATCCGAAAAGAATTCTGATTGCAACATGCAACCTTTAATGACCCTTCTCTTAAACGAATCGCAATCGAGAACCATTAAGTATAGAACTGGAATCGTTCAAATTCAAACAATGCCCAACCCTAAATAACGATATACAATATGTAGCCTGATATTTTTCCCACAAAGTGAGTCAAATCCAAAGTTGTTTATATTAAAATAGTCCACCGTTCTCTTTTGGAATAAATATAGAAAAAGTAAAATATAATCTTGTTTATAACAAACATCTTGCCATGCTAAAATCAGCTAATACCAAAAGGACCAAGATATTAAATAAAGTATCCTTTTTTCTTTTTAATATGTCGGCAGCAACTCACAATACTTTACTTTCAATAGTATTTTTTTTTAGGTAAACATTTTTAAGACATAAGCATGTCTTTATTCCTTGAAATAGGTCCGATAAGCGGAACAAGCATCATAGGTCCCCTTTAAGGTGGTGAAAAAAACTTTTTAAAAGTACCTCCAATTCCTCCCTCTTTGAAGGTGATCAACTTCTACATGAACCTGCTGGTGGAGCGCAGCAAGAACCCCAAGATGCCCTCTGTCAACACATTCAGCACGTTCTTCTATCCCAAGCTCCGCAGCAGCGGCTACTCCGCCGTCTGCCGCTGGACCAAAAAGATGGACATTTTCTCCAAAGACATCCTCCTGGTTCCTGTCCACCTGAGGATGCATTGGTGCCTCTCTGTAAGTTCTACTAAAACGGTGCCAACCCTTGGCCGTGTTCTCCACCAAGCTCAGATGATCAAAGTCCTTTTTTTCTCAGGTGGTAGATTTCCGCAAAAAGGCTGTTACCTATTTCGATTCCATGGGAGGAAACAACGATGAAGCGTGCAAACTGTTGTTGTGAGTTTCATTGATTTGAAAAAGAATCCAGGTTTCATGTCGCTGAACTGTAAAGACTAACCCGGTGTGTCGTCTCCAGTGAATACCTGCAGCAGGAAAGCAAGGACAAAAAGGGGAGAGAACTGGACCCCACAGGATGGGTGCTATACAGCAAAAAGCGCAATGTAAGTTCCACGTATGGGGAGACTAGGAATACCCTAGGGACTAGTCCTCTAGTTCAGGGGTCTCAAACTCAATTTACCTGGGGGCCACTGGAGCTAGGGTCTGGGCGAGGCTGGGCCGCATCAGGTTTTACAAAAAAAAAAAAAAAAACGAATTTATTAAAAACAGAAAAATTAATAAACTTTGCTTTGGTTCCGATTTTTCTACAAGAAAAGCTCTGATAAAACATTCCACTGTTCTCAAATATCTTCATTTTTATTTTTCTACACAAAATAAGATCAAGAATAAAGAAAATCAATCAATCAGTAATAAATAAATAAATATAATAATAATAAAAACTTAAGAAAGCACATATAGTTGGTGGGTAGACAAATGATTTTTTTCATATTAAAATGAACAAAGCATTATTAGAGCCCTGTAGACATGACAAAACACGACTATAGTCACATTTATACTCTTTTTATTTACAACATATTGCGCAACTGCAGCGTCTTGAGACACATGCTAACTCGCAAACTAGAGAGCTAGCGACCTAAACGGTAGCCTTCAAGTTATTTCCTTTAAACTTAAATAGGCAAAAACTTACCACTTCCACACGGATAGGGAGGATAACTATTAACAGTTATTTAACCTTTAACATGAACATGAATCAAACGTAATCATTTTTTCTGGGTACATGATACCATACAGCATCCGTATCAAACTTTGCGCGGGGCCGCACTGACATTAAACTTTCATATCAAGGTGGGGGCCTCAAAGTAGTGTCCTGCCGGCCACATTTGGCCCGTGGGCCGTGTGTTTGAGACACATGCTAACTCGCAAACTAGAGAGCTAGCGACCTCAACGGTAGCCTTCAAGTTATTTCCTTTCAACTTAAATAGCCAAAAACTTACCACTTCCACACGGATAGGGAGGATAACTATTAACAGTTATTTAACCTTTAACATGAACATGAATCAAACGTAATAATTTTTTCTGGGTACATGATACCATACAGCATCCATATCAAACTAACATTAAACTTTCATATCAAGGTGGGGGCCTCAAGCAGGCCGCGTGTTTGAGACCCCTGCTCTACTTGCTTATTCAAAGGAAAACAGTCTTATGCTGGCTTCCAAGTGCAGTATGTTTGTTTGGCCACCAGGTGTCGCTGTAGGGTTGTAGTCTCTTGTTGGCTTGACAGAACTATTACTATGTACTGTGTGGACACTATTCTCTCTTAAAGGTTTTAAATCTGTGGCAAATTGGATCACTGACTCTCGGCTACCGACATTTATGTCCATCCTTTTTTCCAGGAAATCCCACAACAGATGAATGGGAGCGACTGTGGAATGTTCACATGCAAATATGCAGATTACATCACCAAAGATACGCCAATCACGTTCACACAGGTATTTCGTCTGCTGAGTTGTCATCCGATTGGCTCCCGAGTTACTCAGTTTTATCCTTTTTTCAGAAACAAATGCCGTATTTCCGAAGAAGGATGGTTTGGGAGTTAGTGAACCGTAAGCTGCTATGAAAGGGCTGCCCCAAGAAACACTTCCTAGCTTTGCAACGGCCTCGCAACACCAGCTCATCACATCAGGGACTCACGCTGCCAGTCGACCAGTCTTAGTGAACATTCGCCTGCAGGATGTTGCTGGAGCTCCGAGCACTCCCCCCCCCACCCACTCCGGTCCCCTGCCCCACTTTGGATTCGTCATTTTTGGATCTACGGTCTACGGAGCATACCTCAAACACTGCAGGATTTGTCAGGAAAGTCGTTTTCTTTCACCATATCTTGATGGGAGACTCGTGTTGGCACCCCAGGTAATGTTGGATACTCCCGGGTGGCAAAATGGGCAACGCCCACGTCAGTAGACTCTTCATGGCACCTTTTGTTTTTCGGGGCCAAATGACTTGTACATTGTTTTATCTTCTAATATGCACAATTAAAAGTTAAAAATGCATTATTTTTGTAATTGGATTAAAATGGACTAAAGTGTTTGAATTGTGACATTGCCATGCAGAGTGGGAGTGGATCCGAGTGGAAGTGACAGACTTGTTAATGTTCAAAGTCTATTTTACGTACAGGAATCTTCAGCAATTTTTGGCTATATTCACAATATTTTCAACTTTGTATATACTATTGGAACATTGTATTATACTTTATGTACTTCCTATTTTTATGTAGATTGAAGTCTGTTTTAGAAATAAATTTTCATTTATTGTTCTTGTTCTTCTGTTGCATGTTAAAAAGCACATCAACACGCAGGTGAAAACAAACCCCCTTGGTGGAGGCACACATTTATTTAAAAAAAAAAAAAGTTCATCAAAGTTAATAGCTGTTGGGGGGGGGGGGTGATGAGCTGCATCATGGCACAGATACACGATCATGAACTGAGATGATAGACACACAACAACCGCCGCCATATTTGACAAAAGTCGTGAAAAGCCGATGCATCCAAAAATGTGCAGCAATAATTCATCCGTCCCACTTGACCACCACGCAGCATCAGCAAAAGAATAGAGCGACAACTACGTACACCTGGCGGTACATATCGTTATCTCTACCTGTAGCCAATCACTTCCTGTCTTCTATCCTTCCAGCCAAATCTAAGGCATTGCTGTGAAGGCCATTTTCCTGAAAACGTCAAAGAAAAGCCGACATCACGAACACAAGACTTCCAATAGCGCATGGAGACGATGCATCATGTGACTCAAAATACAAAATGAGGAGCCGAGTGTGGCTGCGTACAACGAGCACATGTCCTAGCTTAGCTTTTCTACAATCAAAACAATCACATAACACGACAAGGTCCCTTTTCACACAGCACAAGCTCAATGCCGTCACTCTAGGCTCGCTGTGAGGTCATTATTTTTTTTTTTGAGGTGTACATATCTGCACTATTGCATTTGTCAGGATTAATAAATTAATTGCATAGATCGCAAAACCTTTGACATGATTAGCAAACTTTGGACGGACGATGTGAAGGATACGGACACAGTACCAGCTGTGAACAGCCTAGCAAAACCGCTTATTGCCTCCCAGGATGTTAGAGTCATCCAAATCTGCCAGGATGAGGTAAGTGTGTTTTTGAGCATCTAAACCTTAATCCAGACTTATGTTCTTGACGTTTTGAACAGACAGAACAGAAAAAAAAAATAACACATTAAAGCAGGGGTGGGCAAACTACGGCCCGGGGGCCACATCCGGCACGCCAAGTGTTTGAATACGGCCCGCCCAATCTTTCCAAAGTATTTCATTTAAACTCAACATACAACCTGGCATCATGGCCTGAGCCAACCTTTTGATGGTTGTATCAATTTCGTTGTTTGACATGGTCTGTTGTTTACAAAGTGCTCCTGAAAAAAGGGACACAAGCACATAATAATAATTATTATAATAACAATAATAATAATTATTATTATTATTAGATAATAATTATAATAATTATAATAATTATAATAATTATAATAATTATAATAATTATAATAATTATAATAATTATAATAATTATAATAATTATAATAATTATAATAATTTTTATAAATTTTATTATTATATTATTATAATTATAATTATAATAATTATAATTATTATATATTTATTATATATATAATTATAATAATTATAATAATTATAATAATTATAATAATTATTATAATTATTATAATTATTATAATTATAATAATAATAATAATAATAATAATAATTATTATTATTATTATTATAATTATTATTATGTGCTTGTGGATATTATACACAATATTATATATAATTAATATAATAATTATAATAATTATAATAATTATTATAATTATTATAATTATTATAATTATTATAATTATTATAATTATTATAATTATTATAATTATTATATTAATGCTAATTATTATATTAATTATATATAATATTATTGCTATATTTGCATATTTTACATAATATTAATATAATAATTATTATTTTAATTTTATTGTAATTATTATAATATTTTATTATTTTTAAAATATTTAAATATAAATATAAAATAATAAATAATAATAGCAGATTGCATGACAATTTTACAGATACAATAATACCAGGTGGACTGTTACGTGTAAAATATATAGTCTGCCCCCCCCCGTAAATTTTGTCATATCAATGCGGCCCGCGAGTCAAAAAGTTTGCCCACCCCTGCATTAAAGCCTTTTGCACAATGAATGAACACAGGAAGTGACAAGAAAAACAAAGTATGCAAACATACATACATACAAAAAAAAAACAGATCTATTTATCACTATCACAACACGCTATCAAAAATAAAATCAAGGTTTCTTTAAAAAATAGCATCAATCTGAAAAACCTCATAAATGAACCAAATAGAAAACATTTAAATAATTCAAAAAGAACACAAAAACAAAAAGCAGAAGCAAAGTATTGACACGGGTATAAACTATTTTCTGTATAACAGATCAGAACGATGCTTTTTACACTTAAAGGGGACCTATTATGCTATTATTACTTTTATGACCTATCAATGTACTTAGAATGTTATATTTACATGTTAGACCATGCCAAGGTTTCACATAATGAGATTTGCGTGTATGGAAGTGAGCCCTTAAAGAAGTTCGGGATGGCTCAAAATGAAAAAAAAAAATTTGAAAGGGTGTGGTTAAACCACGGGTGGGCAAACTACGGCCCGGGGGCCACATGCGGCCCACCAAGCATTTGAATCCGGCCCGCCAGTTACTTTCAGAGTATTTCAACTTTTAACATGATGTCTTATTCAGTAAAAAAAAAATAAAATAAAATTAAATTTTGTCATTTGAGGGAAATGAGAACATATAGCTGATAGTATGACACTTTTATAAAATAAAATTAGACTAATAATTCAAGGCGGACTGTTACAATTATAAGTGTAAAATTTTGTGTGTTTGTGTGTTAAATATATGTTCTGGCCCCCCGCACAATTTTGTTAACTCAACGCGGCCCATGAGTCAAAAAGTTTGCCCACCCCTGGGTTAAACTGTCCCTTTGTGATGTCACAGAGGGACGGACTTCCTTATATGGTTCATAGTTAGGATGCACTTTGGGCTTCGGGCGAGCATGCCCAGAGGCGGAACATGTGTGGAATAAATGAAAACAGATTCGTTATTGTGTGTAGCTGCTCTACAGGAGTCCACAACGCAATACCAAGGGTTGAAAAATGAGCATATTAGGTCCCCTTTAACCCTTGTATTATGTTACGGGTCAGTTTGACCTGTTTCAGTTTTTGTGTTGACCAAAGTACTGTTTATCCTTTCTTTTTCTTCATGAAATTTTGTGACTTTTCCTCATCTAGGGTCATGAACACAAAAACTGAAATGGGTCAAATTGACCCGTAACATAATACAAGGTTAACTAGCATGATTTGTTAACAAATCAGGCTAGTTATGCTAGCATGATAACAAATCATGCTAGTTATGCTAGCATCATGCTAGTTATGCTAGCATGATTTGTTATGCTAGCATTAGCATTTGTTATGCTAGTTATGCTAGCATGATAACAAATCATGCTAGTTATGCTAGCATGATTTGTTATGCTAGCATTAGCATTTGTTATGCTAGTTATGCTAGCATGATAACAAATCATGCTAGTTATGCTAGCATGATTTGTTATGCTAGCATTAGCATTTGTTATGCTAGTTATGCTAGCATGATAACAAATCATGCTAGTTATGCTAGCATGATAACAAATCATGCTAGTTATGCTAGCATCATGCTAGTTATGCTAGCATGATTTGTTATGCTAGCATTAGCATTTGTTATGCTAGTTATGCTAGCATGATAACAAATCATGCTAGTTATGCTAGCATGATTTGTTATGCTAGCATTAGCATTTGTTATGCTAGTTATGCTAGCATGATAACAAATCATGCTAGTTATGCTAGCATGATTTGTTATGCTAGCATTAGCATTTGTTATGCTAGTTATGCTAGCATGATAACAAATCATGCTAGTTAACCTTGTATTATGTTACGGGTCAATTTGACCCATTTCAGTTTTTGTATTCATGACCCTAGATGAGGAAAAGTCACAAAATTTCATGAAGAAAAAGAAAGGATAAACAGTACTTTGGTCAACACAAAAACTGAAACGGGTCAAATTGACCCGTAACATAATACAAGGGTTAATGTCCATAATTACTGCAGAGCAACACTTGGTTTGTGCTTGAACAAAATGTGATCCTGGTGCCATAAAATGACCAGAATATGGAAAATGCACTAGTCGTGATGTGCGGATAGAATATGAAATATTCAGTGGAAAGTCAAGCTGCGTGTGTGTGTGTGTGTGTGTGTGACCGCCATGTTAGAACCGGACTGCTGCTGGAATGCTTTTAATCAATTCTTTCTACAATCAAGCACCATGTCGACTTGGTCTCTTCGTGTTATTTTTTTTTACGTTGTGTGATTGTCTGAAGCTTTTTTTCGAGATCGCCGCATCTGGAAATGACTTGAGAGTCAAGAAACAAGAGAGCTGTCGTTCCATCCCAGGGCGCCCCCAATCGGACCCCCATGAGGACTGGATTGTGAGTGAATATCGCTTACAAACATTTAGAGCACATGAACCAAAAAAACACTAAAAACAACAAAAAAAAAAAACATCTTCTTCCTAATTCCGTTTGTCCCGTCCACACCTCAAACCTTCCATCTTCGCTTGAGTAAAAGAGTTTATAGAAAATAAAACGTGTCAATTCTGTGTAACAGTCCAGAGACCCCCAAGGGAGCAATCTGGCAACACAAACAATACTTTAGATTCACAGTGGAAAAAAAAAAACAATCAAACGAGGAAATAATGTAATGGAACTCACTGTTGCCTTCACTTGTTATGCTGGTAGGAGAAGCTGGAGTGTTCGGTGGGTGTCTCTATTGCAACCGGTTGCTGGACGGCACTTTCCTGACAGGGGAGCCAAAAGGAACTCCACCAGGGAATTGTTTCTCACAACATACGAAGCTGGAGTCAAACGTGTGTGTTTACCTCAACGGAGATGTTGGTAGGAGGCACTTGGGTGTACTGGGGGACGTACGTCCCCTGCATAGATGAGTTTGCAGGCATATACTGAAAAATACATTTTGATTATTTTACTTTTATTTAAGGGCGTCATTTAAACTGTTTTGAGCTACGACCTTTTTCAGTTTAATTGTAGTTCACAATAAAATATTTATTTTCTCACGCCATTTTTTTTTGCATTTTGAAGCTTTACTTCAGGGGTGGGCAAACTACGGCCCGGGGGCCACATCCGGCCCGCCAAGTGTTTGAATACGGCCCGCCCAATCTTTCAAAAGTATTTAATTTAAACTCAACATACAACCTGGCATCATGGCCTGAGCCAACCTTTTGATGGTTTTATCAATTTCGTTTTTTGACATGGTCTGTTGTTTACAAAGTGCTCCTGAAAAAAGAGACACAAGCACATAATAATAATAAAAATTAAAATAATAATTATTATATTATTATTATAACTATTATGATTATTATATTTATTATATTAATGCTAATTATTATATTAATTATATATAATAATATTGTTATATTTGCATATTTTACATAATAATAATATAATAATTATTATTTTAATGTTATTGTAATTATTATAATATTTAATTATTTTTAAAATATTTAAATATAAATATAAAATAATAAATAATAATAGCAGATTGCATGACAATTTTACAGATACAATAATACCAGGTGGACTGTTACGTGTAAAATATATAGTCTGCCCCCCCCTCCCCCCCCCCCGGAAATTTTGTTATATCAATGCGGCCCGCGAGTCAAAAAGTTTGCCCACCCCTGCTTTACTTCGATCAGGGAGTATATTATTATATATTATATATATTGTGTATAAGTTACTAACCGTGCCGCTGCTGCCTACGGACAAGTGGCTGAGCTGCTGTGCCAGCGGCCCCATCAGCGACGTGGGCTGGATGGACATGCTGTGGTCCATCCCTGGTGTCAGGACCGCCCCCTAATGTGATTTAAAAAAAAAAAATGTGCTAATAAAAAAAAGCAACAAAAGCTACATAGCCGTCAGATATGAGATACCCACTGTGGGCGGCATGATGTACGACTGGTGGTGGTGGTGGTGGTGGAGCCAGGAGGGGTTGTGCACCTGGCAACGCATAAAATGATGCTAAATTGAGTCCAAATAGATCTAGTTCCGAACAAGTAAGACCTGAGGAGGACTTGAGAGTACCTGGTAGGTGGACACAGGCGAGTGCATGTAAGGGGACAGCGAGGTCGGCCCCAGCATGCGATTGGGAGCCATGCTGTAAGGAGAGGAGTAGAACCTACACAGATAATACACTTCTTAGTCACCTATTCCGTTCTGATGGTGCGTGTTGGTGCGTGTTGGAGGTCCTTACCCGTTCTGTAAGGCTGTGGTGGGGTCGTATGTGAGGGTCATCCCTCCCTGCAGGGAAAACGATAATAAGATAATAAGATAATAAGCAGCATGCAAGACTCATATAATTAGAAACAGAAAGAAACTCACGGTCTCCCCGTCTCTGGTCCAGCTTCGGCCGTTATGGAGATATTTTCCTTGACTCTGACGCTTCTTCTGGCCTCCATCGGCAAATTTGCATAATAGGGGTTCTGGTGGAACTAAACCGGAGCATAAAGACACATTAAATAACAGACATATGACTGTGTATGAGTTGAGACAACATTTTTTGGATTTTATGAAAATTCCAGACTTTATGGCTCAATTTTTATGAATTTTCTCGTCGTTTTGCTTTGAGGTTGCTTTTACCTTCATTGAAGACATGACATGATCACCATCATCATCCTCCTAATCTGTCATTTCCAGAGTTTTTTCATTATTCAATATTCATGGGGTGTCTCATTGTTACATTTGTGTCTTTGGGACAAGTCAAAAGTCAAGTCAATTTTTTTAAATTATTAATTACTTATTATTTATTTAAAATTCTATTAGTTTTTATGATTTTTTTTCATTTTTCCCTTTCATCCATCATTATGTTTATTATTTATTATTTATTATTTTATGTTTTTTCATTTTTCCCTTTCATCCATCATTGTGTATTATTTATTATTTATTTAAAATTCTATTATTTTTATTGAATTTTTTTCATTTTTCCCTTTCATCTATCATTATGTTTATTATTTATTATTTATTATTTATTTTTTTATAATTTTTTTTCATTTTTCCCTTTCATCCATCATTATGTTTATTATTTATTATTTATTATTTTTATGATTTTTTTTCATTTTTCCCTTTCATCCATCATTATGTGTATTATTTATTATTTATTTAAAATTCTATTATTTTTATTGAATTTTTTTCATTTTTCCCTTTCATCTATCATTATGTTTATTATTTATTATTTATTATTTATTATTTATTATTTATTTAAAATTCTATTATTTTTTTATAATTTTTTTTCATTTTTCCCTTTCATCCATCATTATGTGTATTTAGATGCATTTCCAACATTTCATGTTTACATTTTTGGCTTTCTGGAACTGATTCAGTTAGCATACGTTTCACTTAGTGAAATGACACTAACCAAGGTTCCAATGTATTTCATGTCTAAGCGTCACCTTCTGTAAAGCTGCTTGATAAATTCTTATGTGGACAAAACACTATTTTTCTTTTAATCAAGTGAAAAGAAAAACAAAAGAAAAAGTACTCACCTGACACCCCAGGTGGAGTCTTAATATATTTTCCGTTAAAATGTTGAATAATTGCCTCACATTTCTCCGTGGACTCCATCCTACAGGAAAAGGTTTAAAACATGCTCGGCATGAGGTGACGTTGTTTTGATTGCCGCCTACTCGGAGTTAGCTTGGAAATTTTGTACCTGGCGAAGCCCACACCCCGACTGGTCCCGTTAGCATCCCGCAGGATGCGGGTGGAGATGGCCTGGCTGAAGGGCTTCAGCATGTTCTCCAGCTCCTGCTCATCCATGGAAAGCGGCAGATTGGAAATGTACAAATTGGTGGGGTCCTGCTCCTGTTGCTGAAAGCGCGGACGTCAACAAATAAGAAAGTGAAAGAAAGAGCTCATGACATCTTAAATTGACACAAAATGTCGACATCATAGCTAAAAGCGGCATCGAACATGGAACATCGTAGCAAAACACAAAAGTGGCGTCGCGATGGATCTCGCTGCCACATCACATCTTTGTCAACATCCAAGTCTTCATTTTGCAGTGTTTTCAATGCATTTATAAAAATAAGTTTTAGACTCTAATTTCATGGCGCAGTTTGGCGCACCCCACACAGTGGTCATTTCCTCCGGCGCACCACTGCGCATTTAAAGGCAATGAGAGGCGTTCATTTGATTGGTTAAGATTACACGCCTTCTCTCCTCCCTCTTTGCTACTTGGTGGGAGGGATGGAAGCGTGGGTGCACCGCGCTGCGCTGGATGGACTCTGCTTTTCTAGTCTCGGAATATAGATGGCATAAAGACTTAAAGGCATATTTAAGACAATAATTTCCATGCATGCGTGACGGCCATGACCTCCAGTGAAGGTTATCTATTGCCTCCTCGAAGCTACAAGCCCATGAATGCATCAGTGATGCTTTCGAGTGCCAATGAGTCATCTGATGTAAACATAAGCCTGCTTGTAAACGCACCATGAAGAGTTGAGTGAAAAATCAAGTTATTTTGTTAGCAGGAAGCCGCGTGAACGTCAACAATCCAGCTTAACGGCAGATCAGCTTTCCCAGGATGCCGCTGGTGTGGGAGACTGCCGGTTATATTCCCGTTAAGGCCAGCGGACAATTGTGTGTGTGTGACGACAGGGCGGGTGGCCGGACATTGGGCGCTGCTGACCGGGTAGCTGCTCAGACGCTGAGTCAGATGCCACCATGGAGAACAGGCAGCTCTTTTGTACAAGGAAGCTAGCGCTAGCCCTAGCCCTAGCGGCGCCGCCAATATGATGCATGACACACAAACACACATCATACACACATTGTGTGTACCCGTGTGTATTCATTGGGTCCAGTTCCTGATCCGCATTATTCAAGTTTGTATTGAACATTTGGACTAAAACACATTCCAAACATCTCCAGAGGAGGTCCTACCTTGGCCATCTGAGCCTGCACACCCCCCGCCTTCAACGCCGTCACTGCCTTCTGAGCCGAGGATGGATTGTCAAAGTCAACAAAGCCGTAGCCTGTGGGAACACGGAAACATCAACATCCTGGAACTATCGAATAGCAATAGCAAATTCACAAATAGTACAACGTAATTCTACGGCACACTTAGCATCGTTTTCATTTTCTCAAATAGTCCGCCTAAAAAAATATTTCTGTAAGACGTTTTCTCAGTGTCCTAATTCCTGGCACACGAATAATAATAATAACATCGATGCATCGAGATGCTAACAAAAGTTGTTTTGCAATACACGACGCTGTGCCTAGCATATTAAGCCAAAAACGTTAGTGTCAACAGTTCTAGCACAGGCAAGCGGTATCGTCACATCAACTCTGACCACATATCGGAGTCCAGATACCAGACTGGAATATGGACCGTTTTCGGTGGTACGCAAAATAGCCTAAAATCGCCCAAAATAGCCCAAAATAGCCACAGGGCACATATATAAACAAACGACTATTCCCACTCAAATTAGACAATTAAGCTCAAATGTTTTTGGAATGTGGGAAGACACGGGACAACTAAATATCTCTTAATATGAAAAACTGTGGGCGGCACGGCGGTCTGGTGGTTAGCGCGCAGACCTCACAGCTAGGAGACCAGGGTTCAATTCCCACCCTCGGCCATCTCTGTGTGGCGACCTAAACGGTAGCCTTCAAGTTATTTCCTTTCAACTTAAATAGCCCAAAACTTACCACTTCCACACAGATAGGGAGGATAACTATTAACAGTTATTTAGCCTTTAACATGAACATGAATCAAACGTGGGCGGCACGGCGGACTAGTGGTTAGCGCGCAGACCTCACAGCTAGGAGACCAGGGTTCAATTCCCACCCTCGGCCATCTCTGTGTGGAGTTTGCATGTTCTCCCCGTGCATGCGTGGGTTTTCTCCGGGTACTCCGGTTTCCTCCCACATTCCAAAAACATGCTAGGTTAATTGGCGACTCCAAATTCTCCATAGGTATGAATGTGAGTGTGAATGGTTGTTTGTCTATATGTGCCCTGTGATTGGCTGGCCACCAATCCAGGGTGTACCCCGCCTCCCGCCCGAAGACAGCTGGGATAGGCTCCAGCACCCCCGCGACCCTCATGAGGATAAGCAGTAGAAAATGAATGAATGAATGTTCTCGGTGATGTTCTATGCTCAGTACATTTGGCTGAGTGAACATCCAGCAGCAACACGTATTTCCCTTTCCCATGACTACTAGTTTACTAGCACCCTCGGCCATCTCTGTGTGGAGTTTGCATGTTCTCCCCGTGCATGCGTGGGTTTTCTCCGGGTACTCCGGTTTCCTCCCACATTCCAAAAACATGCTAGGCTAATTAATTAGCAACTCCAAATTGTTCATAGGTATGAATGTGAGTGTGAATGGTTGTTTGTCTATATGTGCCCTGTGATTGGCTGGCCACCAGTCCAGGGTGTACCCCGCCTCTCGCCCGAAGACAGCTGGGATAGGCTCCAGCACCCCCGCGACCCTCGTGAGGAAAAGCGGTAGAAAATGAATGAATGAATGAATGAATGAAAAATTGTGTCATGCACAATATCCAAATTGATAAAATGGTCATTCTAATGTTTTTGGAATATGACCGCAGATCATTAAACAAAGTGTACTGCGATCAGATTACTTGTTACCAAAAACATTCTCTCATTTATTTCTACGCCACTATAAAAATAGATGATCCACCATCCCCATGGTAATTTTAGACTGTATTATAATTATTATAAGTCAATGTAAAATACGATTATCAATACCCTTTAATTGTTGCCAACAGTCCAAATGACGAGTCCAGCAAACCAACTAACAGGTATCAAGTTCGCTCCATACTTCAATATACTTATAATATACTCACCTTTGCATTTATTGGTTGTCTTGTCCAGTATAGCTTTTGTGGAAACAATTTTCCCATATCTAAAAAAAAACAATGAATATGCATTACATTTATATATGTATTCAATTGTAACAAACAACAAACAACTTCAACGTATTTACATCACATGAATGAAAACTCCAGTAAAGCTAATAACATTTAGCATGATTGATTCATCTTAGCATGAACAAAGACGTTGGTCATGCATGTTTCTATTATAACGACCGTCTCACAGTCGCATCACATGTCCGCCTCCTTCATTGGACAGGACAAACGCATCAGTGTGAGCCATATTGTCTATCAGTCGCCATCTCTCCGTGGATGTGAACGCACCGTAATGTGATACGTCTCTTTTGGGCTGTCCTGTGCAACGCTGGCTCTCGGCCACGTTCTCATTCTGCATTCAGCGCCCTTGAGTCAGTGTCATGGCGTTTAGCTCCGAGCCACGCTGTCCGTTGACACATACAAATATTCTTATGTTTTTTCATTGGGATCGATCTCAAATGCAAGTGTAGTGACGAGTGCAATGACCTCTACGTTGGAGAAACCAAACAAACCTTCCATAAACACAAGAGAACCTTTTCTTCGCCCTCACAACCATTCACAACCTTTGAGGATAACGATGTCCAAATTCTGGATCGGTAGGGCCGCTGGTTTGAAGGACGTATGAAACAAACCATCGATATCAAACTAGAAAATGTCTCCCAAAACAGAGGAGGTGGTACAAGTATCACCAACATCCTGACTTCTGTCCCTCAAAGATTTTCCCATTCCACGGTTATAGCCACTAACGAATTTTGTCACCATGTAGGTGAACGACTTCCTGTTCCAGGACAGCCACCACGTGGGGCCACAATAACAACAACCATATGTTGACCACGCCCAGGGGGAACACCCACTGGAGACATAAATAGGAGAACTCCACGCCCAAAACGTTCGAAAAGCAATTTTAGACAAGCACGTTTATTTTTAAACTTAGCTCGTCTTAGCTGTAAATACACAATCTCCACCTTCAAAATAAGAGCGCCGTTTGTCCTATGTCTGCGTAAAAATATGGAGATGGAATTGCATGGGTGACTACATCTTCCTCCACAAGCACAAGCATTATAGTTTGTTGACGATTTAGTAGAAATGTGTGTAGAAGCTGATATCCCATTGGGAAAGTTTGCCAGATTGTTACCAATGAATACACATGCTTTACAATTTCAGACATATATTAGACATATATTTCATCATTGACATGAAGTTGTATGACATCCCCCCACACCCGGTGAAGTCCGTCAACAGAGACTCACTCCGAGTTCTCCGAGTCCGAGCCGAGTTCTAGTCGGATTTGGGTGCTGAGGAAAGTAGTTCCAGGTAGTCGCTGGGGTTCAGTTAGGTAAAGGGTCTACCTTCTTAAAACAATATATAGCATAAAAGCATAATTTATTTACTTAAAAAAATAACCAGACCTCACAAATCGCTAGCGTTATTTTCTCTGCCATCGTATGACTTCGCGTTCCCGTCCGTGTGTCTAAGGAAGATAAAATTCCAGAGCCAAATCCAACGTCCATCCCTGCTTCCCAACCAGAGACGGACCAGGGCAAGGAGTGGAGCCACACTTTAGGCACCCAGCCAGGGGATAAAGAAGCCACCCCCATTCCATGCTCTCATGTGCCTACACAGTACTACATCTCAGATCCTGCATGCTACTCTCCAAGTGGGGGAGGGGGAGATGTACTCTAAAATCGTACGCTCCCGTTTGCCGCTCAAACTTTGACCAAGTCAGTGTAATTTACATAACCGACTATAGATATTTATGAATATATTATCTCCAATATATTCTTTTTTCAGTTACATTGGCCTTAATGTGCGATGCTAAAAAGGCTAATTTCATGTTATTTTATCAGGCTGTGTAAAAACAGAAATATGACAACCCCCCCCACCCCACCCACATTGGAACACGACCAACCTGAGCAGATCGCCACCTGACCCACAAACTCTGAACCCAATTCACCCCCCCCCCCCCCCACTTCGGTTCTCTCCATCCACATCCATCCCCCCACCCCACCCCCTTCGTGCCATTGCCTTGTTTGTCTTTCCCTTTCCCCTGGGCTTGCCGTTTCCTGTTGGGTTGGGCGGCCTCGTGTGAGCCATTTCTTCCAGACAGCTGTAAAATAGCAGGCCCCTCCCTCTCTTCCCCCCCCCCCCCCTCCCTCGCTGACTTGCTGGAGCTCCCTCTCTTTCTCCTACTCTTCTCCTTTGTCACATTGGTCTGCTCTGCTGGTTCTCATCATCAGGCTCCAGTCCTCAATGAAGCTGGCAAGGATCATTCATCTCCGCCATGCTGCTTTTAATGACTTCCACTGGAGCTCCAACAAACATGGCCGATTGATTGCTGGATGCTGCTGCCTCATGTCACACCACTTTTAAAAACCATCACGAGGTATTTCATAGGACTTAGAACACCGGGAGAACACAGCACAGGTTTTAATGAAGAACGGATCAGGATTTTATGCTGCCGATACCGATCAGTGAAATCATCCGATACCAATACCGATCACATACACGCAGTATAAATATTTAAATGTACTACTGGCGATATTAGGGACTCACTCTACAAGGGCTCTAACATGTAATGTACTCCTTCCTGATCCTATCCATCCTGGTCACTCCCAATGAGAACCTCAGCATCCTCATCTCTGATACCTCCAGTTCTGCTTCCTGTCTTTTCATCAGTGGCACTGTCTCTAGACCAGGGGTCTCAAACTCAACTGGAGCTAGGGTCTCAGCAAGGCTGGGCCGCATCAGGTTTAAAAAAAAAAAAAAAACCGCATTTATTAAAAACAGAAAAATATACAAACTTTTTCAGTGCTTTGGTTCCGATTTTCTACAATAAAAGCTCTGATAAAACATTCCACTGTTCTCAAATACCTTAATTTTTGTTTTTCTGCACAAAATAAGATGAAAAATAAATAAACAAATCAAGAATAAAGAAAATCAATCAGTAATAAATAAATATAATAACAATAATAAAACGGCAAATATTAAAAACTTATAGTTGATGGGTAGACAAATGATTTTTTTTTCATATTAAAATGAACAAAGCATTATTAGAGCCCTGTAGACATGACAAAACACGACTATAGTCACATTTATACTCTTTTTATTTACAACATATTGCGCAACTGCAGGGTCTTGAGACACATGCTAAC
Organism: Doryrhamphus excisus; assembly: GCF_030265055.1. Lineage (NCBI taxonomy): Eukaryota > Metazoa > Chordata > Actinopteri > Syngnathiformes > Syngnathidae > Doryrhamphus > Doryrhamphus excisus. The sequence goes on along the minus strand of NC_080475.1, from coordinate 8,338,348 downwards.
TCGCAAACTAGAGAGCTAGCGACCTAAACGGTAGCCTTCAAGTTATTTCCTTTCAACTTAAATAGCCCAAAACTTACCACTTCCACACGGATAGGGAGGATAACTATTAACAGTTATTTAACCTTTAACATGAACATTAATCAAATGTAATAATTTTTTCTGGGTACATGATACCATACAGCATCCATATCAAACTTGCGCGGGCCGCACTAACATTAAACTTTCATATCAAGGCGGGGGCCTCAAACTGGTGTCCTGCGGACCACATTTGGCTTGCGGGCCGCGTGTTTGAGACCTAAAGGTCTAAACATTATTTGTTGAATATCCTGTCCATAGAAGCAACAAACTGGATGCTCAACTCAACATTTCAGGCTTTTTTTTACACACAAACTTATGGAAATGAACTTTTCCATCCCAGCGATACTATACTTCATCACGTCATCTCCCCATTCATCCGCCGCTCACGTCTCTGCTCCTAATATCCTCAGCTCCTCTAATCTGCTTCATGCGTCTTCATCTCCACAGGGAGATTTATAGGCTGCACATTCAGAGTAGTAGTTTATCGGGTGACTTACGGCTGACACAGTTTGACCAGATCCTGGTCTGTGGTTCCCGGGTGGAGGCCACGGATGTACAGGTTGGTTTTGCTCAGCTGCTCCCCGCCACCATTGCTGCTGCTGCTGCCGTTGCTGATGGTGCTGGTGTTGCCGCTGTTGCTGTTGGGGCTTGGAGGAGCCATCAGATGATTGGAGGACACATACGTCTGCTGAAAAACACATGGAGGCTGATGTCATATTGGGATGGACTTTTGTCCTATGTGTATTATCTCTGTAGGGCTCTGTTGGGCTAATTCAGGGGTGGGCAAACTTTTTGACTCGCGGGCCGCATTAATTTAACAAAATTGACAGGGGGGGGGTTATGTAGTATTTTACACATAACAGTCCATTTTTACACCTATATTTTTACACATATTTTACATGTAAAAGTGTCATGCAATCTTCTATATGTGCACTTTGAAATCATTTATTTGATGTAAAGTGTGTTATAAATGTATTATTATTATTATTGTTATTTTTATTAGAATTATTATTATTATTAGTTATAATAATGTTATTATATTATTATTATTTTGTTAATATAATAATATTACTACAATTATTATATTAATATTATTAACAACAATATTAATATAATAGTAGTATTATTATCACTGTTGACAACAACATTATTATTATTATTATTATTATTATTATTATTTGTATTACTATTATTGTGCTTGTGCTCCTTTTTCCAGGAGTATTTTGTAATATTACTACCATTATTATATTAATATTATTAACAACAATATTAATATAATAGTAGTATTATTATCATTGTTGACAACAACATTATTATCATTATTGACATTATTATTATTATTACTATTATTGTGCTTGTGCTCCTTTTTCCAGGAGTATTTTGTAATATTACTACCATTATTATATTAATATTATTAACAACAATATTAATATAATAGTAGTATTATTATCATTGTTGACAACAACATTATTATTATTATTATTATTATTATTTGTATTACTATTATTGTGCTTGTGCTCCTTTTTCCAGGAGTATTTTGTAATATTACTACCATTATTATATTAATATTATTAACAACAATATTAATATAATAGTAGTATTATTATCATTGTTGACAACAACATTATTATTATTATTATTATTATTATTATTATTATTTGTATTACTATTATTGTGCTTGTGCTCCTTTTTCCAGGAGTATTTTGTAATATTACTACCATTATTATATTAATATTATTAACAACAATATTAATATAATAGTAGTATTATTATCATTGTTGACAACAACATTATTATTATTATTATTATTATTTGTATTACTATTATTGTGCTTGTGCTCCTTTTTCCAGGAGTATTTTGTAATATTACTACCATTATTTTATTAATATTATTAACAACAATATTAATATAATAGGATTATTATCATTATTGACATTATTATTATTATTATTACTATTATTGTGCTTGTGCTCCTTTTTCCAGGAGTATTTTGTAATATTACTACCATTATTATATTAATATTATTAACAACAATATTAATATAATAGTATTATTATCATTATTGACATTATTATTATTATTACTATTATTGTGCTTGTGCTCCTTTTTCCAGGAGTATTTTGTAATATTACTACCATTATTATATTAATATTATTAACAACAATATTAATATAATAGGATTATTATCATTATTGACATTATTATTATTATTACTATTATTGTGCTTGTGCTCCTTTTTCCAGGAGTATTTTGTAAACAACAGACCACATCAAATAACGAAATTGATAAAGCAGCTACCTCAACCATCAAAAAGTTGGCCCAAGCCACAATGCCAGGTTATGTGTTGAGTTTAAATGAAATACTTTGGAAAAAACAGGCGGGCCATATTGAAACACTTGGCGGGCCGCATGTGGCCCCCGGGCCGCAGTTTGCCCACCCCTGGGCTAATTTCATGTACTTATTTTTATCAGGCAAATATGTCCAAAGACAGCTGGGATAGGCTCCAGCATGACGGATGTTCCACTGCAGAGCTTGGCGTTTGTATTGGCTCTGTGTTAGCGATGGAGGAACTGTTTGATTAGTCAGGGTCAGCAGGCCTGGCCTCTGGGAACAATGGGAACGCTTGTTGGAGAACGGCTTGTCAACAGACGGCCGAGCTAATTACGTTTCTGTGTCGGTCTCTGTTGCAAAATTCTAATAAATGACTCAAATGTTCCGAACCACAAAACAACGAGGATGCTACTTAGTTGCGTTGATGTTGAAGACAATTAAGTAGCTAAGTGGTCCTCGTCACGGATGAGAAGGTAGCGACACCAGGAGATCAGTAAGCCAACAGATCCAGCAGTTAGCACTGACTTTGCAATATTGGAATATTGAGTATGGCTTTCATAATAATACAGTAATGCTTTGTTTGGCGCCGTTAATTGGTTCCTGGCTCCACCGTTTGAAGTCAATTAGGATTCATTATTTATGAATCAAATATTTTCGCAGTTAGAACATAGAAAAGTGGTTTATGGCTTTTACCATCAATATAGCCAATTTGCCTCCTCTTCCAGAAATGGATTAATTGCCACTTAATTAATTAATCGTCACTTAATTGCATCCTTTTTGAAATAATTTTAACAACCATTTTATATTTGGGTAAAATTAAAACAACACACAGCTAACTTTAACTAACAGCTAACCTTAATTTTCCACCCTTTGCATTGAGTTGTGGACTCCTTTAGAGCAGCTGCACACAATACCCGGCACATGAAGCTTTCTAGATCTTCCAGAATCTACACCTATTCCAGCTGTATTTGCTTGGATTTCCAAAACAGTCTATTTTTATTTATTCCGGGCATTTATTCCACTTCACTGTGATTATTGCCACTCCCAAGTGCTCCCAAGGACTTCCGGACTACTGCCGAAACTCACTTTTTAATTTTGTCAGTATAGAAGTTGATAATAAACGACACAATACCCGGCACATAAAGCTTTCTAGATCTTCCAGAATCTACACCTATTCCAGCTGCATTTGCTTGGATATCCAAAACGCTCTATTTGAATTTATTCCGGGTACGCCCACTTCACTGTGATTATTGCCACTCTCAAGTGCTCCCAAGGACTTCCCGGACTACTGCCGAAACTCACTTTTTAATTTTGTCAGTATAGAAGTTGATAATAAACGACACAATACCCGACACATGAAGCTTTCTAGATCTTCCAGAATCTACACCTATTCCAGCTGTATTTGCTTGGATTTCCAAAACGCTCTATTTGAATTTATTCCGGGTACGCCCACTTCACTGTGATTGGTGGTACTCCCAAGTGCTCCCAAGGACTTCCCGGACTACTGCCGAAACTCACTTTTTAATTTTGTCAGTATAGAAGTTGATAATAAACGACACAATACCCGGCACATGAAGCTTTCTAGATCTTCCAGAATCTACACCTATTCCATCTGTATTTGCTTGGATTTCCAAAACAGTCTATTTTAATTTATTCCGGGCATTTATTCCACTTCACTGTGATTATTGCCACTCCCAAGTGCTCCCAAGGACTTCCCGGACTACTGCCGAAACTCACTTTTTAATTTTGTCAGTATAGAAGTTGATAATAAATGACACAATACCCGGCGCATAAAGCTTTCTAGATCTTCCAGAATCTACACCTATTCCAGCTGTATTTGCTTGGATTTCCACAACGGTCTATTTGAATTTATTCCGGGTACGCCCACTTCACTGTGATTGGTGGTACTCCCAAGTGCTCCCAAGGACTTCCGGACTACTGCCGAAACTCACTTTTTAATTTTGTCAGTATAGAAGTTGATAATAAATGAAAAAAAACCTTTGGAGAGCTACATGAAAAGTGGTTAGGAGGTCAACTCCAGACATGGGTGAGCTTGTACACATGCAGGTAAGACGCTCCCTGTACAGGTATAATACTACACAGACAACCACTTGGTATTTTTCTATTTTACCAGCCTGAGAAAAATCACCCAAGCCATTGATGTGGGCCCTCCCTCGTAATCTTCCCTCTCGCTTCTTTGGCATCAATGGTGCGCTGTTTGTTTTCCCCCAATCACAGCTCCTTCCGGTGCTTTCTCTCGCCCTCGCAGGCCCATCAGGAGGGATGCATCTGCACAGGCCCGCCAAGATACAATCTCATGTCTGGCTAGTGAGGCCTGTCTAATAGGGATCTGCTTGTTAGCGCTAATCCCTCTCATGTGCTTTCCAGTCTCATTAAAAGCGCTCTCCTTCTGAGACAAGGACATCGGTGAGTCACATCCAAACCGACGACCTGGGCCAGGCCGAACGTGAGGTGTAAGGTAAAGACTAAAAAGTCGAGTGAGTCACTGTTTATTTTTGTTTATGCGACATCATAACCTTAACCCCTTTTCGCTACGACGCCCACCATCACGTAAATCGCATTGTCATCTCGGAGGAAGCATTCATTTGCAACACACAAATGTTTGTGTTTCAGTTCCTGTGCTAGTTGCAGTTTTTTAGGCGTAAGCGTGTTGGCTTTAAGATTAGGAATCATGCTGTCAAGCTGGGGGTGGTTTTTGTGCAAACACAACACACACTAACAACTGTCATGAAAATATACAATATATTCCTACACTGCATTGAGTTAAAAAAATTGTCCGGGGGACCAGAACATATATTTAATACACACACATGCACTATTTTATCCTTATCATTTTCCTTGAATTATTTGTCTAATTCATTCATTCATTCATTCATTTTCTACCGCTTTTCCTCACAAGGGTCGTGAGGAGTGCTGGAGCCTATCCCAGCTGTCTTCAGCAGTATGTTCTCATGTCCCTTTTTTCAAGAGCACTTTAAACATCAGACCACATCCGACTACAGTAAACCTCGGATATATCGGACTCGGATATATCGGAAATTCGCTCACAACGGACAGATAAAAAAGAACCGATTTTTCTGTAATGCATTTCCAATAAAAATTCATTGCATATATCGGATTTTTTATAACGGATTTCGCCTATTTCGGACAAAATCTCCAGTCCCGTTCCAATGCATTTCCATGAAATTTCCCTGGCATATATCGGATGGCCGCATCGTGGTGCTCCGATTCGCCGAATCGTGACAGGCCGCTATACGACGTCATTTGCAGCGTTTGCAGCGTTGCCTGCGCGTCCAGGTACATTGGAAACATAGTCAAGGAAGTGCCTTTTTATAACAGATAAAATCCCATTTACGCATATACCGGATATAAATCCCATATATGCGTAAAACGGACATTTTCCGGTGTACGCATATAACGGATTTCGCTTATATCGGACAAAACCAGTGGGAACAATTGAATCCGATATATCCGAGGTTTACTGTATGTTATTTTTTTTTGCAAGTCATGTTGCCAGTTTGTATGTTAAAAGTTGAAATACTTAGAAAGCAACTAGAGGGCCGGATTCAAACGCTTGGTGGGCCACATGTGGCTTCCGCGCCGTAGTTTGCCCACCCCTGCTCTAAGCCAATGGGGCAAAAAAATGTGAATGCAGTGACTGAAGAGCATACAACATTAGGAATAGGAAAAAATCGGAAAAACGACCCCGGGAACTACCACTTCATCCGTGTAGTTAGTTGCATTTAAACTTTATGATTACCATTGCACTTCTACTGGTTACATCCCAGTAATGCTCTCAATTTCCCTCAGTTTCTACGTTCCACGTGTGGGTTATGTAGTACAGTAAACCTCGGATATATCGGAAATTCGCTCACAACGGACAGATAAAAAAGAACCCATTTTTCTGTAATGCATTTCCAATAAAAATTCATTGCATATATCGTTCCAATGCATTTCCATGAAATTTCCCTCGCATATATCGGATGGCCGCATCGTGGCGCTCCGAAGCTAGCTGACATTCTGAGACGTTTTAAAGCAGAGGACATTTTTAATGCCGACGAAACTGGGTTATTCTGGCAAATGCTGCCGGAAAACACCCTGGGATTTATTGAATGAGATCTTAACCTCACTATTGGAAATAACGTAGGCCTGACGGGCGTAACAGGGCCTAGCTTAATTAACAATTTGTTATGCTCAGAGTCCGATAAAGTTCAATTCTCATTACCTTACGTCTCTTTTCATTGCCCAGTCCAGGTACATTGGAAACATAGTCAAGGAAGTGCCTTTTTATAACGCATAAAATCTGATTTACGCATATACCGGATATAAATCCGATATATGCGTAAAACGGACATTTTCCGATATACGCATATAACGGATTTCGCTTATATCGGACAAAACCAGTGGGAACAATTGAATCCGATATATCCGAGGTTTACTGTATCAGTTATGAGTAATTAATGTCCGTGACTTGTTGTCATTGTTTCCAAAGACAAGCGATATTCGCCTTCACCTTTAAGAGTCACAAAACGGTTCAACAAAGAAGAAGAAACATCCTACCTGTTTAGCAAAAAAATACAAAAAGGCGCCATAAATATCATACCGCCAGCGACTTCATGTTGTGAAAAAACAAAAAAGAACAACAGCAGCAATGGCGGATCCTTGACCTTGAGTGTGTAGAAGGTAAGACTGCTGTCCTACTGACTGACTCCACTTCCACGGAATAAAAACTCCCTTTTGGACGCTTTTCCAGCATCCTGAAGACGTCGGAAAGTGCGTGAAGTTGACAGCGGTTGTGGAGTACACTTGGTATATGTGAAAGGCACGGAGGGAGAGGGAGAGAAAATGTGAGGAAGTCGGGAAAAGAGGGAGAAATCTTTTCATCCTTTTCTTGTCTCCGCCCTCTCCTCGGAGTCAAAGACGCGAACCAGGAGTTAGGAACTGAAGCTATATTTCCAAGACTATATGCTTCTATGCCACTTTGGCTTAAGTGTGTCAAAACAAAGCGGTGCATGTCTTCTTTCGAGGAAAATAGTCCGGGATTCCAGGAATTCCGTTCCATTAAATGTGAGCAATCTGAATCTCAGCGATCCATGAAGCAGGGATGGGAATTACTCAAGCGACAGAGGCTGGTGTTGATTTCAGCATCGGTCCCAAGGATGGTTATGACTATGTACATATTCACGTATACACTCGCATATGATTAAACACCTAAAAATACCAAAGAAATATGAACAATATGTTCCCTATGTACAGCCCCTTTAAAATAGATTCCAATGTAAAGCCATGAATTATTCATACGAACCATCCAGTCAATCAATAACTGTCCTTACATTGTCTATCTCTGCAGTCAGTAGTTCCCATATACATATTCCATATACTACATCATTAGAAAAAGCTAATATTTATAAGTTTTGTCCCCCCCCTCCGTCACATTGAAGGGGTGGGGCATGTCGCCAGGCGTAAAAGAGCAAAGAAAAACTTTGCCAACTTGTGATGAATTCAGCGCAAACATCACCCAAGTAAAGACGTCCCTGTGTTCAATAGAAATATGAATATGATGTATGAGAAATATGACGAGTACAACCTTGCCGATACTGTAAGCTCCACTCTTAGCTGTGCTGTAGTAAAGGAGGACAAGGGCGACCACAAGGCGGATAAAAGAGCTCCATGTTGGTTCTAAATAACATTTAGACCCAAATGGTGCACTCGGCCGGTGGGAGACTTTTAACGCCCGCCTGTGGTCCACTTCTCTCAAGGACACTGCAGCTTAAAGCGGCCCCGAACTGGCGCCGAGCTCGGAGCGATCCCGTCCATATATATATATATATATGTTTATATATATATCTATATACGGTATATGGTCGTTCTTATCAGATGGAAAAGAGCCGGAGAGCGATAAAGTTTACCTTCTTGATGCTTTTGCCCTGGTAGCCGTTGTACGTGTTCACTCCTCCGGTCCTCGGCGGCACAGAGAGCAGCATTTTGACGCGGCGCCGTGTGCGAGGGAGCGGCGAGTCCGAGCAGCCAGGCAGCTGACGTCAGCCGGGGAAAGTGAGCGATTGGAGTCGCCTCTTTTCCCGGCAGTCGGGGGGTCTCCGCACTCTGCCGCACTCTGCCGCACTCTACCCGTACTATACCTTACTCTACCGTACTTTACCTTACTCTACCATACTTTACCATACTCTACCACACTCTACCATACTCTACCCACTCTTACCCACTCTACCATACTCTACCATACTTTACCATACTCTACCCACTGTACCGCACTCTACCATTCTCTACCATACTTTACCATACTCTACCCACTCTACCATACTTTACCATACTCTACCGCACTCTACCGCACTCTACCATACTCTACCATACTTTACCATACTCTACCCACTCTACCGCACTCTACCATACTCTACCCACTCTACCATACTCTACCATACTTTACCATACTCTACCCACTCTACCGCACTCTACCATACTCTACCCACTCTACCATACTCTACCATACTTTACCATACTCTACCCACTCTACCGCACTCTACCATACTCTACCCACTCTACCATACTCTACCATACTTTACCATACTCTACCATACTCTACCCACTCTACCGTACTTTACCATACTCTATCCACTCTACCGCACTCTACCATATTCTACCATACTCTACCCACTTTACCATACTTTACCATACTCTACCCACTCTACCACACTCTACTGCACTCTACCGCACTCTACCATACTCCACCATATTCTACCCACTCTACCATACTTTACCATACTCTACCATACTCTACCCACGCTACTGCACTCTACCATACTCTACCATACTTTACCATACTCTACCCACTCTACCACACTCTACTGCACTCTACCGCACTCTACCATACTCTACCATACTTTACCATACTCTACCATACTCTGCCCAATCTACCGCACTCTACCATACTCTACCCACTCTCCTGCGTGGGTTTTCTCCGGGTACTCCGGTTTCCTCCCACATTCCAAAAACATGCTAGGTTAATTAGCCACTCCAAATTGTCCATAGGTATGAATGTGAGTGTGAATGGTTGTTTGTCTATATGTGCCCTGGGATTGGCTGGCCACCAGTCCAGGGTGGACCCTCTCTCCCGAATACAGCTCATGTCAAACTGCATTCATTCGTTTAAGTGTGCAGCAGTACGTGTCTTTAGGTCAAATGTCCACATCTAGACTATGAAACACATATTACTATTTGTCCATAAAAAACATGAATAAACCTTGGATAATGAACAGGGAATGATACTGAGGAACTTGAAATGAAAAATATTAGATATAAAACCACACATAATGTATAACCACAGAGTATAACCCCCTCCTTGTAAATATTTTTTAATCTAAAATCATCCTTGACACCACTACCGTAGTAGTAATTGCGTTGGAGTGAAGTTATACGAGGATGATATAGCGCCATTAATTCAGCGCTGTCCTTGTATGTTGGGAATTACCCTGACCTTATCATTTCTCATCATGCATGCCATCGGAATTAAATGGACTCATGCAACTGGCTTGAGATTAGGTTTTTTTGACTTAAAAACGACACAAAAAATATACAAAAAGACAGCATTTACATTCAAAATAAAGAGGATATTTTGAATTCAAGTGATTTTTTTGCGGTCAACACTGACAGCTGTCACTCAAAAAATGCTTTCGAACAGCTGAAATCAGTGTTTGTATGAGCATAAGTTGCTTGGCAACTAACACCCGTGACCCTTTGGCCTTGTCTCGTGTACCATGACTGATAAGCCCTGAAGTGAATAAACATATGCAAGTGTTCATTCAGCCATCCAGCGGCTTCCTTTTAGCCGTGACATTTGCATAATGCATCTACACCCAACCTTAGCCCAACCTTAGCCGTGCATGGACAAGTACGAGGAGAGTCCTGTCCATGTACACGCACGGGGAATTTCATCCAGATTTCATCATGCCAGTCTAGTCGGAAAGACAGGCAAGGCTCAGCAGAATTGATCATCTCTCTCCTTCTCTGTCTCCGTCGTCCTCTGCGACGGCATCTCCGGCACACATGCTCAATGTCAAAACCTGATGCAACGCATTTGCATAAAAACAATATTGTTCTGCAGGGCGATTATTCTCCACAGACGAATATTGACACTTTTTTGACAGCGGCATTTGCCGACCGCAATGAGGTCACTCAAACTCGTTCACTCAAACTCGTTCACTACCCCCCTCGCTCGGTTTCAATCTATGCCACAGTACGTTTTCATGTAAGCATTTAGCCAGATGGGCTACGAGCGCCACGGCAGCTCAAGGACAGTTTGGGGAGGGGGGTTACCGTCTGAAGAATGCCTGAGCCGGCCAACACACACATCCAGTAGATATGCTAGTAACAGTGGGGCCTGCTGGAAGACTCTTTCACTGCAGTTGACCTAGCATAGCAGCTTCCATTCAATCTGGTAATGGTAATGGTAATGTAATGGTAATGGTTTAATTTCATTTGAACATGTTCCACTTCCATGTTCTGCACTTTGCATTATGTTGTTCGTATTTGGTGTCTATTTATTCTCCACATTATTATTATTATTATTATTATTTATAATTACTTATCTTCTTTTGTGTCTGTTATTATATGGGAGCCAGGCAACGACATTTCGTTGGCAATTTCACTATCTATCTATCTATCTATGTATCTATCTATCTATCTATCTATCTATCTATCTATCTATCTATCTATCTATCTATCTATCTATCTATCTATCTATTCTATCTATCTATCTATCTATCTATCTATCTATCTATCTATCTATCTATCTATCTATCTATCTATCTATCTATCTATCTATCTATCTATCTATCTATCTATCTATCTATCTATCTATCTATCTATCTATCTATCTATCTATCTATCTATCTATCTATCTATCTATCTATCTATCTATCTATCTATCTATCTATCTATCTATCTATCTATCTATCTATCTATCTATCTATCTATCTATCTATCTATCTATCTATCTATCTATCTATCTATCCATCCATCCATCCATCCATCCATCCATCCATCCATCCATCCATCCATCCATCCATCCATCCATCCATCCATCCATCCATCCATCCATCCATCCATCCATCCATCCATCCATCCATCCATCCATCCATCCATCCATCCATCCATCCATCCATCTATCTATCTATCTATCTATCTATCCACATGTCCAAAAGGAGTAGGAAGAAGCACAGCTTATTAAATCCTAACCCTCCATCTGGTTCTTTTACAATCAGTAACTGTTACATTTGTTCACTTCCTGCTTTCCGAATATAGTTTAAGTCAATTTTTTTAATGTTTATTTATTTATTTTATTTTTGTCAACTTTCCTAATATAGTTTTAATTTTTTTTATTTTTTTTATTTGTTAAAAAATATGTAAATTTTTTTAATGTTTTTAAAAAAATTAAAAATGCTTTTAATGTATTAATTTTTTTATTTATTAATTTTTATTTTATTGATTTTTATTATTATTGTTTTTTTATTTTTTTAAAAATGTTATTTTTTGTTTCAAATTTAGTTCTCCCCTGAGATCATATTTCTCCTCTCTTGTAGAGAAGTATTGGATGACATTTTTAGCTAATGGGTTGTTTTTAGCCTTATGCATTATTTTAGCTGTTTGAAGATGAACTATATCAAATACTATATGAAGTATTTGTGATCTGGGTTCTACATTGGCTACTTTACATTGCAGTATTGGGCAATGTGCTATTTAGCTAACTTTGCTGCTGGATGCATGGGGAACCATCGCCAGGAACTCGGGTATGGGGGAGGGTCGGCGGAGGTGGGCTGGGAGGCTGACATGGAGGGGGTGGGGGGGCATTGGGGGAGCAAGCCTGCTGCTGCTGTTGCATGCTCGGCATTCCTCAGGTGTTGTCAGCGGAGCTGGCTCAGTAATTATCTCGCTCTGAAAACACGCAGCCGACCACATTTTACTAGCACACTGAAGGGCGGGAGGGGGGTGGGGGGGGTGGGGTCTGTGAGGCGGGTTGCGGTAGTCAATATATAATTACATTTGGGTATAATGTGACACAGATTGATTCTTTTTTTTTTTTTTCAAAGAATGAGCATGTCAGAGTATCTGTTGAGGAATCACACCAACAACTGCATGCGGTGCAGCTCCAGATGCAGATTATGGCCGGGAGTCAAGAGCTTGATTTATACTGCAATGCAATAACTGGAGGGTGGAGACAATCAGCGGACCGATGCTATACGTCCAACAATAAAAAGATGGCGGTCAGAGATGCTGGATCGGAATGATATATTCTCGGCCAGATGTCATCTCTTTCATCATTGACGCGAGTTACAAAAGAAGAAGCTGGTTCTTCCTGTCTGGGAACGCTTCCCTCCGCTCTCCTCCCCCCCCCCTTTCTGGCTGGATAAAGGCTGAGGGATTGTGTGCAGATGTGGCTGAAGGGAGGCCGGCCCCTCGGCCCTGGGAGAACATGTGGTCTGGGAGTGTTTATCCTGGCCGTCTTTCAAGCGCACAGCATGCTGGCGTCGGCCTCCACGTGACAAAAAGGGGGGAACTCTCAGATTGAGGTGACGCCGCCGATTGTTGACTCACCGATTGTTGACATATAGGCGCGACAACTTTGTCAACAAAATGCCGTGACCTTCGGTGACCCTTAAACCTAGCGTTAGAATCGCTCGGAACGCCATATGGCCACGGCGCTCCTTGTGTTGTGCGATGGAAGTATTGTGGGATTCTACAAATATCGCACACTTTTGCCTCCACGGATTCTCCACATACTTTACATTCTCCCTTGTGATTTGTGTTCTGTTTGAACAGCAGCAAAAAGAGCCGAAACAACGTGTTCGCCCTCTAAATCAGTGGAACGGTTTGTGTCAAATGGCTCGCCACAATTAAATCATCAGTCACAACCAAAGATACATTCTGCAGAAAAAACAATTATGAGCAAAATTTTAACCATCTGGTTCTTCATCACATATTTCTTGAAGATTGTGTTCCTAGTGAGCCAACATCAGTATTCAGTGCCCCCTGCAGGTTCACATTTCAAATAGAAAACTTCTACAGTACACAAACACACTGCTGCAGTAGTATTTCTAATAGGAATACAATGTGTGCAAGTAAAGTTGAAAATATTTAATAAAATGCATTTTTATGAGTGATTATTTTCCACCCATATGGGCAGTTTTTAATTTCTCAATAGGTTGGCTGTGGTCACTCCGTTAAATGTCCAAATACTACTTGTGATGATGAATCATAAAATATGTTGAGTCACAAACATACATTTTGTTTTTGTTGATAGATATTGATAAGCAACATTGTGCTTAAATATGTCTTATATTATTATTATTGTATTTGCTGTGCAAATAAGTGCTCCAAATTTTCAAAATAAAGTAACGTTTTCAAATTATTGATTTAAATTTTTAATTATTATTATTATTTTTAAAACAACATTTTATTGGGAAAAAATATGTAAATTTTTTAATTATATAATGTTCGTAGAGAATTGATTTATGGCAAAGTTGTTTTGGTAAGTAGTGTACCCTAATAAACAGGCTAGAACGAAGATTACTATTTTTCACCACAAGAGGGCGCTATTTGACATAAAAAGCAGAGCCTCCATAGTGAGCCCCCTTCAGTTTGAATTTGTAATTAGTGCGGCAATGAGTGTGCAAAAGTGTCAAATAACGTAACCCCCCCCCTCCACACCACCACTCTAAAGAACATTAACATAAAATCAAAGGTTAAAATGTTGTAGTTTGTTACAAACATCCACCAACACCACCAAACAGTATCGACAATCCACGATGAGGCCAAATGGTGCCCCCCCCCTCCTCGCTGCCTCCCCCACAGAGGACAAAAAAGCGCATGAAATAAGAGAAAAGGGAGGTGTGTTGGCGCATGCGCAAACGCCACCCGCCGCTCGGTCATCCCGTTTTTTTTTTTGTGGAATCAAGCTCGTTACGTCACGGGCTCGTCCACGGTGCTCGGATCTGGAACCTACCATCCACTCTTGCGGTTGCACGTTAGAGGAGACAGCTTTGAGGGGACATTTTTGATTTTTTTTTTTTTTTTGCCCCCTTCATTGTATTTTAGTTTGTCACGTACCACGGAACCGGCGTGTTTGTTTGTGTCCGATTCCGTGGAGGCGGCACGGGTGGCACTGTAGTCTGAGAGCCATGCCGTGCGTGATGTTTGAATGCTGAGCAGCATTTCCAATATTTACATGACGGTGCTGCTGCTGCTGCTGCGGCGCTTCGTTTAGCCTCGCCGGGCTCTCCATTCACCCCCCCACCCCTAAAAAAAAGGCGTGTGGGACACCGAGGGGTGCAGTCGAACGCGCCCGGATCATCGGAGCCCGGGTTCGGATGAGGCTCTCGATCCGACTTCGGCGTTAGAGATCCAGTCAAGTTTCCTTTTCTAACAGCGGTGCCGTCGGGCATTGCTCCGGAGATGGCGATGGGCTTTCTCTGTGTGGGATTTCTACTCAGCGTGGGGGTCATCATCTCTCCGGACGGTGCAGGAGCAGTAGGTAAGACGCCTGTTGGCCCCCCCCCGTACTTTATTTGATGCACACGACTAGCATCTTTAGGCCCGGGCGACACCACAACACAGCGGCATTGACTCCCATTGGAACCGTGGGATCATTCATCAGCATCAGTATTGACAAAGGTGCACAAAAACAAGTCTAGGATTTTGGCCTAGATTTGGTTTTACAACACACACAATGGCGTGCCTTGTAAAGCAAATCAGACTTGGGGGGTGATCACAAAATCAGGTAAGAATCCAATTTTTCTGTGCATCATCAATATCTGCACGGCTTCCCAACAAAGGACGCGCCAATGTGGTTATTTGCCCCTGACAGCACATTGCGCAATAAAATAAGCCTTTTAATTGGACTAATGAGATATGGACTGCACCATTGCATGCTGGACCTGTTGAGCAGCCAGCAGTTTCCAGTGACAGGCGTGGAACCACGCATAACTTAACCATAATGGCCGACGAATCCAATGATTATATGATAATGTTGCATATTTTCAATGTTTTATTACGTAAGCCACGTTTCACCGTGAAAGCCATAACCGAGGTTACAAAAGTCCTAAAGCTCCTCCCTCCTCCTCCATCAGTATGCAACATCTGGACACAGGGAGACCATTAATCCAACTTAGATGTGACTGCTCAGAGGGGGAGGGATCATCTGAAAAGCAAAATACTGTAAACCTCAGGGCGAGAGGCCCAGGTCTTGGGCACACAAGTGGGGGTCTCATACCGACCTATGGAGGAGTCACTGAAAAGATAACCACTAAGCATAAGTGGGTGGGCGTGGAGGGGGGTTGGGGGTGGGGGGGCACAGCTGGATTTTATGAATGAGAAGGGATTTGCAACAGGAAGGTCAAAAAGTCAAAATGTTGAACTGAGTGCCTTTTACTTGATGGGAGCGTGGCGGCCATTGCTGTGGAAGGTGTCGTCTTTTATGTTGACGTTAGCCACTAAAGTGCCGTGTTGAATGAAATATTATATAAGCTATAAACCGTGTTTCTCAGTGACAAGTACAGTAAACCTCGGATATATCGGACTCGGATATATCGGAAATTCGCTCACAACGGACAGATAAAAAATAAGCGATTTTTCTGTAATGCATTTCCAATAAAAATTCATTGCATATATCAGATTTTTTATAACGGATTTCGCCTATTTCGGACAAAATCTCCAGTCCCGTTCCAATTCATTTCCATTAAATTTCCCTCGCATATATCAGATGGCTGCATTGTGGCGCTCCGATTCGCCGAATCGTGACAGGCCGCTATACGACGTCATTTGCAGCGTTTGCAGCGTTGCCTGCGCGTCCAGGTACATTGGAAACATAGTCAAGGAAGTGCCTTTTTATAACGCATAAAAATCCCATTTACGCATATACCGGATATAAATCCCATATATGCGTAAAACGGACATTTTCCGGTATACACATATAACGGATTTCGCTTATATCGGACAAAACCAGTGGGAACAATTGAATCCGATTGCAGTATACAGGAAATGTGTGTCTCGTTTGCTAGTTTCCGTATCAATGATCCAAATGGTACTCATTTAATAACCCTAACCCTAAATAATACATTATGACGTAATGAAAATATGACTGTAGTGAGTGTAATATACTCTTATGCTTAACCCTTGTATTATGTTACGGGTCAATTTGACCTGTTTCAGTTTTTGTGTTGACCAAAGTACTTTAGTTTATCCTTTCTTTTTCTTCATGAAATTTTGTGACTTTTCCTCATCTAGGGTCATGAACACAAAAACTGAAACGGGTCAAATTGACCCATAACATAATACAAGGGTTAAGTGTACAGCCGCTTTTAATATTGTTCTCTATCCTCTAAGTCAAAAATCTGGCCAAAATATGACAGGACTCTAAAGTGTAAGCGACCGCGTCTGACGAAATTTAGCTTTATTAGCTTTTTAAAGGTACAATTTATGACTGACATTACAGAAAGTTAATGAAATGTCCTTTAATTGATAGCTTGTCATATGACCTCTGGTCGTCGTTGTAGATCATTGTGTCTTTTTGTCTTATATTTTGTTCCTCATTGTACAAATCCATACTACTATGATTTTTAACCTTGTGGCATTTAAGTACGACAGAATCCATGTGGTGGAAAGTCTGAATACGGGTCAGGGGCTAAAGACTTTGAATGCCCGAGGAGCCCATAGTCTGTTTGCCTGACCCTTTTAATACTAGGACCCGGCCTTCCCTTTTCCCTGATACTGATAACGTTTGCTCATAACTCATAGAAACGCCAGCTTCAAGAAGGTCGCAGGTAATGCAGGAATTCCCTGAGGTCAAATTGTCTTTTGTACGGTTCTGCTCAACTCATCTCATGGTTGCTGCGCTAACTGTTGCTATGACATGAGAGAACGTGAAGGTCCAGCATGGCCACGATGTGGAAATACTTTGTCACGTTTAACCACCATCGTGTGTTGTGTTGATATACTTAGGGCATAGTTAGGGTAGCCGTTATTTGCTGCCTCGTTGGGAGAAATATGAAATATGGAGAAATATGGACATGTGACTGACAGTAGTTATATTATATGATATGGTTTAAATATTACTTTTTGGCTTTTCCATAAAGATATTTCAAAAGAACATATTGTAGTGCTGTAATTAGCTGTATAAGATATTTTACCCAGGGTCTTCAAACCATCAAAATATCATACCTTACCATACTAGTCACCACACAAGCAAGTAAATACACAACAAGTAGTAAAACTCTTGAGGACAGGTTGTCCATTCATGATATGAAATAACTAGGCGCGATTAAAATACTTAATCGCAATTAATACATTTTTGTACACAGTTATCTTGGAATTAATCACATTTAATCGCGTTTAGAAATACGTTTTTATCTATATTATAAGTAGGGCTGTAGCTCTCAAATATTTTAGTAATCGAGTGTTCTCCTGAAATTGTGTCAATTAATCGAGTAATCAGAAAAATAATTTTAATGTATTTATAAGGAACAAAATAATGAATGACCAATTTTTAAAAATATTTAAAAAAAATAATTTAGCTACATTTTCTGTCTGTTTTTAAAGGCGACCTATTATGCTTTTCAATTTAGAATGTTGTATTCTCGTGTTAATGATGCCGAAGTTTAAAATAATAATGAGGTTTGCGTATTTGGAAGTGAGACCTAAAAGAAGTTTGGGATGGCTCAAAAAATGCTGTGTTTCAAAAGGCGTGGTAAAACTGTTTCCTTTGTGACATCACACCGGGCCGACTTCCTGGTATACAAACCCGAGATCGCTAAGTGACACTGTAAGTTAGTACGTACCCCATGAACGCGGTAGCCGCTTGTAGCTACCCCATGGAACCAAAACCAGCTCCAAACTAACCACATTGAGAAAATGTTGCTGTGGTAAAAAAT
Source organism: Doryrhamphus excisus (assembly GCF_030265055.1). Classification (NCBI taxonomy): domain Eukaryota; kingdom Metazoa; phylum Chordata; class Actinopteri; order Syngnathiformes; family Syngnathidae; genus Doryrhamphus; species Doryrhamphus excisus. The sequence goes on along the minus strand of NC_080475.1, from coordinate 8,319,980 downwards.
TTTAAAAGTCACATTTGGATTTGGAAGACTAGAGGCTACTTGAAAAACTAGCTAGCTAGCTAGTTAGCTGTCGGCAGCGAGGCAGAATAACTGTGTGACCGCAGTCTGGAGCCCTGTTAATGATTAGCCACAGTACCCTGCTGAAAAAAACATAGACCAGCATAGACCAGCATGACCAGCATATGTTGTGTTTTCGTACTGGTATGCTGGTCTCCATACCAGTAGGTAGGCTAGTTATTGCGATATCCTTTACAGCTTTTCACAATGGAAACGCAAAACAAATGACGTACTTTTTGCTTTCCGAGCAGTATGCAGTAAGAAGACCCCTTTAAAAAATAATAAAATTAACAAATTGTAATGGTAATGGTTTTATTTCATAGAGTATTTGAAATATTTGAATGAATATTTCATGAGTGCATCCCATAATCAGTTCCCAGTTCCACATGTCCAAAAGGAGTAGGAAGAAGCAAAGCTTATTAAATCCTACCCCTCCATCTGGTACTTTTACAATCACTAACTGTTACATTTGTTCACTTCCTGCTTTCCGAATATAGTTTAAGTCAATTTTTTTAATGTTTATTTATTTATTTTATTTTTGTCAACTTTCCTAATATAGTTTTTATTTTTTTTTTATTTTTTAATTTTTTTAATTTGTTAAAAAAATATGTAAAACATTTTTTAAATGTTTTTACATTTTTTTTAATGTTTAAAAAGTACTTTTACAATCAGTAACTGTTACATTTGTTCACTTCCTGCTTTCCATAATACAGGTTTTTTTTTATTATTATTTTTTTTAAATAATGTACCTCGTACCAAAGTACTCAGTGATATGAGCATCCAATGCCATAATGTGTACCATAGTAAGTGTCAATATAGTGATATATATAGCACATCATGACTGGTTCAAGACTCTTCATCCTTGTATTTATTAATTTATTTTATTCATTAATTTATTTTATTAGTTTTTGTTAATTTTTTTTTTGTTTTTAACATTTTTAAATTTTTTTTTATTTTTTGTCCCATACCAAAGTACTCAGTGATATGAGCATCCAATGCCATAATGTGTACCATAGTGCGTGTCAATATAGTGATATATATAGCACATCATGACTGGTTCAAGACTCTTCATCCTTGTATTTAGCAAACAAAACCAACAACAATAAAAAAATACCCTTGTTACTTCCTGACCAGAAGGTAAAAGTAGATTAGCATCAATGTAGCACGCATATTATAAGTGTGAGAGGCTGCACATGAAAGAGCGTTTGTTGATTCCCGATTGCCCGGGTGTGGTTTAATTGGTCTTTTCGATGTTTACCCTCGCCGAGAAAGGAAAAGATTGTCTTCCATAAAAGAGTATTTTGTGTCGGCATGCACATTAGTCCTTCTCTGGGAGAGCGCTCAGAAACGTGTTTCATGCCTGTCGTTATCACAATTCTCATGACACATATGAATAGATTTTATTTAGAGACATTTGATTTAAGTCTTAGCCCCTGAATGTAGCACACGGAGTTCTTCAAATGCAACACGGGGCTGTGATGTTTGCCTAACAAGCGGGCCAGCTGTGAGCGCAGTGGCTGCTGTCTTTAGATTCATTTATCACGACCTGTGAACGCATCACCCGATGCCCCAAGCGGACCACCCAGCCAACATTTTGGTTTAGTACGATAATGGAGCAGACGGCACAGACGCTTGGTACTTTTTACACCTGGTCAGAATCGAGGAAATGTGTGTTTGTGTTGCAAAGTGTCACTTTTGTGCTTGGTCAGTGGTTTGCTACATTTGAGGTCAGTGCAAACTGCAAACTGCATGTACAACTACAGTTTTTGGAATACCTACAAAACCTCTAGTAAACCTCTACTCTAGTAATGTATTTACCGCTGCAAACTACATTTGACTGAATTAACAATTAAAAATGAGAATGGAATTTGATTGACTGAGGAAAAATGTACAAAAAAATCACGATTTTTAAAAAAAATATTATTTTATTGAAATGTCAGTGAATATCTGAGTGTTCAAAACTTTTTATCTCAGTGTTTTATTGGGTAATATAATATTTACCGGGGGGGTGGAGATGGATTTTTGTCCATATTGGTGATCTGTATGGATGTAGCTCAACTTTCCATAGTTTAAGTCATTTTGTCAAAATAGTTAAGACTGACTCAATACTGACTCAATACCACCTCTGCTGGTTACCACAAAGTAGTGCACTACTCTGTAAAAAAAACAAAACAAAAAAAAAACCTAAACTGTATTATGGAAAGCAGGAAGTGAACAAATGTAACAGTTACTGATTGTAAAAGTACTTTTTAAACATTAAAAAAAATGTAAAAACATTTAAAAAATGTTTTACATATTTTTTTTAACAAATTAAAAAAAATAAAAAAAAAAATAAAAAATAAAAACTATATTAGGAAAGTTGACAAAAATAAAATAAATAAATAAACATTAAAAAATTGACTTAAACTATATTCGGAAAGCAGGAAGTGAACAAATGTAACAGTTACTGATTGTAAAAGTACCAGATGGAGGGGTAGGATTTAATAAGCTTTGCTTCTTCCTACTCCTTTTGGACGTGTGGAACTGGGAACTGATTATGGGATGCACTCAATTGGAATCTGATGCATGTTCAAATGAAATTAAACCATTACCATTACCATTACCATTACTCTTCGCTCCAGGAAATCAGTATCAGTAATCCATTCCGCACAACCGACCAAAAACAATAATTGAATCGGTTCTATCCATCCCTCGTCAATATGTTTATTGTATTAAATTGATTATTTTAAGTATTTTAATGTCTGAAAAACCAGAAAGTAGGCAAGGAAAGTTTATTTCTAGAGAACCATTCGTACACAAGTGCTTTACAGAAAAGAAGGCTAGGAACGGTAGAATGATTTTCCATATGAACTCTAGAATCATTCTGAATAATTTAATAATATTCCATAAAACAAACAAAAATGATGGAGTGCCATCATGAGTGGAGGCCCCAAGTGGAGGTGTTTAGTATCTACGTTCCTCCCTACCTACGGTCATTGACTTTGGCTAGTGACCAAAAGGACAAGATCACATCGGTACGTAACGGTCGACATCTACTTTATCCAACGTTTTTCCCAACTATGGTCATGACCTTTCCATCCACATTTCCCAGGAAGAACGTTTTAATTCCAACAATCCTTTTGTGAATCCTTATTTATTTGCAGCCGGGCACTCAGGTCGCCTTTAAACCTTTGCAGGAAATGCTTGAGTTAAAGACATTATCCGTGTGGAACTCACGTGGTTTACAGGAGCTTGTGTGGACCTTCAGTCAGTGGGATCGGTGATGATCGCTGTTGAGTCGGTCCCCGCAGAATAAACAACGAGCATCTTCCTTTTTTTTATTGTTGCTAAAATGGTTGCTCAAATAGTCGAACATTTCAGCTTGATTTAGGGCCTTCCAAAAACTGCCATCTTTTTAGCAATTAGCTTTGGCGCATGGTTGGCTGCATTAATTATTCATATTTCTGTGGGCTTTAGCAGAGATCTGCTGAGGCTTTCCGTCTTTTCCCAGAGTTGCGACCCCCCCCCCCCCCCCCCCTCAACCACAACTTGTAATTAGACTTAAGGTTGTGAGAATTTCATGCGGCGGCGTGAAACGATGAAACAATTAGAAGACTCAATGTTTTATTGACAATCTTCCGCCCACACTCGGGGGACCGAGCAGCCCGTTACTGTCGCTTTAAAACTCAAGGTGATAAAAGCAGGAAAGCCTTCACACAGCAGCCTGTCAGAGGATTCAATGTTTTACTCATTTTAGCCTTCTGGAAGCTGGACCCGGAGCGGCAGTGTGGACGCAAACTGGTTCAAATCCAAATTGACAGCTTTGAGTTGTGTAGTTTTTGGATCCCAAGGTGTGAGTACAAAAGGGAATGTTGTGCGTCAATATAAACAAACCTCTCAGACGTCGCAGTGTTTGACGTAAACACACTCGAGTGTCCCTTGAAAGTAAGACCACTGTCCAAAACCTCTTTAGTGGGACGGCCAAAAAAAAAAAAAAGTCACGGCTGCTTTGTGCTCGCTTGTGATTTAAGTCACATCCCAGCCCCCGTTTGGTACACGCCTCCCCGCTCTCTAGCTCTCTGTCTGCCGAGCACGTAGGAGAGGCAAGTCATCCAGGGTGAGAGGGGGGGCGACGTCCCTGCAGGGAATCGCAATGAGACCTTCACTACTGTCCTTCCCACGACACTACTGCAGTACAGTTGCACAGAAAAAACAACGCACATTTCTCCATTGTAGTGTTTTCCTAATGTACTGGATTTTCAGAAGTAGAAGTGTCCTAATATTTTTCCCATGACTATACTGTTGCTGTAATATGGGTGAATATGAGTGCTTTATTTATTACTATTATTGTTTTTTGGGCCATAACGATCCCTTAAACAAGCGTGCAGATATGGATGTTCATCTTGTTACGTTTGGAGCTTGCCAGTTGCTCTATTGTTTAATTTCATTTGAAGTGCATCCCATAATCAGTTCCCAGTTCCACATGTCGAAAAGGAGTAGGAAGAAGCAAAGCTTATTAAATCCTACCCCTCCATTTTGGTACTTTTACAATCAACTGTTAAATTTGTTCACTTCCTGCTTTCCTAATATAATTTTAGGTTTTTTTTTATAATTTTTTTTTTTGGTATAGATCAGATTAGGAGTAGGAAGAAGCAAAGCTTATTAAATCCTACCCCTCCATTTTGGTACTTTTACAATCAACTGTTAAATTTGTTCACTTCCTGCTTTCCTAATATAATTTTAGGTTTTTTTTATATATATATATTTTTTTGGTATAGATCAGATTAGGAGTAGGAAGAAGCAAAGCTTATTAAATCCTATCCCTCCATCTGGTACTTTTACAATCAACTGTTACATTTGTTCACTTCCTGCTTTCCTAATATAATTTTAGGTTTTTTTTATAATTTTTTTTAAATTTTTTCATTATTATTATTAATTTTTTTGGTATAGATCAGATTAGGAGTAGGAAGAAGCAAAGCTTATTAAATCCTACCCCTCCATTTTGGTACTTTTACAATCAACTGTTACATTTGTTCACTTCCTGCTTTCCTAATATAATTCAGTTTTTTTTTTTTATAATTTTTTTTTTATTATTATTATTTTTTTTGGTATAGATCAGATTAGGAGTAGGAAGAAGCAAAGCTTATTAAATCCTACCCCTACATCTGGTACTTTTACAACCAGTAACTGTTACATTTGTTCACTTCCTGCTTTCCTAATATAATTTAATTTTTTTTTTATTAAAAAAATTTACTTTTATTTTTATTATTATTTTAACAAGCTTAAAAACATCCATACTCTGCTGCGATGGTTAGAATTCAAGATAGTCATACTTTTTTTTTTCCTTCTTTTCAGCTCCCAAACCAGACGACCACCCCAAGACTTGCAGTCCTAAGCAGTTTGTGTGCATGGACCAGGAGACCTGTATCTCCAAAGGCTGGCGCTGTGATGGGGAGAAGGACTGTCCAGACGGGTCAGACGAGTCTCCAGACATCTGTAAGTCCGCACAAGTGGTTTGTACCTCATTGTTTTTTTATGTCCCATCAACACCAAACGTCATGTTCCTGGAAGAACACGTGGCTTGATATGATCCATTTACCAAAAGAACCTATTACGCAATAGCTTTGAGTATCACGGACCTCCACGACAATCTTCAGCCAACCGTTCCCGTTTGTCCTGCCTCTTTAAAATCTCTGCGGTTCTTTTTCGTTCTATGTGGGCGTTTACGGCATGTTCACTATCAGCGTTTGCCACACCTTAAATCTGTCACGCCACAAGCACTTTTATCAGTCGTCTGGCAAGTAGAGATTGGCAGATGACACCCGCCCATTAAGGGTCTCGTTAGTGTGGGTGAGAAGAGCGGCGTTGGAGTGATAGGATAAAATCACATATTGCATACCGTATTTTGTGGCACTTTTTTTCATAGGTTGGCTGTTCCTGCGACTTATACTCCAGAGCGACTTATACATGAAAGAAGTGGACACCTTTTGTGTTCATGTTTATTTTTTGTGTAGCTGAATTAGCATTGTGTTAGCGTTTCTTACACATATTCAGCCTGTTCTATATTATTTATTGTTAGATCTTGCCTTCCAAGATGATTTAATGTCAGTTTTGGTCAAGTACTTACCCGCAAAAAATACGACTTGTACTCCAGTGCGACTCCATTTTTTTTTTTTTAGCTAATTATGCATTTTTGGCCTTGTGCGACTTATACTCCGGAGTGACTTATAGTCCAGAAAATACAATACTTTCATTCTGACCCGGAAAGATGGTTGGTGGTGTGCATATGCTATGATATTTTTGCGATGCATCACAATATGTTGATATGAAACGATATGAAATTCTTGTATAAAAACCCATCTAAATAACAGCCTGTACTCAGAGTGGGCGGGACATAAAGCGGAAGTTGGGGTGCTTTAACCAAAAATGGGCGGAACTTAAAGCTGAAATTGACATGGATTGATTAGAAGTTGCCATATGTATTCTTTATTATTCAGCTATGTGTGATTCTTGACTTTATTCTGTAATTTTTGATATATATTATAATTATTTCATATTTCATATTTCATATACATGGCAGTAAACCTAACAATAATGTGTCAGCCATGCACGATGCCGCTACAGCGGTGGCATATGTGCGTGCTTTTGTCTCCTGAGGCTTTTTTGATGTCCACCTTTGGTACCCAGGCTGGATGGAGGAAAGTGTACCGTACTTCCCAGCATCCCACTTGCCGGGACGCCTAATTGCCTGTCTTTTCCCAACCGTTCACGTGGGCTCTAATTACCTTCAAGGAGATGAAAGACACAGGAAGTGATGTCAGAAGTCACTGAAGCTGAGCGAGGAGGACATGACGGACATGATGAACGTATTGGTCGGCTACGTCGCTGATGTTCACTCACCTCAAGGATAGCTGAAGGTGCCTCCCTCCCTCCCGTAGACGCCCGTGTATGGGTTTGACCTTGTGGTCTTCCCCTCACAGCGTTCAGCCTTAGGTTGCAGGAAGTGGTTAACAAGCGTCCTCGGTGCTGAAGTTTATGAACGTGGTCGGTGTAGGAGATAAGTTTTTATCTACTTCCAGCTGCTTGAGTCATCCTGATGGTATCTCCTGCAGAGATCAATTCAAATGAAAGAGAAGGTGTTCCCGTCATCCATGGGTGTTTGAATATAGGTATTCTTTTATAAGTTGTGGCTTTATAGGTCAACCCTGGACATGGACTATAACTCTTTTCATTTCTTTGTGGCTGGAAGCTGTAATGTTCCACTCCACGGTATCCACTTTGCTGTAGAAGTCTGTTTTCTTCCTGGTCTTGGTCCCCTTTTGTAGCCTCATGTAGTCTGTATAGAAAAGCAAATAATAGAGGTCCTTGTTGTGTTTCGAGTTGAGTGGAGTGGATACCGAGCTCTCCTTTTTCCTTACAACCAAGATGCTCGTTTGCCGTCAGCGTTTTTTTTTTACCTGAGAAATGGAAGACACAACTATCCCGATGAAAGCGGACATCGTAAGTGTTGTCGCGGCCGCTGTTGTTGTAGACGGAACTAGCATTAGTATGTGTATCAATGTGCTAAGGAAAGAAGTTTGGGTAGTTTTATATCATGGAAATACTGCAACTATTGCGTTTTATCATCAGTGTACATGTTAATGTGGTAATGGTAATGGTAATGGTAATGGTAATGGTAATGGTTTTATTTCATTTGAACATGCATCAGATTCCAATTGAGTGCATCCCATAATCAGTTCCCAGTTCCACATGTCCAAAAGGAGTAGGAAGAAGCAAAGCTTATTAAATCCTACCCCTCCATCCGGTACTTTTACAATCAGTAACTGTTACATTTGTTCACTTCCTGCTTTCATAATCTAATTTAAGTTTTTTTTTTATATTTTAAAAGTTTTTAAAAAATTTTATTATCATTTTATTTATTTATTTTTTATTTTTTTTATTTTATTTTGGTATAGATTAGATTCCAATTGAGTGCATCCCATAATCAGTTCCCAGTTCCACATGTCCAAAAGGAGTAGGAAGAAGCAAAGCTTATTAAATCCTACCCCTCCATCTGGTACTTCTACAATCAGTAACTGATACATTTGTTCACTTCCTGCTTTCCTAATATAATTCAAGTTATTTATTTCTTTATTTAATTAATTTTTGTATTTTTGTAAATACATTTTTGTATTTTTTTAAATTAATTTTTGTATATTTTTAAATACATTTTTTATTTTTTTAAATATGTTTTACAAATAATTGAAAAAAAAATTTAAATACATTTTTAAACCATTTGTTTTTATTTTTTAAATAATTTTAAAAAATTGTAATTTTTTTCATTTGAACATGCATCAGATTCCAATTGAGTGCATCCCATAATCAGTTCCCAGTTCCACATGTCCAAAAGGAGTAGGAAGAAGCAAAGCTTATTAAATCCTACCCCTCCATCTGGTACTTTTACAATCACTAACTGTTACATTTGTTCACTTCCTGCTTTCCATAATACAGTTTAAGGTTATTTTAATTTTTTTTTCAATAATGTACCTCGTACGTATGTGTGTTAAATATAATTAATATATTATATAATATAAAAATATATAATATAAAAATATAATAATACGTGTTAATGCATGGTCTTTTTTTTGCCCTTTATTAATTTTTCGGATCATGTTCAAATGAAATATGCTGTGTCAGAGGTTTCATGCCTTTTTTTCTGCTCTGTGGAACTGTTTAAACTGCGTTAAAAAAAAAAAAAAAAACCCAAAACAACGCTAGCTTCATGTCTGCATGCAATTAGGATGTTTGCGCCGCGTACCACATTCATTGTGATGGAGCCAGCGACTGGGAACAGATGTTTGACTGAGTCTTAGCATGTTAGCACTTTTCCCACCAGGATAACTTAACCGCCATGAAACATCTCCTCCACCATCAAATAACTCTTGGAGGCAGACAGCACCCCCCCCCCCCCAAAAAAAAAAGCTCTGTTGGATGTTTTAGTTGTGGATTTAGCATCAAAATGACAGAAAGAGAACCAAAATTGGTTTCAATCATGCAAATGTTCCGCTTCTCTCCTGCTGGGCTTCACTTTCTTTCATGGGAAGAAGAAAAAAACGTGATGGCTTTAAGGAGCTAACACTTGCAAATGAGAAGCCACGCCCCTTTATTCATACGTTTAAGTTGTCATTAATGTTTACCAAAGGCTCACAATAGTGACTTGTAGAAATGATATTAATTAGCATGTTTTTTTGATGCTGTTGATGATGGCTTCATAATAAAATATTAAAATAAAATAATACATATTGATGAATGAATTTTTAAAATTTTTTATGTAATTTTCTTTTGTAATTTTTAATGTTTTTTTTTATTTTAATGTAGCAATCTGGACCATGTGATCTCACACACACACAAATCAGTGCCTTTAATTAAACTTGTTGTTTAGCCGTTTAGTAAACACGTACACTGCCCCCCCTTCGTTAATGGGCGTGGTGTCCTGGGGACGTGCTGGAAGCAAGGTCTGATGAGAAGATAGCCGCGCCATCGTCATGCCCGAGGTGGCCGCGGCCCACACACGGTTTATCTGTAGTGGTCTTGCTTTTGTGTGATGGCCGGTCACGGCTCGCCAGGCTCTCCGCCGGACGACCGAGGCAAAGGCGAGACAGCTGCAGAAGGCGTTGAGATGGAATGGAGGCCTATAGAGCCATGCGGAGAGGGGATGATCCTCCAGAGAGAAGCTTTGTGTGGGAGAAAATGAGCAGATTAGCATGTAGGCTGAGAAGAAGAATGGAGACCTTTTTTTTTTGTGGTTTTCATCCTCTTTCTGTCGAGGCGGCCTTTTACAATAAAGTCTGGCTATGAATCCTTTCATCGTGTGTAATCATAGTCGTGTAGTTGAATTTGCAGGGGTGCATGGGGGAAAGGGGCGAGGGGCGTCCCGCCCGGGGAAGAGGTTCTGCAGTGAGCAAAGCCCTGTAAATCCTCCCCGGTTTGCGGCCTCCTCATCTTCAGCGGCCTATCGACGCGCAGAGTGGGCGGGACTTTCTCACGCCACTCAGTCTCCTCTTTCTTAGTCCTTCGTTTCTGACCTTTCAGTCTTCTTCTCGGCCTGTTAAAACAAGTAAAGACAGACGCTCGACTCGATAGTCATGGCTGCTCCTCTTCCTCATATCCACACCAGGCTTTCCTCTTGTGGAATCATCTTCCCCTGGATGGAGTCTTCCCGTCTGGAAGTCAGTCTGGGTGGACTCCATTTCAGATAACAAGTGACTGAAAATCACTTGTAGTGACACTTAAAAAGGGGCATGCTTGCAGACAAACTAGTACACAAAGTCCACTACTAGTACTACTACTAGTACAGGGGTGCTCACACTTTTTCAGCATGCGAGCTACTTTTAAAATGACCGAGTCAAAATGATCTACCCACTACAAAAATGCAAAACATCTATTTATTTTCAAATGTATTGAGGATTATTTGTACGTACAATGTATGTTGATGTACCTTACATAACCAAATGAGCCAATATTGCAAAACACACATAATTAACTATTAACATTTTTTGTAATTACCTGAGTTTACTTTGATGACTTGCACTGAATTGAACCAGCCAGGGATGCATAGTCCGGACAGTAGCTGCTGATAGCCAGCCTCAAGCACACTTCCAAATGTTTATCAGTCATGGATAATATCCGTATCATAATATCCGTATAATATTCCATATCCGTATGGAAGTGATATGTTTTTTGCCTTTTTACTTGGTCCAGTTTTTGCCTTTTTACTTGGTCCAGCTCCTTCACTCATTTTAGTGACCATAAACTTTAGCGAGGGCTTTAAAATCTGACGCAATTCGCCGACTAGCTTAGCACTTTGCATCGTTGTTTACGCATGAGCGGTGACCTAAAGGTCAAAATTCAGTTGTCATCTGACTGGTTGTCCTGTATGTCAATCAAGTGACGGCATTGATGCTGGGATGATATTTTTTTAATGTCACGCCGCGATCGACCAGTACCACCTCCGCGATCGACCGGTAGCTCGCGATCGACTTAATGAGCACCCCTGTTCTAGTACTACTAGTTGTGTGTCAGAGCCGCATGGATGCCACTCTAAAGAGCGATTGCACTCTCAGAGCGGAGTAATATAGTCATTTAAGCTGACGACAGACTTTATTGGAGTCAGTCTGGGGCGGACAGGCGAAGGGGGCGGGGGGGCAGACATAAAACCAGCTTTATGCCCGAGAACAAAAGATCAACAGGGGATCCAACTTTAAGGTCATTGCATAACTGCGGGGCGGAGGGGTGGTCCGGTCCAGAGGTCGAAACACTGATGTTTTTAATCTTGTGCATATTCATGTAAATATGACCATTCCTTGTATTCTACTCCAATTGTTGTACTATACCGTCGATGCGGTTTATGGTTTTAAGTGAAGAATCAAACTTTTTTAAAGTGAACCTACAGGGGGTAAATCTAATTAGGAAATTGCTGCAACGTCTGCATGTAACCATGCGCCGTTTGACGACCCTGCACCACCTGAAGATCCATTGTTACGCACAATTTTTTCCAAAACAAGTCATTTTATTTAGGTTTAGTTTTCAAGGGGGTCACCTTGAATGAGCTTAGTGTTTAGCAGGACCCGAAGAGCGATGTGTTCAATAAGACCAGAAAATATCATTTTTTTGAGTTGCTAAGTTGCTAAACTGGCAACGCTGAATTCCTTCCTGCTACGTTATTCCCGATTTATTTGTTATTATACACCATCCCCCGCACGATGAAAACATTTATTCACATTACGTCAACATGGACGAGATTCCGTATCAAACAGTAAATTCCGTTTTGGTCGGGCAATTTCACGATTCCGTTTCCTTTAACTCGAAAACGTGTGTTGGACATGAAACATAATTGGTGGGGTGTATTCCTGGTAGTGGGGTGCATTCCTGGTAGTGGGGTGCATTCCTGGTAGTGTGGTGTATTCCTGGTAGTGTGGTGTATTCCTGGTAGTGTGGTGTATTCCTGGTAGTGTGGTGTATTCCTGGTAGTGTACTGTATTCCTGGTAGTGGGGTGTATTCCTGGTAGTGTGGTGTATTCCTGGTAGTGTGGTGTATTCCTGGTAGTGTGGTGTATTCCTGGTAGTGTGGTGTATTCCTGGTAGTGTACTGTATTCCTGGTAGTGTGGTGTATTCCTGGTAGTGTGGTGTATTCCTGGTAGTGTGGTGTATTCCTGGTAGTGTGCTGTATTCCTGGTAGTGTGGTGTATTCCTGGTAGTGTGGTGTATTCCTGGTAGTGTGGTGTATTCCTGGTAGTGTGCTGTATTCCTGGTAGTGGGGTGCATTCCTGGTAGTGCGGTTCATATCCAAATCCCCGAGTTGGCACCTTATTGAATGTAAATCAGGTCGGCTTAGAGGCAGGGACCGGAGGAGGGCCGCTAATATAATAGCATCTCTCCGACGTACCGTACACGTTTTGTTTCAAGTCGCAGCCACATGTTGAGGCGCCGCCGCGCTTTGAAAGCCTCCACGACCATCAGCATCTGCTGCATAACCTGCGGAGCACCTCGTACGGCTTCCACTGTGCCGTCGCTGCTCCCAGAGTTTTGGCAAAATGGGTCAGCAGATGTTAGAAACGGAGAAGGAGCGAGAGTGGGGTGCAGGAGGGGGAGGAAGAAGAAAAACAGCCAAAGTAAGCTGTTTGCTCTGCAGTGTGGCCTGAGAAACTGAGAGGTGTGGGAGACGCTGAAGCATAGCGACGGCATCTACTCTACTGTATGTTCCAAACTGGCACTGGGATAAATACATTAACCCTTAGATGCACCAGTGACTGGACCCTACACTCTTCCATAAGTGGCTCAAAAATCACCCATACTAGAATCAATGCCTTTTTATGCCAATTTTGCCATTTTGGTTAGGAATAATCACTTGTATGATATTTAGTATTATATTTAGGAGTTGATAAGAATCAAAGGTTCCTATTGGATTCCATAGAAAATGCATGCAGGTCATTTTTGACCCACTTATGGAAGGTTGGGGTAGTAACATAAAAACTAAAATTTCTTAAAATATATAAAAAGTAAGTTTTGTGAGGAATACCTGGAATATGAAATGATAAAAATTTTCATTATGAAGATATTTCAAGAAAACAACCTGACCGGGTCATTTTTGACCCACTTATGGAAGGTTGGGGTAGTAACGCAAAAACCAAAAATTCTTAAAATGTATAAAAGGTAAGTTAAAAATGTGAATGTGAACGTGTTTTTAGACAAATACCTTAAATATGAAATGATAAAATTTTTTTAATTACGAATATATTTCAAGAAAACAACCTGACCGGGTCATTTTTGACCCACTTATGGAAGGTTGGGGTAGTAACACAAAAACAAAAATTTCTTGAAATGTATAAAAGGTAAGTTAAAAATGTGAATGGCATGATATCAAAAACATGTTTTTGAGGAATACCTGGAATATGAAATGATAAAAAAAATGTTAATTACAAAGATATTTCAAGAAAACAACCTGACCGGGTCATTTTTGACTCACTTATGGAAGGTTGGGGTAGTAACACAAAAACAAAAAGTTCTTAAAATGTATAAAAGTTAAGTTACAAATGTGAGTGGCATGATATCAAAAACATGTTTTTTGAGGAATACCTGGAATATGAAATAATAAAAAATTTCATTATGAAGATATTTCAAGAAAACAACCTGACCGGGTCATTTTTGACCCACTTATGGAAGGTTGGGGTAGTAACACAAAAACAAAAATTTCTTAAAATGTATAAAAGGTAAGTTAAAAATGTGAATGGCATGATATCAAAAACATGTTTTTTTTTTAGGAATACCTGGAATATGAAATGATAAAAAAAATGTTAATTACAAAGATATTTCAAGAAAACAACCTGACCGGGTCATTTTTGACCCACTTATGGAAGGTTGGGGTAGTAACACAAAAACAAAATTTCTTAAAATGTATAAAAGGTAAGTTAAAAATGTGAATGACATGATATCAAAAACATGTTTTTGGAGGAATACCTGGAATATGAAATGATAAAAAAATGTTAATTACAAAGATATTTCAAGAAAACAACCTGACCGGGTCATTTTTGACCCACTTATTGAAGGTTGGGGTAGTAACACAAAAACAAAAAATTCTTAAAAATGTATAAAAGTTAAAAATGTAAATGGCATGATATCAAAACGTGTTTTTGAGGAATACCTGGAATATGACATGATAACATTTTTTTATTACAAAGATATTTCAAGAAAACAACCTGACCTGACAAAAACAAAAATTTCTTAAAATGTATGAAAGGTAAGTTAAAAATGTGAATGTCATGATATCAAAAACATGTTTTTTGAGGAATACCTGGAATATGAAATTATAAATTTTTTTCATGACAAATATATTTCAAGAAAACAACCTGACCGGGTCATTTTTGACCCACTTATGGAAGGTTGGGGTAGTAACACAAAAACAAAAATTTCTTAAAATGTATAAAAGGTAAGTTAAAAATGTGAATGGCATGATATCAAAAACATGTTTTTTAGGAATACCTGGAATATGAAATGATTAAAAAAAAATCATTACAAAGATATTTCAAAAAAACAACCTGACCGGGTCATTTTTGACCCACTTATGGAAGGTTGGGGTAGTAACACAAAAACAAAAAATTCTTAAAAGGTAAGTTAAAAATGTGAATGGCATGATATCAAAAACATGTTTTTTGAGGAATACCTGGAATATGAAATGATAAATTTTTTTCATGACAAATATATTTCAAGAAAACAACCTGACCGGGTCATTTTTGACCCACTTATGGAAGGTTGGGGTAGTAACACAAAAACAAAAATTTCTTAAAATGTATAAAAAGTAAGTTAAAAATGTGAATGGCATGATATCAAAAACATGTTTTTTGAGGAATACCTGGAATATGAAATGATAAAAAATTTTCATTACAAAGCATGAAAAACATGACCGGGTCATTTTTGACCCACTTATGCATCTAAGGGTTAAAGTACAAGCAAAGTCACCCGAATTAATAGGTACAAAGTTTATGGACAGTTAACATTGTGCTCTACATAGGAAACTGATATTTGTCTTCATGTTGCACCAGTCGTCATAAATGTATGTCATGTGACCGTCCCCAGGCCTGCACAACAAGGTGAACCAGTGCCCCGTCAACGAACACGGCTGCTTGGATGCCGACGTTTGCCTTCATATGAGCAAACTGTGTGATGGAGTACCAGACTGCTCGGACGGCTGGGACGAGGGTCCTCACTGTCGAGGTAACATTCTGTACATTTCTACACTTTCTCTTCAACACAACGGACGAGGCCAGTCGGAAAAAAAGGTTGTTGAGTAAAATGCTGCCTTCATGTCTTCCATTCAAAGCTATAATCTCTACGCCGTAATCTCCTCAATTAGGCCCTTTAATGAGCTAGCCCGCTTTGGCCTGGGAAATCACAATGAAATTCTTCTTTCTAGGGATAAAAAAAGTCATTAATTTATCACCCAGCTTAGTTCTTTGCTACATATTTTCAAACCCTGTGGGAATAATGGAGGTTAAGCATCGATGCAACCGAAGAAGAATCCCATCAAATCCTCTTCTATTAATTGGAGACAAAAGAAGGATGGCAACGGGAACATATAGGAATATAAGAATGTATCTCTCAAACGGCAGCGGTGCAGTCATAACCACGAATCTTGAGAATGCCGTTCATTTAATAAAAGTTTGCTTCCTCCATTTTTATAATGGCAATATGCATATATGGCTATATTAAGTGTTTTCTCGGAAGAGATACTTTTACAAAATGAAAATGTCCAAGGGCTACTCACATTTGTAACATTTATTTTCATAGTTTATTATCAACTCCAATAAAGTTAGAGGCACAAATCGGAACTCTTTCTTTGCATTCGGCAGTGTGACCAACCACAGCAGAGTCGGCGGGCCACAGATCGTTTTCGCGCGAATCCACGAAATGCAAAGAAATACAGTTGAATAGGTGCAGATTCTAGAAGAACTAAATTATTATGCTTATTATGCTGGTTATTGTGTGTAGCTGCTCTATAGGAGTCCACAACTCAATACAAAGGGCCGAAAAATGAACATAATAGGTCCCCTTTAATTGAATGAAAAGCAGGTTTATCCACATCCATTTATACTATTTATATACTATTTATCGATACTGATGGAATAGAATAGTCCTTTATTGTCATGGTGGCCGATCGGAGAAACCCTCATTTTTATTTATGTGTTATTATTAAGATTGTTTTGTTTTACAGTTTTCAAACCAATTGGAATTATTGGAAATATAAATAATAATTTTTATAGTCAAACTGTCACAAATCTAAAACCATTATTTACAATAATTTTTTTAAACATTTAAAGTTTTTATGTCATTGAAGCTTAAAAATATGTTAATATTTTAAATAAAAATTAAAAAATATGTAAACTCCCCTTTTTTCCCCACATCACATATTGCTATATGTTTGTATATTTATTAGATACAACTTTTCAGTGTTAAGTTACTGTGTGATGACTTTAGTTCCATTCCATTCTATTCCACTTGTCCTTGTTGCGGGGGCAGCGGTCTCAGTGGGGGCTGTGGAGACTGTACACTGGAATTTATGGTAATATGAAGAGTATTTAATCAATAATGTACCTCACGCTCTCGGTGTTCAACATGTGACGCAAATATTTAATAGATTCATGGATTTGTCCAATTTGATTGGAATTGTCCATCCACACTGCCGTAACACAAAGCAGGAACCAGATTCATTTGACATTTTAAATGCTGCTGCAGTTTACTCGATCTCGGTGATGCGGTCCGCCAATCACAACATGAACGTCTCCTGTCCTGAGCACAGAAGGTCTCAGTAAGGCCGCGGTCAACACAACCTATATAATGCATGCATGCACCTCCACGTGCACCCAGACATACGCTAACACGGTCACATTCTTGCAAACACACACCCATAACATCACCCCCCCCCCCCCCCCCCCCCCACCCCTCACATACACCATCAGTGTGTGCAGACCCCATTTCAGGGAAAGTTCTGGTCTTTCACAACCATCCTAGTGTTTGCTTGTACAAACTGGCTTGCTTGTGCAAGCTGCTGCTGAACCCTGAAAGGACACTTTGTCACCCACTCTGTCCGTGGAGTTCTGCTGGAAGTTGTTGACACCAGTGGTCAGAAAGTGGGCGCGGAAAGACAACTCTGGAAGGAATTTCATTTCGCAGCAAATTTCTCTGATGTTTTCGTGTGAAATTGCTTTGCATTGTTGTGATGTTTGGGATTTGAATTCTAGTCGTTGACCAAGAATGATTAGGAGCTCTATGGGGTAATTACTACAAAAGCAATCTTCACTCGCTAAATGTACCGCAAAAAAGGTCAGTAAGGATAATTCATAATGCCGCCTACAGAGAACATACTAACTCCTTATTTCAAAAATCACAAATACTTCAACTTGCTGATATAGTTCATCTTCAAACAGCTAAAATAATGCATAAGGCTAAAAAATAAACAATTAGCTAAAAATGTCCTCCAATAATATATGATCTCAGGGAAGAAGTACATTTGAAACACTTCCATGCTAGGACTACGTTATGCTAGCCATAGCATTTCAGTATGTGGAATCAAACTATGGGATGGATTGAGTAAGGGAATCAAACAATGCACAACGATGAGCCAATTCAAGAAACAATACAAGCAGTTTAAATTAAATTAAATTAAATTAAATTAAATTAAATTAAATTAAATTAAATTAAATTAAAATAAAAAAATAAAATAACAAATAAATAAATAAAATAATAATAACAAATAAATAAATAAAATAATAATAACAATTTAAAAAAATTTAAAAATAAAATAAAAAAAACTTAAATTAGATTATGAAAGCAGGAAGTGAACAAATGTAACAGTTACTGATTGTTTTGCTTCTTCCTACTCCTTTTGGACATGTGGAACTGGGAACTGATTATGGGATGCACTCAATTGTAATCTAATCTATACCAAAATAAAAAATAAAATAACAAATAAATAAATAAAATAATAATAACAATTACATTTTTTATATTATATAATATATTAATTATATTTAACACACATACATACGAGGTACATTATTTAAAAAAAATAAAAATAAAAAATAACCTTAAACTGTATTATGGAAAGCAGGAAGTGAACAAATGTAACAGTTAGTGATTGTAAAAGTACCAGATGGAGGGGTAGGATTTAATAAGCTTTGCTTCTTCCTACTCCTTTTGGACATGTGGAACTGGGAACTGATTATGGGATGCACTCAATTGTAATCTGATGCATGTTCAAATTAAATAAAACCATTACCATTACCATTACCATTACCATAATCCATGCAATATCTCATAATATCTATAATGTGATTATTGGCAGGTATGTTGTCTTTTATCACATGACCATTGATTTGCAGGCCTGCTGTGCATCATTTTGTGGGTGATGGGGCCTGGGGGCAAAGGTCCTGGTACCGCATCCCTCAGAAGTGAATGACATACTGCGAAAGAGGATGACGGGGTCATGGTACCGCTCTTGAAAGCGTTCGGCCATTTTCTTTCCGTCTTAAATGGAAGCTTTATTATTGTAGCGTAATTGTTTATGCATGCAGTCGGACGTCGCCGTCCTTCATGTCCCAGTAACTATGGAATGCGACACGGTCAAAGGCGAACTCCGAGCAGCCTGTGGAAAGGCCACGTTTTCATCTTTATTCATGAGCGGGTCTTGACCCAATTGGGTTTATCGGCTGCAGTTCGACTTGTCTTGCATGAGAAGACCACTTGTGTCTTTTACTGTCAGGCTTTGACCGTCGCTTCATGTGGGGACAATACGGCACTTTTAGCTCGTAAGGGACTTGTGATGAAGACGAGCGCTACCAAGTATTTGGGAATATTACTTTGTGGATGATGTTTGTGTTTAAAGTCTAAATGTGGAAGTCTGGGGCAACTTTTTGCCACTGTCCAAGGCCGTGATAGTCGCTGTTTGCTTACTGCACAATACACTGCCCTGTTTGTGTTTGCATTTTGATGCCTTTGCCCTCTTTTGACGACTGCACCAAACCTATAAACCATGCCTTTTATGCACTGGAACCTAAAAAGGGCTTCCAGAAATTGTTCCCACAAATAGGAAGCACTGGATTGTCCAAAATTAAGAGAGGAATTAAAGGGGAGCTGTTATGCTTTTCCAGTTTTCTGCCCTATAAATGTACAGTAAACCTCGGATATATCGGATTCAATTGTTCCCACTGGTTTTGTCCGATATAAGCGAAATCCGTTATATGCGTATACCGGAAAATGTCAGTTTTACGCATATATGGGATTTATATCCGGTATATGCGTAAATGGGATTTTATCCGTTATAAAAAGGCACTTCCTTGACTATGTTTCCAATGTACCTGGACGCGCAGGCAACGCTGCAAATGACGTCGTATAGCATATAGTCACGATTCGGCGAATCGGAGCGCCACGATGCGGCCATCCGATATATGCCAGGGAAATTTAATGGAAATGCATTGGAACGGGACTGGAGAGTTTGTCCGAAATAGGCGAAATCCGTTAAAAAAAATCCGATATATGCAATGAATTTTTATTGGAAATGCATTACAGAAAAATCGGTTCTTTTTTATCTGTCCGTTGTGAGCGAATTTCCGATATATCCGAGTCCGATATATCCGAGGTTTACTGTAGTTAGAAAGTTCTTTTCTGGTGTTAAACCATGCCAAAGTTTCAAATAACGAAGGTTTGCGCATTTGGAAGTTTGGGATGGCTCAAAACGCTCGGTTTCCAAAGGCGTGGTAAAACTGCCCCTTTGTGATGTCACAGAGGGACGGACTTCCTTATATGCTTTGGGCGGACGGACCGCAGATGGAATAAATGAAATAAAAGTAAATCAAAGGCAATGCAGCTGGAATATGTGCAGATTCTAGAAGATCTAGAAAGTTTTCCGTGTGGGTTATTGTGTGTAGCTGCTCTACAGAAGACCACAAGGGGTTGAAAAATGAAGACTTGTCTCAATAATTGTCTGTTTGAAGTAGTTTAAATTGAGAATCCTTACTTGATAGCTGCTTTTTGTCGTTATTTGATTATATAATATTAAATAAAGAGAAAAAAATGTACATTCGAAGGGGTACTCGGGGTAGGTAGAGCACAGGGGACATGTCCAGACCTGTCTCCACACCATGAAGGCATAAAGGTAGGAATGTCCCGGGAATGTCCCACACTGGAGTACCGTGATTACACAACGACTTTAGTCAACTTTTCTTCATTAAATACCAGAAATGACAAATGTAAGTGGATGCTTTTATCTCGGTGTATTGATTGCTCATATTTCTATTTTCTATAACTTGCAGTCAGTGATGTGTTCCTCCAGGCTGAACGGAGGACAATCGGGATTAGAAGACAAATGTAGCTAATATACCTGTCAGCACAGTCTTACAGTGAAGGACACATCCGAAACATGTTCTGAACTTGTCAAACATGGCTGATGGTTATGATTTCACCCTCGTCTCAGCCTTGTTTTCAGACGATCCCACTCTTGCGGAAGATATCTTAGGAAAGTGAAAGTTCAAGGGCGCTGTGGCTTCACATTTGTGGGAATGGGAATGCCTCAAGGGAATTTCTTTTTTTCGGAGAATTGCTCCTCAAATATTTAAGTTACTTTGACATCATCTGCAAAGGTTGAATCAGTTTGTCTTGTTGAAGATGTTTCAGTTTTTCGGCCAAAAGGCTTCCTCAGTTCACCAAAATGTTCATGAACTGACTTTGTCCCGTGTCTGTGTAAACAAAACAAGAGTATTATAAAAATATTTTCCATATTCAGTCGGAATTGCATGGGTGACTACATCTTCCTTAATGATAAGCACAGGCATTACATGTGATGAGATTCCAAAAATGGAAGAAAAATGTAAATTGTCTTCAGTACTTTTGAACTTTTTACTGCTTCATGGTCTTACTACGGAGCGTCTGATTAGTGAAATTGAGGGTTGCCATCCGTGCAAAAACAGAATCAATGGCATTGATTGATTGTTTAGGACTGAAGGCCTCCTGGAGGTCTTTGTCTAATTTGTTTGCTTTGTCCATTAACCTCTGGTCAAACATCTGCTGCTGCTGTTTGCTCGGAGATGGAACGTCCTAACAACCCAAACCTATCTTGAAGTTGTAAATACTTTTCACAGATATTGGCCGATTGATTGGAGCACCCGTGTATAAAACCACTATTTAAACAAATCGATTATATCCCTAAGTATTTTTCATACATTGCAATTTCTTCCAATATGTCCACATTGATATAATCCAGAAGTATTCATACTGTGACGTACACTAAAATGGAACAAAAAAGGCAGCGTTTTTTTTTGGGGGGGGAAGCTTTAGCCCTCCACTTGCCAGTGGTCTTTCACTTTCAAAATGGATTTGATATGGGCCACACATTTAGCCGGGGGACTCATCCTTTCAGTGGGGTCGCAACAAAAGGGCCATTGTGGCCCAGTGGGCTACTGGCTTTACATAACGAAAGAGCCTTACTTGGCCTAATCTGTCTCAACTGTACCAGTGTGATTATAATGGCTTCCACATGGGGGGATTCTGCTACTTGTATGTAGTTTTTTCTTTGGCCATGCGTGTATTTGTACACATTTGAGTTTCAGACATTACGTGTGAATTCTGGAACGTTTTGAAAAGGTTCGGAAATCAAAATTTCGAATGAATACAGGAGCCGTTCGGAAGCTGAAGCTGGACTGAAATGCTGTGGAAATACGCTACAACGTAGCAAGAAAGTAATTGGTTGTTTGAGCACAGATTGGGAATTGAACCAACCATCTCAGGGTCTGGATCCAAGCACTCTAACAATGACAATAACAAACCCTAACATCACCTTTTACTCAAGCTCTTCCTATAAGGAACAACCTCTTTCACTTCCTCCTTGTCGAGAACGTCCTTGAGATAACATGCACATTGAAATCACCTCCATCATTGAATACATTTGAGTTCGCTGAAGCGAAACAAAAACGTTTGGAAAAGGTTCGAAAATCAAAATTTTGAATGAACACAGGAGCCGTTTGGAAGCAGAAGCTGGACTGAAATGCTGTGGAAATACGCGACAACGTAGAAAGAAAGTAAGGGGGAAATTGGTAGTTTGAGCACAGATTGGGAATTGAACCAACCATCTCAGGGTCTGGATCCAAGCACTCTAACAATGACAATAACAAACCCTAACATGACCTCCAGCTTTGGTGGCCATTGTTCCTTGTTTTACTCAAGCTCCTCCTCTAAGGAACAACCTCTTTCACTTCCTCCTTGTCGAGCACGTCCTTGAGTTAACATGCACATTGAAATCACCTCCATCATTGAATACGTGCACGTGCACGTCCGATACACTCTTGCACAAACAAGCACGACACAATCCCGTCTAATCCCCCAGAGGAGATGCAGTATGATGTTGTGGCTGGGATTAATAACGTTCAAAAGAAATGAAGCAATTAACCCTTAGATGCATAAGAGGGTCAAAAATGACCCGGTCACGTTGTTTTCTTGAAATATCTTTGTAATTAAATTTTTTTTATCATTTCATATTCCAGGTATTCGTCAAAAACATGTTTTTGATATCATGCCATTCACATTTTTAACTTACCTTTTATACATTTTAAGAAATTTTAGTTTTTGTGTTACTACCCCAACCTTCCATAAGTGGGTCAAAAATGACCCGGTCAGGTTGTTTTCTTGAAATATCTTCATAATGAATTTTTTTTATCATTTCATATTCCAGTTATTCCTCAAAAAACATGTTTTTGATATCATGCCATTCACATTTTTAACTTTTTATACATTTTAAGAAATTTTAGTTTTTGTGTTACTACCCCAACCTTCCATAAGTGGGTCAAAAATGACCCGGTCAGGTTGTTTTCTTGAAATATCTTCATAATGAATTTTTTTTATCATTTCATATTCCAGTTATTCCTAAAAAAACATGTTTTTGATATCATGCCATTCACATTTTTAACTTACCTTTTAAACATTTTAAGAAATTTTTGTTTTTGTGTTACTACCCCAACCTTCCATAAGTGGGTCAAAAATGACCCGGTCAGGTTGTTTTCTTGAAATATCTTTGTAATGAAATTTTTTTTTATCATTTCATATTCCAGTTATTCCTAAAAAAACATGTTTTTGATATCATGCCATTCACATTTTTAACTTACCTTTTATAAATTATAAGACATTTTTGTTTTTGGGTTACTACCCCAACCTTCCATAAGTGGGTCAAAAATGACCCGGTCAGGTTGTTTTCTTGAAATATCTTCATAATGAATTTTTTTATCATTTCATATTCCAGGTATTCCTCAAAAAACATGTTTCTGATATCATGCCATTCAGATTTTTAACTTACTTTTTATA
This sequence comes from Doryrhamphus excisus, assembly GCF_030265055.1. NCBI lineage: Eukaryota > Metazoa > Chordata > Actinopteri > Syngnathiformes > Syngnathidae > Doryrhamphus > Doryrhamphus excisus. The sequence continues at coordinate 8,296,564 of NC_080475.1, read as the reverse complement.
CATTTTAAGAAATTTTGTTTTTGTGTTACTACCCCAACCTTCCATAAGTGGGTCAAAAATGACCTGGTCAGGTTGTTTTCTTGAAATATCTTTGTAATTAAAATTTTTTATCATTTCATATTCCAGGTATTCCTATAAAAAACATGTTTTTGATATCATGCCATTCACATTTTTAACTTACCTTTTATACATTTTAAGAAATTTTGTTTTTGTGTTACTACCCCAACCTTCCATAAGTGGGTCAAAAATGACCCGGTCAGGTTGTTTTCTTGAAATATCTTCATAATGAAATTTTTTATCATTTCATATTCCAGGTATTCCTCACAAAACTTACTTTTTATATATTTTAAGAAATTTTAGTTTTTATGTTACTACCCCAACCTTCCATAAGTGGGTCAAAAATGACCTGCATGCATTTTCTATGGAATCCAATAGGAACCTTTGATTCTTATCAACTCCTAAATATAATACTAAATATCATACAAGTGATTATTCCTAACCAAAATGGCAAAATTGGCATAAAAAGGCATTGATTCTAGTATGGGTGATTTTTGACCCACTTATGGAAGAGTGTAGGGTCCAGTCACTGGTGCATCAAAGGGTTAACTAAAAGGTTCGGGTTGGCCTATTTTATTATTTACGATATTCTGCCCTTTATGTTTACGTTGTAGAGAGCGCACCAGCCTGCGCCTCCCATGGGTGCCAGTTTCATTGTGCCGTGACCCACGATGGACCAAAGTGCTACTGCGGCAACGGCTACGAGGTGGCGGCCGATGGAAAGGCGTGTAAAGGTGAGCAGACGTTTGGGATGCATAGAAACGAATGTTTGTTCATTCATGTACCATCACGTGTCTCTGCTGGCAGATTTCAATGAGTGCGGCGTGTACGGGACGTGTAGTCAGACGTGTAAGAACACCGATGGCTCCTACGTCTGCAGCTGCGTGGAGGGCTACCTGCTGCAGCCAGACAACCGCTCCTGCAAAGCCAAGAACGGTGAGAGAGACCCCCCCCCAACCCCCCGACCCCCGCTTCATGTTGTCGCTTCTTCTCACAACTACCACCTCGCCGTCCCCAGAGCCCGTAGATCGTCTTCCCATGTTGCTGATCGCAAACCTCCATGACATCCGCTGTACCACCTTGAGCGGCTCCGCCTCCAGGCTGCCTTCCATTGCCACCAAGCAGACCATGGCGATGGACTTCATCTACGCCAAGGAGACCGTCTGCTGGATCGACGTGGGCGAAACACCCGCAGCCACGCAGCTGAAATGCGCCAGCATCCCCGATCTCAAGACGGTCACAGACATCCGCACCATCAACATTTCCATCACCCTGCACCGTGAGTATTCTTGTATTTAACGCAGTAAGGGAAGTTTTATGTTACTATGCTGAAAAAAAACACATAGGGGGAGTGACATTTATTTAACATTTTTTATATAAATTTTTTTTTTAATATTATTAAAATATTTTTAAAATATATTTTTTAATTTTTTTAAATATTTTTTTTTATAAAATTAGAACTTCAAAGATGTAAAACCACTATTTAAACAAATTTATTATATCCCTAAGGTATTTTTCATACATTGCAATTTCTTCACATTTCCTTCACATATGTCCACATTGATATAATACAGTAGTATTCATATTGTGACATACACTAAAATGGAACAAAAATGGCAGCGTTTTTTGGGGGGGAGCTTTTAGCCCTCCACTTGCCAGTGGTCTTTCACTTTCAGTATCGAGTATTGTTGTATTTAATCCAATCCACTTTATTTATATAGCACATTTTATAAACAGAGTTTCCAATGTGCTGCATAGACTAGTAAAATAAAAAGTAAAAATAAAATACAATAAATTGAATTTAATCCAAAACTAAAAAATCAAATAAGAAATAAAATAGTAAAATAGATATTAAAATATTAAAAACAAGAAGCAAAGCAATAAAAGTATAAAAAAATAAAATAAAAACAATTTAAAATAATAAAAAAAAGAACACGAGACTTAAAGCTTTCGATGTTGGGGGCCAACCACAGAAAAGGCTCGGTCCCCCCTGGTCTTAAGTCTCGTTTTGGGCACCACAAGTTGGACCTGGCCCTCGGACCTCAGTGACCGGATTCCAGAGTAAAGTACATTACAGTAGTCCAGATGTGATGAAATAAAAGCGTGCATTACTTGCTCAAAGTGGTGCAAAGATAAAAAATATTTAATTTTAGATAAAAGCCAAAGATGATAAAAACAAGATTTTATTTGTGTATTTAACGCAGTAAGGCAAGTCTTGTGTTACTGCTCTGCTGAAAAAAAAAAACACATGGGGGGAGTGACAAGCTCTCAGCGAATCAGAGCGCTCCCTTTTATACCTGCAAGTGTTTGCAGTTCACTCCAATTCAGTCAGAAATTAGCATTAGCATTAGCATTTATTGACATCCTCGGTCTCTCAATGAAGCAGCGTTTCAAAGGTAGACTTGAGAAGATGTTATTAAGCACTCATTTCTATATTTCATCCTTGTGTGTACTACTGTGAGGAGTACTACAAGGAGCTTTCTCCTTGTCCAGAACGGCAATAATATTCCAATCAACAAGTCGTTACATAGTACGTAGAGTAACCACTACGTTCCACCCCAAACCCATTACTGGAAAAAAGGTTCCGTGTTGTGTTCATGATGTGTCATGGCAACTTCCAGGCTGCGTGTACATTCTCTTTACAAGAATCGCTAGTTTACAAGCCGACAAGCCGGGACTTGTTTGGTACGCCGCACGTTTCACAACAGAGACGTATACGGCTCGTCACTCGCTGGCGGTGTTTTTTTTTTTTTTTTTTTTTTTTCTTCTGTCTGCTCTCGTCTAATTTGGCTGGTGAGATAACGTCACTTAGAGAACTTTGCTTTGATTACTGAATAAAATACAGTAAACAAGGCTGACGGATGATTTATGAATCTTAAGAATGAATCACCAACTTCACACGGATCAGTAAAACATAATTAAATAATACAGTACTTACAGTACTTATACTTACAGTACACATACACTAGTATGAAACATTTTCATTGGTTGTTGGGATCGACCATTCCAGTTCAGTTCCAAAGGAAATAAAGTTTATAGGATTTACAAAAAGGGTGCAATAATTATTTAAACAAAAGTATACATGTGCATAAATTAGGGCACCCCATCAAAAAAATGACATCAATATTTAGTAGATCCTGTTATTGCAGAAATAAATTAGATTAGATTAGATTAGATTAGATTAGATTCAACTTTATTGTTATTGCTCATGTACATTAGTATGGACAGATCTATGTAAATAAAACTATACAGGCTATGACTATAATACAGTGAGGATATGTACAGGGATATAAATGACTATAATATGGCTATTGTAGATTATACACATTATAAACAGTATGGGTATGACAATATATAATAACAGTAATATATACAGTATTGCAATGGAGTGACTAGGGTATGGAAATGACTATAATATGGCTATTGTAAATTATACAGATTATAAACAGTATGGGTATGACAATATATAATAACAGTAATATGTACAGTATTGCAATGGAGTGACTAGGGTATGGAAATGACTATAATATGGCTATTGTAGATTATACAGATTATAAACAGTATGGATATGACAATATATAATAGCAGTAATATGTACAGTATTGCAGTGAAGTGACTAGAGTAGAGTATGGTTATTGCAGATTATATAAATTATAAACAGTATGATCAATGAATCAACAGATAGTATATGTACAATAGTGCAATAGTACAATAGTGCAATGAAGTGATGGGGGAGGGCATAGGTTAGCGGGGGGGTGTACGTAGTGGAATGGGTGGGCAATGGGGGGCAGAGTTCAGCAAGGAGACAGCTGTTGGGAAATACTTCCTATGAGGGTCTGGATTCTGGTTGAAGGGTATTTTGGACCATTCCTCTTTCCAAAACATCTCCGGTTGAGTCAGGTTTGATGGTTTCCAAGCACAGATTTACAATAATATTTAATAATAATAATAATATTGGGGACCGAGATGGCCATTCCAGAACTTTGTATTGTTCCTCTGCATGAATGCCTTAATAATAATTATTATTATTATTTGCAGCATACCAAAGTAATCAAAGCTATGTATTAAAATGCACCGTGTTGGCCTGCTGGCGTATTTACTGTACGAATACCAATGTCGGTGGTCACCTGATAACAAGAAAGGAGGTAGGGGTGCGCCTCCTCCAAGTATGGTATATTGTACCTAGACCAGAGAGACCGGTCTTAGAAGGATGTGGTTAACACGAAACCTTGGAGGTTGGCAGGTGATTTATGGCTTTGGACAGCATGACAGATGACTAGTCTGAAGGTTCCAGATGTGGACTCCTCCGTGTGGGAAGATAACAGGGGGGGAGCAAAGCCTGCATATCCCATCCTGTCCATCCTACACCACGGCAGGAAGCTTCACCTCAGCCCACATCCTTCTGTCCTGACTATCAGTCACTCACTATGCTTTGGTCTTAGGCTTCTTTCTGAATTAATCATTAGAAATTATTTTTCTTCAAGATCGTGAGCTACTAGTCCATCCTCGGGACTTTGGTAGTCAAACGCTAGAATATTAGAAAAAAAATAATTTGTTACATCAGCGCCCTCCCTTCTCACACAGTAACCAATTGACCACCAAATCCTACCCCTCCATCTGGTACTTTTACAATCAGTAACTGTTACATTTGTTCACCTCCTGCTTTCCATAATACAGTTTAAGATTTAAATTTTTTTTTTTTAAATAATGTACCTCGTACTGAAGTATAAGGTGATATGATCTATAATCTAATCCGGAAGTAGGGACTGTCTAAACCAGAGGTGGGCAAACTTTTTGACTCGCGGGCCGCATTGATATGACAAAATTTACGGGGGGGGGGGGGGGGGGGGGGGCAGACTATATATTTTACACGTAACAGTCCACCTGGTATTATTGTACCTGTAAAATTGTCATGCAATCTGCTATTATTATTTATTATTTTATATTTATATTTAAATATTTTAAAAATAATAAAATATTATAATAATTACAATAAAATTAAAACAATAATTATTATATTATTATTATGTAAAATATGCAAATATAACAATAATATTATATATAATTAATATAATAATTAGCATTAATATAATAATTATAATAATCATAATAGCTCTAATAATAATTATAATAATCTAATAATCTAATAATAATAATAATAATAATAATAATTATTATTATTATTATTATTATTATTATTATTATTATTATTATTATTATGTGCTTGTGTCCCTTTTTTCAGGATCACTTTGTAAACAACAGACCATGTCAAACAACGAAATTGATAAAACCATCAAAAGGTTGGCTCAGGCCATGATGCCAGGTTGTATGTTGAGTTTAAATTCAATACTTTGGAAAGATTGGGCGGGCCGTATTCAAACACTTGGCGGGCCGGATGTGGCCCCCGGGCCGTAGTTTGCCCACCCCTGGTCTAAACAGTCCAAAGTTTCTCAAGAAAAGAGGTTACTTCAAGACGCCTCTCAATGATAAGTAGCATTAGCATTTTAGCATTAGTTTCTTTTGCGGTACTGCCAGCGTGTAAAAAAAAAAAAAAACCTCGGGTAGAACTATTAGCAACCCCGCTTCCTCTACGCTATAATGCTACACAGACTAGCGCTTTTTCTCCATGACTTACACAAAGTAAAGACGGTTAGGACACTGATAGATTGTTACTTCCTGCTTCCTCTTCTGACTCTTCCACACCACCGAGTAACGTTAGAAAGGCATAAGGCTTCAGCAAGTTTGTTGGCTAGCCTAGCTGCCTGATGGTAGCGTCTTTACGAAACCAATACAGTGTTTCCTTTAGCTAGCATAGCTAGCAAGCAAACGGCGGTGCAGCATTTTGAGGAAGGCAAGGAAAGCAGAGCCTGGGGGAGGGTAGAGAGTTTATATAGAAGGGGAGGGCATAGAGTCCGCCCCTCTGTGACATCACAAAGGAGCAGTTTAACCACGCCCCTTTGAAACCGAGCGTTTTGAACCATCCCAAACTTCTTCCAGGGCTAACTTCCAAATACCCAAACCTCATTATCTGAATCTTTGGCATGGTTTAACACGAGAATACTACATTCTAATATTTATATTTATATATTTAACATTTTTTTTGTAGGAAAACATATCATTTAAATTAGTTTGATGATCTGAAACATCTATATGTGATAAATATACAAAGAAAAAACACATTTAAATGTCTCTTTTTACACAAGAAGACCACAAACTCCATGAATCCAAATTAGACTCCCGTTCAAAGGCTGTAGTTCCTCTCTAAAGCCCATTGAGAAGAATGAGATATTGATTGGCCGCTTTTGTATGCAAGAGCTCCTTGGTTTGTTAGAACGTTTCCTCAGAGTTTGGCACCCTGGCAGGCATTAAGGGCAGGAAGTGAATGTGGAGATGTGGAGAAAGGTCTGAGTTTGCCAACACGCTATCCACTTACCAAATGCAGAATTCATAAAAATGTCCAAAAAAAAACGAAACGGCTTCCTCGAGTTGTAGCTTGTTATACAACGGAGCAGTTAAACGGTTACACAACAAGCCTCTCCCGTGTAGGAGGCTAATCAATACCTTGTGGAGGGTGTTTTTAGAAGCCTATTGGCTTCAAACGGATACCACTGGGAGTATCGTGATACCTCTTAGCTTTTTATGGCAAAGCTTCTCTCCTGGTAAAATTCTTGTTTTAATGTTTCGAAACATCTTCCTGTCTTTGGTATTTTGAATAGGATTACTTTTAACGCTTTGTGTCTTCTCACATGCTTTCCTTCTGAAGAGCAGTTTGCTCCCGCTTTTGCAGATGTCTCCTGAATTACTTCTGGCTTGGAGACGCACCAACGTTCCATGTTTGCTTCATAAATTTATGTCAGCTTCAACCCTTTGGGTCAGAATGATCTGCTTTTATGACTTTTATAGTTAAGCTAACTTAAGCGTACTCTTGATCCCACTCGGTTCTTGCAAATTCAAACTCCCGAGCGTGATTGGAATTTGGGGGCGGGAGATTTGGACATGAGGCCCAGATGTGTGTGTGTGTGTATATACGATGTGTACTTTGTTATGAAACATGCATATCCTGCATGGCTGTCGTTGTTTTTGGGTGGTTACTGCTTAAAGACGGTAGAGAAGACGCATCCACGGGCTGACTGCGGCGTCCGTTGATGCTGTTGACGCTGTTGATGCTGTTGTCCTCCTGTGAAAGAAGGGATGCCAAAGTAGTTTTATGGAAGTAAATGTGTGTCGCGCTTTAAAAGGAAGTGATAGCAGCTGTTACAACACCAAGTCGAATTTCTCTTCCTATTTTTTGAGGGCGTCTTGCATTGCGTTTTTAACTCAAAAGTGTGACTTGTTTTGTATGCTAGCTGAGATTACCGTTTTCATGGAAGGTTCCTCTTTCTTGCACAATTTGGTCATTTCCTCATAGTTTAATGTAATTTGAACATTCATTCATTCATTTTCTACCGCTTTTCCTCACGAGGGTCGCGGGGGGTGCTGGAGCCTATCCCAGCTGTCTTCGGGCGTAAGGCGGGGTACACCCTAGACCAGGGGTCGGCAACCTTTACTATGAAAAGAGCCATTTCACCCACTTGCCCACTAAAGAAAAATAGCCTGGAGCCGCAAAACGTTGTATGTTTAAAACAACATTGGAGGGAATTTGGGGGTGTCAAAGTAGTTCAGATAAAAAAAAAAGACGAGTTGGAGTACTCTTGCTAGTACTGGAGATAAACTTTTGTTTTTAAATGAGCTCTAATTTATTTTTTAGAATCGTCAAATAACTCATTAATAATAATTAATAACTCAAATAACTCAAAGTATTACTCATTTCCCTTCATGTTAACCTGTCAGAGAGAACTGGATAGCATCCTGTCTGCTCATTCAGTCACCAGTCAGAACTCAGTCAGGATGCATTCATGGTCTCACACAAAGTTGGATTTTTGTAAACTCATAACAAAGACGTGCATTTTCACCACACGGGTGCTAAAAAATATTCAAGCATTGCAAAGGGAGCCGCAACAAAGAGGCTGGAGAGCCACATTTGGCTCTGGAGCCGCGAGTTGCTGACCCCTGCCCTAGACACATATAGACAAACAACCATTCACACTCACATTCATACCTATGGACAATTTGGAGTCACCAATTAACCTAGCATGTTTTTGGAATGTGGGAGGAAACCGGAGTACCCGGAGAAAACCCACGCATGCACGGGGAGAACATGCAAACTCCACACAGAGATGCCCGAGGGTGGAATTGAACCCTGGTCTCCTAGCTGTGAGGTCTGCACGCTAACCCCTAGACCACCGTGCCGCGTTATTTGAACATGCTTCACATAATTTAAGTCAAAGTTCCACACATCCAAAAAGGAGTAGGAAGAATCAAAGCTTTTAAATGGGACCTATTATGCTTATTTTTTGGGCGCTTTGTATAGAGTAGTGGAGTCCTATAGAGTAGCTACACACAATAACCCAAACAGAAAGTCGTTGCACCTATTCAGCTGTATTTCTTTGGAACATAGGGCATAGAGTCCGTCCCTCTGTGATGTCACAAAGGAACGGTTTTACCACGCCTTTTCAAACAGAGCGTTTTGAGCCGTCCCAAACTTTTTTTATCTGGGCTCACTTCCAAATACGCAAGCCTCATTATCTGAATCTTTGGCATCGTTAAACATGAGAATACTACATTCTGACTATATTTATAGGTCAGAAAAGTGGAAAAAGCATAATATGTCCCCTTTAAATTCTACTCCTTTTTATCTGTTACTATTACAATATGTTACTATTATTTATTCACTTCCTGTATTCCAGATATTATTTTTTTAAATACATAAAGAAGCATAGGTTAATGTAACCATATTGTGATGTTATGGTGATTTTTTTACAACCATAATAAATAATGATCACAGATATAACCATCAAAATGGTGATTATATAATAACAAAATAAACACAACATGACTTGTTGAATTCGTTCATCCTTGGTCATTAAGTTCCGTTCACAATTCCAAATAATACCAACTTCAGGTCTTTCGTAGCTTTTCGACTTAGACAGACCAAAGTTGAAAAGTGACATTTTGTGCTTGAATGTTGGACTAAAATGACTTTACTTTTATTTTGAACGCTTTTCTGTTCCTACTTTCAGATGTGGAACAGATGGCTATTGACTGGTTGACCGGAAACTTCTACTTTGTGGATGATGTGGACGACTGGGTGTTTGTCTGCAACAAGAACGGCCAGACGTGTGTCAGCCTGCTGGACCAAGAACTGTACAACCCTAAAGGCATCGCCTTGGACCCGGCTATGGGGTGTGTGACTCCTTCTTTGTGCCCTAATGTGACCCCTCGGGTCTTTTCCAGCAAGAGAAATTGCTGTGCTTGTTAGAAAGTATTACTGACTTGGCATGTTTTGGTCGAAAAAAAAGCTTGATGGTCGTTTCAGGTTCCTGTTCCCGAGTTCCTTTTTTCGCAAGTGTCACTGATTTGAAATGACAGCTAATGACTTGAGTATGACTGATTGGTCTCGCTCGTGACATCGCTTGTCAACGGAATTGCCTTTTGGTTTCTATTCCAGAAAAGTCTTCTTCACCGACTACGGGTCCACTCCGAGGGTGGAGCGCTGTGACATGGACGGTCAGAACCGCACAAAGCTGGTCGACACTAAGATTGTTTTCCCTCACGGGATCACGCTGGACTTAGTCAACCGGCTGGTGTACTGGGCGGACGCCTACCTGGACTACATCGAAGTGGTGGATTACGAGGGCAAGAACAGACACACCATCATTCAGGGCCTGATGGTGAGACTTCAATGACGGTCCAATCAGCAACAAGCACCCCACCCCCCATAACGGCTATGATACAATATCATTTAATAACATAAAAGCATGTTTTGCTATCGGAGCTAATTGTCCTTTGAGACACAGTTCTGCTGTTGTCTTTTGTGCATCTATGCAGAGAGTCCAACTCCGCCCCCCCCTCCCGACCCCCCCTCCCCAGGGGATAAGTCATTTTTATTGCTTTGATTGATACAACTTAAGAAGAGTGTGATTTCCCTGGCTAATGCCTCTCTAAACATATTAGTCTGGCCCGAGTGAAGCTTGGCTCAAACGCATCGCGGTGTAATGGTCTTAATGAAATCAGGACTGCGGTGGAGAGACGGAGGGGGGGGCAGTGAGTGGTGTGTGTGTGTGTGTGTGTGTTAGGGAGGCAGGACTGAGGACGAGGGCTCATACATTACTCTTACAGAGCTGCATAGAAACAAAATGTTATATAACCAGAATGGAACTCAGACCTCTCCCAAGGCCGAACAATCCAAATCATAGAAACCTATACAGCAGGGGTCTCAAACTCAATTTACTTGGGGGCCACTGGAGCTCGGGTCTGGGTGAGACTGGGCCAGGTTTCCCCCCCCCAAAAAACACATTTATTAAAAAAAAAAAAAAAAACTTCGCTTGGGTTCCAATTTTCTACAAGAAAAGCTCTGATAAAACATTCCACTGTTCTCAAATATCTTACTTTTTATTTTTCTACACAAAATAAGATGAAAAATAAATAAACAAATCAAGAATAAAGAAAATCAATCAGTAATAAATAAATATAATAATAATAATAAAACACCAAATAATAAAAACTTAAGAAAGCACATATAGTTGGTGGGTAGACAAATGATTTTTTTCATATTAAAACGAACAAAGCATTATTAGAGCCCTGTAGACATGACAAAACACGACTATAGTCACATTTATACTCTTTTTATTTACAACATATTGCGCAACTGCGGGGTCTTGAGACACATGCTAACTCGCAAACTAGAGAGCTAGCGACCTCAACGGTAGCCTTCAAGTTATTTCCTTTCAACTTAAATAGCCAAAAACTTACCACTTCCACACGGATAGGGAGGATAACTATTAACAGTTATTTAACCTTTAACATGAACATGAATCAAACGTAATCATTTTTTCTGGGTACATGATACCATACAGCATCCATATCAAACTTGTGCGGGCCGCACTGACATTAAACTTTCATATCAAGGTGGGGGCCTCAAACTAGTGTCCTGCGGACCACATTTGGCCCGCGGGCCGTGTGTTTGAGACACATGCTAACTCGCAAACTAGAGAGCTAGCGACCTAAACGGTAGCCTTCAAGTTATTTCCTTTCAACTTAAATAGCCAAAAACTTACCACTTCCACACGGATAGGGAGGATAACTATGAACAGTTATTTAACCTTTAACATGAACATGAATCAAACGTAAAAATTTTTTTTCTGGGTACATGATACCATACAGCATCCATATCAAACTTGCGCGGGCCTGCACTAACATTAAACTTTCATATCAAGGCGGGGGCCTCAAACTAGTGTCCTGCGGACCACATTTGGCCCGCGGGCCGTGTGTTTGAGACACATGCTAACTCGCAAACTAGAGAGCTAGCGACCTAAACGGTAGCCTCCAAGTTGTTTCCTTTCAACTTAAATAGCCAAAAACTTACCACTTCCACACGGATAGGGAGGATAACTATTAACAGTTATTTAACCTTTAACATGAACATGAATCAAACGTAAACAATTTTTTCTGGGTACATGATACCATACAGCATCCATATCAAACTTGCGCGGGCCGCACTGACATTAAACTTTCATATCAAGGCGGGGGCCTCAAACTAGTGTCCTGCGGACCACATTTGGCCCGCGGGCCGTGTGTTTGAGACACATGCTAACTCGCAAACTAGAGAGCTAGCGACCTAAACGGTAGCCTTCAAGTTATTTCCTTTCAACTTAAATAGCCAAAAACTTACCACTTCCACACGGATAGGGAGGATAACTATTAACAGTTATTTAACCTTTAACATGAACATGAATCAAACGTAATCATTTTTTTCTGGGTACATGATACCATACAGCATCCATATCAAACTTGCGCGGGGCCGCACTAACATTAAACTTTCATATCAAGGCGGGGGCCTCAAACTGGTGTCCTGCGGGCCACATTTGGCCCGCGGGCCGCATGTTTGAGACCCCTGCTATAGAGATTCCTACAATTTGTCATGATTACACATGGAGAATATTACCAAAAGGGACGAAAGGTATTTTTCTCTCCTTGTCCAAACTATTTTTGGCACTGAAAGCTTAGCAAAAATACAGAAAGGAAGTACACAAATGAAGGAAGTAGTCATGCAACTGTTAAGTCGCATGCTAATGATAGCGGTTCCAATACAGCTTTCTTTCTCCAATGCGTGCTTCAGATTGAGCACCTGTACGGGCTGACTGTGTTTGAGAACTACCTGTACGCCACCAACTCCGACGAAGGCAACCTCAATCCCAAGACCAGCGTGATCCGAGTCAACCGTTTCAACAACTCCGACTTCCACGTGGTGACGCGGGTGGACCGAGGCGCCGCGCTGCACGTGTACCATCAGAGACGGCAACCGCAAGGTGCGTCCTATGGGTCCACGTCTGGACTCTGGTGTTGGTTTTCCGATGGTGTACGACTAAATAACTAACTAACTGGTTTCAGTGCGGAGCCACGCCTGCGCTCTCGATCAGTTTGGGAAGGCTGGAGGTTGTTCGGACATCTGCCTACTGGGCAACAGCCACAAGACCCGCACCTGCCGCTGTCGGTTCGGGTTCAGTCTGGGCAGCGACGGCAAGTCTTGTAAAAGTAAGTATCCACGCTGAGACCGCATGACAACGTCGCTCAAAATGACACGGTTTTTTTTCTCTCCAGAACCAGACCACGATCTGTTCTTGGTGTATGGAAAGGGTCGCCCCGGAATCATCAGGGGCATGGATATGAATCCGAAGGTACCGGATGAATATATGATCCCCATTGAGAACCTCATGAACCCTCGAGCTCTGGATTTTCACGCCGCCAGTGAATTCATCTACTTTGCTGATGCTACCAGCTACATCATCGGGCGGCAGAAGATAGATGGGACGGAGAGAGACACCATACTAAAAGACGGTAAGAACTCGAACGAACAGAGTTTATGCTGCATTTGAGATTGCTGGGAAGTTTGGGATATCTTACTTGGATTTTACAAGGTCTAAAAAGATGACCTCAGTTCGTCCAAATTTGAGTGTACAGTTTTTTTGGAATGTTCTTGACCAACCTTGGTCTGCACAAAGACCTCACCTGAAAGTCCATAAAGATGTTTCCTTTGATCTCAGGTGTCCACACAGTGGAGGGTCTGGCGGTAGACTGGATGGGAGGTAATCTGTACTGGACAGATGACGGACCTAAAAAGACTATCAGCGTCGCCAGACTGGAGAAGGCTTCTCAGACTCGGAAGACTCTCATTGAGGGCAAGATGAGCCACCCCCGCGCCATTGTGGTGGACCCCCAGCACGGGTGAATTGTTTAATGGCCTAGTTTTCAGTTTGTTTGTTTTTTTTACCGTCATATACTGATCCTGTTGGATACCACAACCCTCTCCTTTTCCCAGATGGATGTATTGGACCGACTGGGAGGAGGATCCCACGGAGAGCAACAGAGGAAAGATCAAGAAAGCCTGGATGGACGGATCTCATCAACAAGTGTTCCTCACGAGCAAGACAGTCCTGTGGCCCAACGGTTTGAGTCTGGACATTCCCCAGGGTATACTCTACTGGGTCGACGCCTATTATGACCGCATCGAGATGGTTTACCTCAACACGACCGAACGAAAGGTTGGTTTAGCATAAAAAAAATGCAATCTCATGATGTTCACAGTCAGGACCTTAGATCGATGCCGTTGTGCTTCCGAATTTACCAGGTGGTGTATGAAGGCCAGGAGCTGATCCACGCCTTTGGTTTGTGTCACTACAAACAATTCCTCTTCTGGAATGAGTACCGCGGAGGTAGCATCTACAAACTGGACACCATCACCAAGACGGTCACGCTGCTCCGCAACGAGAGGCCGCCCATTTTTGAAATCAGAGTGTATGATGCTCATCAACAGCAAGGTAATCTTTTTATTCCCGATGGCGGACTAAGACGTCTGGAAAAAAAAACGGACTATTTTTGTCATCTAAAGGCACCAACGTATGCAGAGTTATGAACGGGGGGTGCAGCAGTCTCTGCCTCGCCATTCCTAATGGTAGAACATGTGCTTGTGCCGATGATCAACTCTTGGATGTTGATAATGTCACCTGCAAAGGTAAGGATGAGTGCGCTTGTGTGGGTTCTGTCTGGTTCCTCACATGTATACTAGGTTTATTATGATGGTCATGTGATGGACAGGTGATTGGGGTGGACCAAGTAGGCCAGCCCCACCACATTTATAGCTCAGAAAAGTGAAAAAAAACACAATAGGCCCACTTTAAAGCATTTTCCACACACAAAGTACACAAAAACAATACAGTTTGGTAATGGTAATGGTAATGGTAATGGTAATGGTAATGGTAAAGGTTTTATTTCATTTGAACATGCATCAGATTCCAATTGAGTGCATCCCATAATCAGTTTTACAATCAGTAACTGTTACATTTGTTCACTTCCTGCTTTCCTAATATAATTTAAGTTGTTTTTTTTTGTTTATTTTTTTTTATTTTATTTATTTTTATTTATTTTTTATTTATTTTTTATTTTGGTATAGATCAGATTCCAATTGAGTGCATCCCATAATCAGTTCCCAGTTCCACATGTCCAAAAGGAGTAGGAAGAAGCAAAGCTTATTAAATCCTACCCCTCCATCTGGTACTTTTACAATCACTAACTGTTACATTTGTTCACTTCCTGCTTTCCATAATACAGTTTAAGGTTTAATTGGCCTTTTTGTATATCTTTGCTGTCTGAGTGGCATGCGGTTCTGGTGGTGGTCCAGGCAAAAACTCAGGTGTTTGTTCACTTCCTGCTTTCCTAATATAATTTTTCAAAATATAAAAAAAAAGTATTTTTATTTTTATTTTTATTTTTATTTTTATTTTTATTTTTATTTTTATTTTTATTTTTATTTTTATTTTTATTTTTATTTTTATTTTTATTTTTATTTTTATTTTTATTTTTATTTTTATTTTTATTTACAATGACATAATGGGTAATGGGCATAGTAAGTGTCAATATAGTGATATATATATAGCACATCATGACTGGTTCAAGACATATTTAGAATTGGATGACATTTTTAGCTAATTGCTTATTTTTAGCCTTATGCATTATTTTAGCTGTTTGAAGATTAACTATATATCAGCAAGTTGAAGTATTTGTGATTTTAGAAATAAGGAGTTAGTATGTTCTCTGTAGGCGGCATTATGAATTATCCTTACTGGCCTTTTTTGTAGTACATTTAGCGAGTGAAGATTGCTTTTGTAGTTATTAGCCCATATTTCCACACAGTTTGGACAGTTTTTTGGGGGGGGGGGATTTTCAAATGTTATTTAAGACGGACAAAAGGCCACCTCGCCGCTAGAAGGCTATTGTGGGGAAGTCTGGACTTAATGGCCCATCTGTTTGTGCCCCCATCCCGCAGCCAACCCCTCCTACATCCCGCCGCCAAAGTGCCAGGCGGGGGAATTCGCCTGCAAGAACAACCGTTGCATCCAAGAGCGATGGAAGTGTGACGGGGACAACGATTGTCTGGATAACAGCGACGAGGCCCCCGAGCTTTGCCGTAAGTGTCGCCGTTACTCGGCAACACCCGAACTGTGTCCAAGAGTGTCTCCTTCAGGGAGGGGGTCGTGGTGACGTGTGCTCCGTCTGTATGTCTTGTAAATTCCCCCGTGTTTCTGATGTCTCCCACAAGACCAGCACACCTGTCCGGCGGACCGATTCAAATGTCAGAACAACCGTTGCATCCCATTCAGATGGCTATGTGACGGCGACAACGACTGCGGCAACGATGAGGATGAATCAAACGCCACATGTTCTGGTACGGTTCTGCTACCTTTCACAATAAGTCGTCTGTTTTGTCAGTGAGCTTTTATTTTGGATGGGTTTTAATTTGTAATGGTTTAATTTCATTTGAACATGAATCAGATTCCAATTGAGTGCATCCCATAATCAGTTCCCAGTTCCACATTTCCAAAAGGAGTAGGAAGAAGCAAAGCTTATTAAATCCTACCCCTCCATCTGGTACTTTTACAATCACTAACTGTTCCATTTGTTCACTTCCTGCTTTCCTAATATAGTTTAAGGTTTTTTTTTGTTTTTTTTTTAATTTCATTTGTTCACTTCCTGCTTTCCTAATATAGTTTAAGTTTTTTTTTTTGGTTTATTTTTTTAATTCCTTTATTTTTGTCAAATCAGTTCCCAGTTCCACATGTCCAAAAGGAGTAGGAAGAAGCAAAGCTTATTAAATCCTACCCCTCCATCTGGTACTTTTACAATCACTAACTGTTACATTTGTTCACTTCCTGCTTTCCTAATATAGTTTAAGGTTTTTTTTTTGTTTTTTTTTTATTTCATTTGTTCACTTCCTGCTTTCCTAATATAGTTTAAGGTTTTTTTTTTGTTTTTTTTTAATTTCATTTGTTCACTTCCTGCTTTCCTAATATAGTTTAAGTTTTTTTTTTTGGTTTATTTTTTTAATTCCTTTATTTTTGTCAAATCAGTTCCCAGTTCCACATGTCCAAAAGGAGTAGGAAGAAGCAAAGCTTATTAAATCCTACCCCTCCATCTGGTACTTTTACAATCACTAACTGTTACATTTGTTCACTTCCTGCTTTCCATAATACAGTTTAAGGTTTAATTGGCCTTTTGTATATCTTTGCTGTCTGAGTGGTACGCGGTTCTGGTGGTGGTCCAGGCAAAAACTCAGGCGTGGGAGTGGGAATTCGTTGAGGCCATGGAGCTCGACTTTTCGTCGTACGTCCTACGGCTCAGAAAGGGGAAGTAGTACCTCAGGGAGTACATTGTACAAGTAATGTACAACTGTGGCCCGCAGGACACTAGTTTGAGGACCCCGCCTTGATATGAAAGTTTAATTTGATATGGATGCTGTATGGTATCATGTACCCAGAAAAAATTATTACGTTTGATTCATGTTCATGTTAAAGGTTAAATAACTGTTAATAGTTATCCTCCCTATCCGTGTGGAAGTGGTAAGTTTTTGGCTATTTAAGTTGAAAGGAAATAACTTGAAGGCTACCGTTTAGGTCGCTAGCTCTCTAGTTTGCGAGTTAGCATGTGTCTCAAGACCCTGCAGTTGCGCAATATGTTGTAAATAAAAAGAGTATAAATGTGACTATAGTCGTGTTTTGTCATGTCTACAGGGCTCTAATAATGCTTTGTTCATTTTAATATGAAAAAAATCATTTGTCTACCCACCAACTATATGTGCTTTCTTAAGTTTTTATTATTTGCCGTTTTATTATTATTATTATTATATTTATTTATTACTGATTTATTCTTGATTTGTTTATTTTTCATCTTATTTTGTGCAGAAAAATAAAAATGAAGATATTTGAGAACAGTGGAATGTTTTATCAGAGCTTTTATTGTAGAAAATCGGAACCAAAGCACTGAAAAAGTTGGTATATTTTTCTGTTTTTAATAAATAAAAACATAATTTAAAAAAAAAAAAATACATTTTTTTGGAAAACCTGATGCGGCCCAGCCTTGCCCAGACCCTAGCTCCAGTGGCCCCCACGTAAATTGAGTTTGAGACCCCTGATGTAGTCGGACTTCCATACAGGAAGTAGAGGTGGACAGTTCCATCACACCTATAGCATTCTTTGTCATTAATGGTTGCAACAGTTGAGCAGTCGGGACCAAAAGAGCGGCTTTTAAGATGTTCATTTCCATTTGTGATGGCTTTCCTTTTCGTTGGCGCACTACCGACGATATGTTTTGCTAACCAACAGCTCGGACATGCCCACCAAATCAGTACCCTTGTGCCAGTGGCCGTTGCATCCCAATCTCCTGGACGTGTGACCTGGATGACGACTGCGGAGACCGCTCAGACGAACCGGACTCATGCGGTGCGTTCAAATGCATGACTTTATTTTAATTTAATTAGCGCATATGCTATTATGGTTTATTTGACACCGCCTTCCCGCTTTTTTGTTCCCAGCCTATCCTACGTGTTTCCCTCTCACCCAGTTCACATGCGCCAACGGCCGCTGCATCAACATCAACTGGCGCTGTGACAACGGTGAGCGTCTCGTCCCCGGTGTTAATTTAGCGCCATATTTGACGTGCGCGCGCGCATCCCGTGCAGACAACGACTGCGGGGACAACAGCGATGAGGCCGGCTGCAGCCATTCCTGCTCCAGCGTGCAGTTCAAATGCAACAGCGGCCGCTGCATCCCGGAATACTGGACCTGCGACGGCGACAACGACTGCGGCGACTACAGTGACGAGACCCACGCCAACTGTACTAATCAAGGTAAAGAACATTATGCTTTTATTTTCTATATTTCTCTTTGCTTCTATTTCCTGTGCGTCATTTCCAGGAAATCTTCTCTGTTCAGGATATGTTTTCAGGTTAGCTAATCATTAAGCCGTTTTGTGGCATTTGAAGTCCTTGGACGATCGCGTCTCTTTGGTTACCAGCGTTGTGCCGTGCTGGGCTGTTTAATGTACTGCTTGATCCACGCCGAGTCCCAGCCAAGCGCTGTCAAATCCCAGCAAGCACAAACGAGGCTCAGCACGACCTGTTGCTTTAATGAGGAATCTGCGCTCGGTGTGTTTGCAGCCTGCTCTCCGGCAGCCATTATCACAAATGAAAACGCAATATCACCGCCGTATATCCCGTACTCGTTTTATTGACGTTGTGCTCCGAAAAAGGCTGTGGGGGTCGGTTGCTGTATCTGTGCCAAACGTTGACCTTTGTCATTGTGTTACGTCCTCACTGGTGGCCTTTATCCTCTTGTGCCATCAATCAGAGCACTGTGTGCTATTGTTGTTTGACTTGGCACCGAGTCGGGTAGTTGACCTAGCACACATCTTATCGGTACGCTGATTAATGGCTGCAAAGGCCGATTGTCACTACTTTCTGTCTTTACTTCTACTTCAATCTTATGACCTCCAAGACCTCCCATGTAGTTCATCTGCTGCCCCGTTCTTGTCAGTGTGCATGTTTCCGATTGCAGAATAAGACACTAAAATTAATATACAGTAAACCTCGGAAAAAAACTCGGGTAGACACCGATTGTGGTGAAAACAGTTTCAGAGAGCTCTCTGTGACATCACAGAGTGACGAACTTCCTTATATGGGCGTGCACTGTTGGCCAGATAAGCTCTCTGCTTCTCCCCCCCCAAACTCTGCTTCTCTGTTTATGGTGTCAGCAATGTCTCCTAGTGAAGTGTTTGTTCGGGTGTAAGGGAAAGCTAAGTTTGTTTACAATTCCTAACGAGGCAAACATCAGGCAGAAGTGGTTGGAGTTCCTGATTCCCTACCAGCAAAAGAAAAGTACAGTAAACCTCGGATATATCGGACTCGGATATATCGGAAATTCGCTCACAACGGACAGATAAAAAAGAACCGATTTTTCTGTAATGCATTTCCAATAAAAATTCATTGCGGATTTTTTATAACAGATTTCGCCTACGTATTTCGGACAAAAGCTCCAGTCCCGTTCCAATGCATTTCCATTAAATTTCCCTCGCATATATCGGATGGCCGCATCGTGGCGCTCCGATTCGCCGAATCGTGACAGGCCGCTATACGACGTCATTTGCAGCGTTTGCAGCGTTGCCTGCGCGTCCAGGTACATTGGAAACATAGTCAAGGAAGTGCCTTTTTATAACGGATAAAATCCCATTTACGCATATACCGGATATAAATCCGATATATGCGTAAAACGGACATTTTCCGGTATACGCATATAACGGATTTCGCTTATATCGGACAAAACCAGTGGGAACAATTGAATCCGATATATCCGAGGTTTACTGTATCTGCAATATGTCTGCTCCTGCATATGCTCCTGTGCAATACTATGTGTATATTTTGGATATCTTGTATATATCTTGTTAAATTGTCTTTTTTTACTCTACTTTTTGTATACTTTATTTTTAACTTGACTACTGCACTGAAAGGAGAAGCTCTCCAATCTTGTTTTACATCGTGTATCATGACAATAAAGGCCATTCCATTCCAGAAGAAACCCACTAACGAGTACATATTTGTCATGAAGTACTACCAACCATGAACCTTTTGTCTTTGCAGCGACTCGTCCGCCAGGCGGCTGCCACGTGGACGAGTTCCAGTGTCGTATGGACGGTTTGTGTATCCCCATGCGTTGGCGCTGTGACGGCGACACCGACTGCATGGACCTGAGTGATGAGAACAACTGCGAGGGCGTCACTCACATGTGTGACCCGGCCGTCAAGTTCAGTTGCAGGGACTCGGGTGAGATGTTTTCTGGAGCTAGCGTCTGGGCAAGGCTGGACCACATCAGGTTTTCCAAAAAAAAAAAACGCATTTATTAATAACAGAAAAATATACAAACTTTTTCAGTGCTTTGGTTCCGATTTTCTACAAGAAAAGCTCTGATAAAACATTCCACTGTTCTCAAATATCTTCATTTTTATTTTTTTGCACAAAATAAGATGAAAAATAAATAAACAAATCAAGAATAAAGAAAATCAATCAGTAATAAATAAATATAATAATAATAATAAAAACTTAAGAAAGCACATATAGTTGGTGGGTAGACAAATGATTATTTTCATATTAAAATGAACAAAGCATTATTAGAGCCCTGTAGACATGACAAAACACGACTATAGTCACATTTATACTATTTATTTACAACATATTGCGCAACTGCAGGGTCTTGAGACACATGCTAACTCGCAAACTAGAGAGCTAGCCACCTAAACGGTAGCCTCCAAGTTATTTCCTTTCAACTTAAATAGCCAAAAACGTACCACTTCCACACGGATAGGGAGGATAACTATTAACAGTTATTTAACCTTTAACATGAACATTAATCAAACGTAATCATTTTTTCTGGGTACATGATACCATACAGCATCCATATCAAACTTGCGCGGGCCGCACTGACATGAAACTTTCATATCAAGGCGGGGGCCTCAAACTAGTGTCCTGCGGGCCACATTTGGCCCACGGGCCGCATGTTTGAGACCCCTGCCATACATTTTACCGCCTGAAGACGGCGAGTTGAGGGCAGAAGCTAACCCTAACCCAAAAAAAATAGCCCAAAACTTACCACTTCCACACGGATAGGGAGGATAACTATTAACAGTTATTTAACCTTTAACATGAACATGAATCAAACGTAATCATTTTTTCTGGGTAAATGATACCATACAGCATCCATATCAAACTTGTGCGGGGCCGCACTGACATGAAACTTTCATATCAAGGCGGGGGCCTCAAAATAGTGTCCTGCGGGCCACATTTGGCCCGCGGGCCGCATCTTTGAGACCCCTGCCATACATTTTACCGCCTGAAGACGGCGAGTTGAGGGCAGAAGCTAACCCTAACCCTAAAAAAAATAGCCCAAAACTTACCACTTCCACACGGATAGGGAGGATAACTATTAACAGTTATTTAACCTTTAACATGAACATGAATCAAACGTAATAATTTTTTCTGGGTACATGATACCATACAGCATCCATATCAAACTTGCGCGGGGCCGCACTGACATGAAACTTTCATATCAAGGCGGGGGCCTCAAACTAGTGTCCTGCGGGCCACATTTGGCCCGCGGGCCGCATGTTTGAGACCCCTGCCATACATTTTGCGGCCTGAAGACGGCGAGTTGAGGGCAGAAGCTAACCCTAACCCTAAAAAAAATAGCCCAAAACTTACCACTTCCACACGGATAGGGAGGATAACTATTAACAGTTATTTAACCTTTAACATGAACATGAATCAAACGTAATATTTTTTTCTGGGTACATGATACCATACAGCATCCATATCAAACTAACATTAAACTTTCATATCAAGGCGGGGGCCTCAAACTAGTGTCCTGCGGGCCACATTTGGCCCGCGGGCCGCATGTTTGAGACCCCTGCCATACATTTTACCGCCTGAAGACGGCGAGTTGAGGGCAGAAGCTAACCCTAACCCTAAAAAAAATAGCCCAAAACTTACCACTTCCACACGGATAGGGAGGATAACTATTAACAGTTATTTAACCTTTAACATGAACATGAATCAAACGTAATAATTTTTTCTGGGTACATGATACCATACAGCATCCATATCAAACTTGCGCGGGGCCGCACTGACATGAAACTTTCATATCAAGGCGGGGGCCTCAAACTAGTGTCCTGCGGGTCACATTTGGCCCGCGGGCCGCATATTTGAGACCACTGCCATACATTTTACCGCCTGAAGACGGCGAGTTGAGGGCAGAAGCTAACCCTAACCCTAAAAAAAATAGCCCAAAACTTACCACTTCCACACGGATAGGGAGGATAACTATTAACAGTTATTTAACCTTTAACATGAACATGAATCAAACGTAATAATTTTTTCTGGGTACATGATACCATACAGCATCCATATCAAACTTGCGCGGGGCCGCACTGACATGAAACTTTCATATCAAGGCGGGGGCCTCAAACTAGTGTCCTGCGGGTCACATTTGGCCCGCGGGCCGCATATTTGAGACCACTGCCATACATTTTACCGCCTGAAGACGGCGAGTTGAGGGCAGAAGCTAACCCTAACCCTAAAAAAAATAGCCCAAAACTTACCACTTCCACACGGATAGGGAGGATAACTATTAACAGTTATTTAACCTTTAACATGAACATGAATCAAACGTAATAATTTTTTCTGGGTACATGATACCATACAGCATCCATATCAAACTTGCGCGGGGCCGCACTGACATGAAACTTTCATATCAAGGCGGGGGCCTCAAACTAGTGTCCTGCGGGCCACATTTGGCCCGCGGGCCACATGTTTGAGACCCCTGCCATACATTTTACCGCCTGAAGACGGCGAGTTGAGGGCAGAAGCTAACCCTAACCCTAAAAAAAATAGCCCAAAACTTACCACTTCCACACGGATAGGGAGGATAACTATTAACAGTTATTTAACCTTTAACATGAACATGAATCAAACGTAATAATTTTTTCTGGGTACATGATACCATACAGCATCCATATCAAACTTGCGCGGGGCCGCACTGACATGAAACTTTCATATCAAGGCGGGGGCCTCAAACTGGTGTCCTGCGGGCCACATTTGGCCCGCGGGCCGCATGTTTGAGACCCCTGCCATACATTTTACCGCCTGAAGACGGCGAGTTGAGGGCAGAAGCTAACCCTAACCCTA
Organism: Doryrhamphus excisus; assembly: GCF_030265055.1. Taxonomy (NCBI): domain Eukaryota; kingdom Metazoa; phylum Chordata; class Actinopteri; order Syngnathiformes; family Syngnathidae; genus Doryrhamphus; species Doryrhamphus excisus. Next base: position 8,273,349 of record NC_080475.1, on the reverse strand, counting down.
AAAAAAATAGCCCAAAACTTACCACTTCCACACGGATAGGGAGGATAACTATTAACAGTTATTTAACCTTTAACATGAACATGAATCAAACGTAATCATTTTTTCTGGGTACATGATACCATACAGCATCCATATCAAACTAACATTAAACTTTCATATCAAGGCGGGGGCCTCAAACTAGTGTCCTGCGGGCCACATTTGGCCCGCGGGCCGCATGTTTGAGACCCCTGCCATACATTTTACCGCCTGAAGACGGCGAGTTGAGGGCAGAAGCTAACCCTAACCCTAAAAAAAATAGCCCAAAACTTACCACTTCCACACGGATAGGGAGGATAACTATTAACAGTTATTTAACCTTTAACATGAACATGAATCAAACGTAATAATTTTTTCTGGGTACATGATACCATACAGCATCCATATCAAACTTGCGCGGGGCCGCACTGACATGAAACTTTCATATCAAGGCGGGGGCCTCAAACTAGTGTCCTGCGGGCCACATTTGGCCCGCGGGCCACATGTTTGAGACCCCTGCCATACATTTTACCGCCTGAAGACGGCGAGTTGAGGGCAGAAGCTAACCCTAACCCTAAAAAAAATAGCCCAAAACTTACCACTTCCACACGGATAGGGAGGATAACTATTAACAGTTATTTAACCTTTAACATGAATCAAACGTAATAATTTTTTCTGGGTACATGATACCATACAGCATCCATATCAAACTTGCGCGGGGCCGCACTGACATGAAACTTTCATATCAAGGCGGGGGCCTCAAACTGGTGTCCTGCGGGCCACATTTGGCCCGCGGGCCGCATGTTTGAGACCCCTGCCATACATTTTACCGCCTGAAGACGGCGAGTTGAGGGCAGAAGCTAACCCTAACCCCCCAAAAAATAGCCCAAAACTTACCACTTCCACACGGATAGGGAGGATAACTATTAACAGTTATTTAACCTTTAACATGAACATGAATCAAACGTAATAATTTTTTCTGGGTACATGATACCATACAGCATCCATATCAAACTTGCGCGGGGCCGCACTGACATTAAACTTTCATATCAAGGCGGGGGCCTCAAACTAGTGTCCTGCGGGTCACATTTGGCCCGCGGGCCGCATGTTTGAGACCACTGCCATACATTTTGCGGCCTGAAGACGGCGAGTTGAGGGCAGAAGCTAACCCTAACCCTAAAAAAAATAGCCCAAAACGTACCACTTCCACACGGATAGGGAGGATAACTATTAACAGTTATTTAACCTTTAACATGAACATGAATCAAACGTAATAATTTTTTCTGGGTACATGATACCATACAGCATCCATATCAAACTTGCGCGGGGCCGCACTGACATGAAACTTTCATATCAAGGCGGGGGCCTCAAACTAGTGTCCTGCGGGCCACATTTGGCCCGCGGGCCGCACGTTTGAGACCCCTGCCATACATTTTACCGCCTGAAGACGGCGAGTTGAGGGCAGAAGCTAACCCTAACCCTAAAAAAAATAGCCCAAAACTTACCACTTCCACACGGATAGGGAGGATAACTATTAACAGTTATTTAACCTTTAACATGAACATGAATCAAACGTAATATTTTTTTCTGGGTACATGATACCATACAGCATCCATATCAAACTAACATGAAACTTTCATATCAAGGCGGGGGCCTCAAACTAGTGTCCTGCGGGCCACATTTGGCCCGCGGGCCGCATGTTTGAGACCCCTGCCATACATTTTACCGCCTGAAGACGGCGAGTTGAGGGCAGAAGCTAACCCTAACCCTAAAAAAAAAAAAAGATTAAAGACACACCTGCTGGTCCCCCGATGGCACGGCCCCAAAGGTGGCGTTCCCTTGATCCTCGGTGCCATGTCTCCCTACTTTGTGTGATTGCATGTCTCTGCAGGAAAAGTGCTGTACAAATAAAGTTTGATTTGATTTGATCTTTTTCCACTTGATGTCATCAGCTCGCTGCATCAGCAAGGCCTGGGTTTGCGACGGCGACAGTGACTGTGAGGACAACTCAGACGAGGACAACTGCGACGCCCTGGTGTGCAAATTGTCTCACCACGTTTGCGCCACTAACGACTCCATTTGTCTTCCTGCTGAGAAGCTGTGCGACGGCACCGACGACTGTCCAGATGGTTCTGATGAGAAGCTTTGTGGTACGTTGTCCTTCTACTCATATAGGAGATCGTACTGCCTTCATACGTATAAAATACTACATTCCAAGCAATCCTTCCTGTTTGTGTCCTTCAGACCTGTGTTCTTTGGACAACGGCGGTTGTAGTCACAACTGCAGCATCATCCCCGGAGAAGGCTTCATGTGTTCGTGTCCGTTGGGCATGGAGCTCGGAGCGGACAACAAAACCTGCCAGATCCAGAGCTTCTGTGCCAAACATCTGAAATGTAGCCAAAAGTGCCAGCAGGAGAAGTCCAGCGTCAAGTGCTCCTGCTACCAGGGCTGGGAGCTGGAGGCCGACATGGAGAGCTGCAAAAGCACTGGTGAGGAAAAAAAAAGGCTCTTTCAAAATAAAGCATGCAATTTAACACAATTGGAGTATTTATTGAGACGCTAATATCGGGTCAATGTTCAGATCCCTTCAAGCCATTCATCATATTTTCCAACCGCCATGAGATCAGAAGGATCGACCTGCACAAGGGAGAGTTCAGTGTTCTGGTACCAGGCCTGAGGAACACCATCGCTTTGGACTTTCACCTCAGTCAGAGCACGTTGTACTGGACTGACGTCGTCGAGGACAAGATCTACCGTGGGAAACTGTCGGACAATGGAGGTGACTGTACAACAAACACACTTTTACAGGATTTTAATCGAAAAAAAAACATGCAAATTATTCTAATTATGTTATTATATTATTATTATATCCATTATATCATATATAGTATGTTTTATGTTAATTAACTTGAAATATTGGAGATAATTAATTCATTTTATAGTAATTCCGGGTCTTAAATTAGTATTTTTTACTCATATACTCGTATTTGTTACCATATTATATGATAACAAATATACCATATTTGTTATTATATCGTTTGATATACACGCTGTCATTATGACGATAACTACCAAAACGTCTTTCCTGGCGCATTTGGTACACATACATATGCTAGTTATGATATGCTAATGCAGCATAATTACATCAACACTTACAATGTCTGCTCTCATTGGGACGGCCGTGTCTTCCAGCACGTGACGTACGCTCCGGTCCTCAGGTAAAAAACTTGTTACGTATCCACTCTTCCGTTGTTAGCTGCTACAACTTAGTTAATACACAAGCCAGTTATGTAAATTTCATTTTATTTGTGCGTATTTTAGCGTCAATATAAGTATTTCCCATGACGTCCGTTGTTAGCTTGCTCATATTAACTTGTTTTGTCGTGCTAAAAAGCGCAGAAAAGGGAAATAAATATGTTCATGTTTCACGTAAGCATTGTGAATGATGGGTAAACTTCCCCTTTAAGTCTGCATATTCATTTCATTCATTCTTTCCAAGTGTCCGTGAATGCAGCGGCAACTTGTCCCCGAGTTGAGGTGGTTACGTGAGGCACTCGAATGCACCGTTCCAAAAAAAAAGCTAGCTCAGCGCTGCTAGTTTTGATCCTGCGTCTCCCCCGCAAAAAGCTAAATCCACACTTTCAGTCGTGATCAGTGATTTGTGACCCTGAATAAATCCGCCGGATCAAGGCCGGCCTTTCCTTCTCCTGAGGTGCGGGTCTCCTCGCCAATCAAGGTTGTTCCCATCGCACCACTCCGGGGGGGCACACGGAAGGCTTTGTCTCTTCCCATTTGTCTCAGCGCTCGCCGTGCGTGACTGCAGCCGGCAACGCCGATCAAGCGTAGGAGGCACAACTCCTCTCAGTTCTCCCGGTTCCCAGCTCTCCGACGTCACGGGTCCGATAGTGGATCCGAGCCTCTCCGGCTGCTCCATACTGTACCTATTTCATAATCAGTGCGGTGGCGCTGGATAAACACACCGACAAGTACAGAAAGGCCGCCATTACTGCAGCATTCCTTTCAACAAACCCGCCCGAGCTCTAATTTGAAGAACTTGGCTAATCACCCTCAGCCAGAGATGATTGCATATTCTGGCTTAGCGCTTAGTTTGCACGAGAGCCAGTTGTTTCTGGGAAATCATGAAAAGAGACGGCATTCTGTCATTGAAGGCTTGTTTTTGGTCCAACTTTCAGGAGGACGTTGTGGGTCAAAGCCACGCTGTCATGAAACACAGCCGTAGTGCGTGCCGTTATCCATGACTGATGGATTCCATAAGAGTTGGGAATTCTAAACAAGTCATGTGTGTTCTTTCCGGAATGAAAACAAACACCATAAAACGCTACAATAGATTGTGAAATTTTACAAAGTAAAGAATAAAGATCCTAAAAGTTCTGGTTGGGTTCTGTGTAGCTCTGACCAGTTTTGAGGTGGTGATCCAATATGGGCTGGCGACTCCCGAGGGTCTGGCGGTGGACTGGATCGCAGGAAATATCTACTGGGTGGAGAGCAACCTGGATCAGATCGAGGTGGCTAAACTGGACGGCACCATGAGAACGACGCTGCTGGCTGGGGAGGTGGAGCACCCCAGAGCCATCGCTTTGGACCCCCGTGATGGGTAAAGATACTCAATTCCCCTTAGCTGTGCTAGCTTTCATCATGTCGTTAATGATCCATCTTGTTTGTGTTGTTAGTATTCTGTTTTGGACCGACTGGGATGCGAGTCTGCCGAGGATTGAGGCGGCGTCTATGAGCGGCGAGGGCAGACGCACCATCCACAGGGAGACGGGCAACGGCGGATGGCCCAATGGACTCACGGTCGATTACATGGAGAGACGCATCGTCTGGATTGACGCCAGGTAGTTTTGGGCTCCAAACCGAATACACTTCATCACCGCACGCTACACCACGATATAAACGTTCCAACTCCGCTTCCAGGTCAGATGCTATCTACTCTGCCATGTATGACGGCTCAGGACTGATTGAGGTCTTGCGAGGTCACGAGTACTTGTCCCACCCCTTTGCTGTCACGATGTACGGAGGCGAGGTCTACTGGACCGACTGGAGGACCAACACTCTGGCCAAAGCCAACAAATGGACCGGGCACAACGTCACTGTAGTCCAGCGCACCAACACGCAGCCGTTTGACTTGCAGGTCTACCATCCGTCCAGACAGCCACAGGGTAGGTCGCTATTGTAATATTTTATATTTTATATTTTATATTTTTTATTTTTTATTTTTTATTTTTTATTTTTTATTTTTTATTTTTTATTTTTTATTTTTTATTTTTTATTTTTTATTTTTTATTTTTTATTTTTTATTTTTTATTTTTTATTTTATGAATGTGAATTATATGTATAATTATTTTTATTTTATTTATTAATTATATTTATTTTATATTTTAATATTTTATTATATTTTATATTTTAATATTCTATTTTATATATTAATTATTTTATAATTAATTAATATATATATATATATATATATATATATTGAATTATATGAATGGGAGTGTGAATGGTTGTTTGTCTATATGTGCCCTGTGATTGGCTGGCCACCAGTCCCCGCCTCTCGCCCGAAGACAGCTGGGATAGGCTCCAGCACCCCCGCAACCCTCGTGAGGAAAAAAAGCGGTAGAAAATGAATGAATGAATATTTTATATTTTATGAATGTGAATTATATATATAATTATTTTATTTATTTTATTTATTAATTATAATTATTTTATATATTATTTTAATATTTTATTATATTTTCAATTTTAATATTTTATTTTATATATTAATTATTTTTATAATTAATTAATATATATATTGACTTATATGAATGAGTGTGAATGGTTGTTTGTCTATATGTGTCCTGTGATTGTTTGTCCTGTTTATTTATTTTATTAATATATTAAAATATTTTTGTGTGATTCTTCTGACAATAATATTACCGTGAAGCAGCTAGTGTACCGTCTAAATATAAATAGCACCCCCCCAGTGCAACATCCATGTCGCGTATCGATACCACATCTTGTTTGACAAGATGGCCAAAGGATTGTCAAATGTAACTGTCACTCAAGTGCTGAGACTTGAGTGATGTACAAAACGAGACCGTCGCGTTACGGACTGACAGCTGCCACACATCGCAACGACGGGGTAGAGATCGAAAGACCAACTGACGGACATGTCTTCCTCACAGCTCCGAACCCGTGCGCCACCATCGACGGCAAAGGTCCTTGCTCCCATCTTTGTCTCATCAACTTCAACCAAACCTTCTCCTGCGCCTGCCCGCACCTCATGAAGCTGCAAGATGATAAACGCACATGCAAAGGTGAGGACAGTGTATATCATATATCATACATTGTATCATTTTTTTTGGTTAGCATACATTAATACACTGCATGTGTGCATCTGAATCTTAATATATTTATAATCACAAAATGTCCTTGTTAGCATCCTATTAGCTAGTGAATGCAATACCAAACGGAAATCTATGATGTCATCAACAGTTGACTCTCACAAACGTAACATAAAACTTAATAATTTCATAACACTTCCACAAAACAATCCTAAATACATTAAAAAGTCAAATGAAAGGGATAAAACTTCACTTTCGTAGATCAGGTGCAGGCACCTGCCCCACGCCGCGCCAGCGCAGTCTGGCCCGGCGCGGCGCACCCGCACCTCCGTCCCTCCCACATGGCAAAGAAGGCGTGAGAGAGTTTAACACAGCCGAGTTTAGTCTTAACCAATCAAACAAATGCCTCTAATTGCCTTTGAATGCGTAGGGCCCACTGGACTGCACATCAGAGGCCATAATGCGCATCACCATGTAGACCGCCTCTATTTATGTATGTGTTAGGTGTGCAGGAGCCTCTTTCTATGTAACATATATATGATATACATATTCACGATACAGTCGCTATGAAATACTACAGTCACGAATGCCACCCTGTGCGTCTTGTTGTGTTTGCAGAGTCCCGCAAGTTCCTTCTGTATGCTCGCCAAATTGAGATCCGGGGTGTGGACATCGACAACCCCTACTATAACTACATCATCTCCTTCACCGTGCCGGACATAGACAACGTGACAGCAGTGGACTACGATGCGGTGGAGCATCGCATCTACTGGTCAGATGTCCGAACGCAGACCATCAAAAGAGCTTTCATCAACGGCACCGGCGTGGAAACGATCGTCTCGGCAGGTAAGGAATAAATGTTGATTACGTCTCCAGGATTGCTTATCGTCCGGCTGGTCTAACGTCAGCGATGTGATTGACATTCATCAGACCTTCCCAACACTCACGGGCTAGCGGTGGACTGGGTGTCCAGGAACCTTTTCTGGACCAGCTACGACGCCAACAAGAAGCAGATCAACGTGGCCAGACTGGATGGCTCCTTTAAGAACGCCGTCCTTCAAGGTTTAGACAAGCCTCATTGTCTGGTTGCGCATCCTCAGCTAGGGTGGGTGGTTCTAATCCAGGTCTCCTCATTAGTATCTGGACTATCTTGGAGTTCATGTCCAATTTGTGTCACCCGCAGGAAGTTGTACTGGACCGATGGTGACAACATAAGCATGGCCAACATGGACGGTACCAACCACAGCACCCTGTTCTTCAACCAGAAGGGACCAGTTGGTGAGGAGTTGTCCAGCTTTGGAATTTATTGCGGATTAATTAATCGGGAATTTGCACGCAGACTACGCCGTAGTTAAATATTCGTACCCACCCAGGCCTTTCCATCGACTTTGACAAAGAGCAGCTGTACTGGATCAGTTCTGGAAACGGTACCATTAATCGCTGTCAGCTGGACGGATCCAAACTGGAGGTCTTGGAAGGCGTTAAAGGCAAACTCGCCAAGGCTACAGCGTTGGCTATCATGGGTAGGTGCTAATTGCATCATTTCTAAGGATAACGAGCATCGTTATGAATGATAAATTCCCTCCCTGAAGGAGACAAGCTGTGGTGGGCAGACCAGGCATCTGATCACATAGGAACATGCGACAAGAAGGATGGCGGAAACTGGAAGGTTTTGAGGAACAACACTTCGTCCATGATGCACATGAAGATCTATGATGAGGATGTACAGAAAGGTAAGACACAAAAAATTCACACGCACTCCACAGGGGCCTCAGGAGGACCCAAAAAGGGCATAAAATGCCAATGTGGGCGGTGATTTTTGACAAAAAACGTAAGGGGTTAGTATGTTGTTTTTTTTTCAGTTTATTTCAACTTGCTGCTAATGCACTTTTCTGGTAAAAAAAAAAAACAAAAACAAAAAAACACAAAAAAACTCACACACACTCAACAGGGGCTCCAGAAGCTCCCAAAAACGGCATAAAATGCCAGTGTTTGAATTTGGTGATTTTTGACAAAAAACGTAAGATATGTCGTTTTTTTCAGTTTTTTCTACTTGCTGCTAATGTACTTTTCTGGTAAAAAAAAAAAACACAAAAAAAACTCACACACACTCAACAGGGGCCCCAGCTGGACCCAAAGAGGGCATAAAATGCCAATGTGGGCGGTGATTTTTGACAAAAAACGTAAGGGGCTAATATGTAGTTTTTTTCAGTTTTTTTCAACTTGCTGCTAATGTACTTTTCTGGTCAAAAAAACACAAAAAAACTCACACACACGCATCAGGGGCCTGAGAAGCACCCAAAAACGGCATAAAATGCCAGTGTTTGAATTTGGTGATTTTTGACAAAAAACGTAAATAGTATGTCGTTTTTTTTAGTTTTTTTTCAACTTGCAGCTAATGCACTTTTCTGGTCAAAAAAACATGGGAAACCCCACAAACATGCATTAGGGGCCCGAGAAGCACCAAAAACGGCATAAAATGACAGTGTTTGAATTTGATGATTTTTGACAAAAAACGTAAATAGGAAGTCTTTTTTTTTAGTTTTTTTTCAACTTGCAGCTAATGCACTTTTCTGGTCAAAAAAACATGGGAAACCTCACAAACATGCATTAGGGGCCCGAGAAGCACCCAAAAACGGCATAAAATGCCAGTGTTTGAATTTGGTGATTTTTGCCAAAAAACGTAAGGGATGTCGTTTTTTTTCAGTTTTTTTCAACTTGCTGCTAATGCACTTTTATGGTAAAAAAAAACACACCAAAAAACTCACACACTCAACAGGGGCCGCAGAAGCACCCAAAAACAGCATAAAATGCCAGTGTTTGAATTTGGTGATTTTTGACAATAAACGTAAGTATGTTGTTTTTTTCAGTTTTTTTCAACTTGCTGCTAATGCACTTTTCTGGTCAAAAAAAACACAAAAAACCTCACACACACTCAACAGGGGCCCCAGGAGGACCCCAAAAAGGGCATAAAATGCCAATGTTTGAGGGCGGTGATTTTTGACAAAAAACGTAAGGGGTTAGTATGTCGTTTTTTTCCGTTTTTTCAACTTGCTGCTAATGCACTTTTCTGGTCAAAAAACCTCACACACACTCAACAGGGGCCCCAGAAGCACCCAAAACCGGCATAAAAATATGATATACGTATACTGTATATTTGATTAGTCGGGAAAACAAGTGTCATCTCATCTCTCTCTCCTTCAGCGAGTGTCAATCTTTGTAGCAACAACAACGGGGACTGCTCCCAGCTGTGTTTGCCCACCTCGCCATCCACACGGGCCTGCATGTGTACCGCCGGTTACAGCCTCAAGACGGGACAGCAGTCGTGCGAAGGTAACGCAGCAGACGTCCATTCGCTGGAATCCAAATGAACACGGTGTCTCCTTGAGCAGGTATGGGCTCCTTCCTGCTTTACTCCGTTCACGAGGGAATTAGAGGAATTCCGCTGGACCCGGGTGACAAATCGGATGCCTTGGTGCCGGTGTCTGGCACCTCTCTTGCCGTCGGCATCGACTTCCATGCTGGTGAGCGACGCCAGTGAGAAACAGCATGGCGGAAAGAGACTAGCATGGCTGGGTAACGTACTGGTTCTTTTCAGAGAACGACACCATCTACTGGGTGGATATGGGCCTCAGCACCATCAGCAGGGCCAAGAGAGATCAAACATGGAGAGAAGACGTTGTCACCAACGGCATTGGAAGAGTGGAGGGCATTACTGTTGACTGGATTGCAGGTCTGGTCTTCATGGGGGGGGCATTTTTGCTACATCTGCATGCTCCATAATCCAATTTCATTGCTTCTCGTAACTTTGTCCCGTAGGAAATATTTACTGGACCGACCAGGGCTTTGACGTGATTGAGGTGGCCAGGCTGAATGGCTCCTTCCGTTACGTGGTCATCTCCCAGGGTCTGGACAAGCCCAGAGCCATCACTGTCCACCCAGTCAAAGGGTAAGGCTTCTTGACGGCACTTTGCTGTAGTCTTGTTTTGTGTTCCGGTTTTGTATAATTAGCGGAAAAACTTGCATAACGACGTGTTCTTTGTCAAGGTATCTGTTCTGGACAGAATGGGGGCAGTACCCCCGTATTGAACGCTCTCGACTGGACGGCTCTGAGAGGTTAGTCTTGGTCAACGCGAGTATTAGTTGGCCCAACGGGATCTCCATCGACTACACGGTACGTACCGCTTGGTTTTTTAGTAATGTGTCTTCTTTGTTTGATTTTTTTATCATTGTTATTTGTGTTATTTATGTCTATAGGAGGGGCTGCTGTACTGGTGCGATGCCAGAACAGACAAGATCGAGCGAATCAACCTGGAAACCGGAGAGAACCGAGAGTTGGTGCTGGTCAACAACAACATGGATATGTTTGCAGTGTCCGTGTTTGAGGATTACATCTACTGGAGTGACAGGTCAGACGGAATTTTTTTGTTCTTTTTTTGTCCCGTTCAGCCTTGGAGAGAACGTGACTGCTTGATGATCGTGATTATTTTGTTTCGCACAGGACTCATGCAAACGGCTCCATTAAAAGAGGCAGTAAGGACAACGCCACCGATGCGGTCCAGCTCAGGACTGGAATTGGTGTACAACTAAAAGATATTAAAGTGTTCAACCGCGCCAGGCAGCAAGGTAGGAAAACTATTCACGTATAAAATACATTTCTTATATAATCACCAAATCCTCAGCAACGGTCCTCATTTGCGTCTGCAGGCACCAACGTCTGCAAAAACGGCAACGGCGGCTGCGAACAGCTTTGCCTCTTCCGCGGCAACGGGATGCGCACGTGCGCCTGCGCTCACGGCATGTTGGCGGAGGACAACCGCAGTTGCCGCGATTACGACGGCTACCTCCTCTACTCGGAGCGCACCATTTTAAAGAGCATACACCTGTCGGATGAGACCAACTTAAATGCGCCCATAAAGCCGTTTGAAGACCCCGACCACATGAAGAATGTCATCGCCCTCAGCTTTGACTACCACGGGGGCGGCGGGAGGGGGGCCAACCGCATCTTCTTTAGCGACATCCACTTTGGAAACATCCAGCAGATCAACGATGATGGCACGGACCGCAAGGTCGTGGTGGATAGTAAGTATGGAGTATTGTTTTGTAGTATTATAGTATATTATATTATAGTATTGTCTTCGGGCGAGAGGCGGGGTCCACCCTGGACTGGTGGCCAACCAATCACAGGGCACATATAAACAAACAACCATTCACACTCACATTCATACTTATGGACAATTTGGAGACTGCAATTAACCTAGCATGTTTTTGGAATGGGGCAGGAAACCGGAGTACCCGGAGAAAACCCACAACCCGCCGAGGGTGGAATTGAACTACGGTCACCTAGCTGTGAGGCCTGCGCACTAACCACCCGTCCACCGATAATATATCCTACCCAAAATCATCTGGGTTTTTCAAACATAATGCTTCCTAACTATAACCCATATAAGGAAGTCCGCCCTCTGTGACATCACAAAGGTGTAGTTTAACCACGCCTTCTGAAACCGAGTGTTTTTAGCCATCCAAACTTTTTTTAGGGCTCACTTCCAAATGTCACAACATGGACACACACATACTACACACACTATATTCATATCGAAAAGCCGGAGAAGAGGTACATGGGATTGATATGTTTAATGAAGATTGTTATAAAGACATTATTTTAATTATTATTATTATTTTAAAGTGATGGTTTCCTGCGTTGCGTATCCAATATGGATCCAGATTCAAATGAGCGTCGCGTCGTGAAGGATCAGCTTAGGCTTCTGAGCTCGCGTCCCGCCCGAAGCTCTCCACCGTGTCCCCACCGATCATCACGTGAGGGCAAGCAGCCAGACAGTTTTTGCAGAGGTTCCACCTCTCTCTCCCAAGCTCCAGCAGCTCTCGTCGGAACTTCTGAGACATGAAGCCATACAGGACCGGGTTCACCACCGCCACCGAGGATGCTAACAATCTGGACAAGATGGCGACGGTGTTGTAGCCCCGCGAGCCTTGAATGGTTCCTCCGATGAAGGAGAACATGAGCGCGTAAGACGGCAGCCAAAGGAAAATGAAGACCAGGACTAGGAGAGCTGAAGTATGAGTGACCTGGCTGTGGTAGTTCTCCAGCTGAGAGGAATTCCCAAACAGCCGTGCATGTCGGAGAAAGCAGTAGATCTTCGTGTACATGAGCACGATGATCCCCAGAGGTAGCACGAAGCCGAAGAAGAAGAGACTGACGCTGTAGACCAGCTGACTGAAGTCCGAGAGAAAAGCGAAGCAGAACACGGCTCTGGATGTCGTCACGGTGCGGTAGGCAAACTGCGGCGCCGCCAAAGCCGAGGCAGGGATCCACAGAAGCGCTACCGTCACTTTCACACGTCTTTGCATTCTTGAGCGGTACGCCCAGGCGGGGTGGACTACAGCGAGGTACCGAGTCACAGCCAGCGCCGTCAACGTAAAGACGGATGCGGACGAGCAGGCCACGCCCAGGAAGCTGATGACTTTGCACAGGAAGCTGCCAAAAGGCCAGAATCCCAGCGTGATGGCCGACGTGTGGAAGGGAAGGCACAGCAGCAACAGCAAATCAGCCGCGCTCAAAGCCAGCAGGAGGGTGTCGGTTCCGTGCGGGGGGTGTCCATCTCTTCTTCTCCGGCCTGCTAGGATTGTGATGACGAGGATTTGTCCCACCAGACCGGTCACTAAGATCGTTAAATCCAGAATGAGCACCAGAGCCTTGGTTACGGCCTCCTCTTCCTTGTTGCTTTGGATGAGGACGCTGCTGTTTCCACGCGGCCCTGACATATCCACGTCTAGTTGGCTAAATATGAATATATCGCCCTGTTGATGTTGAGCGTCGCTGTGGAATGTACACAAACACCATCCTCTTTAGGACGTGAAAATGTGGCATCTGCGAAGGAGTCAAATTAAAAGTGTAGTTCAAATATCCTCATAAAAAAGTCAGTCGCACACAAAGAACGCCCCCCAAAAAAAAGAAAAAACACAACCTCAAAGAGCAGTCCTCGCATGCCGACATCGACTCGAATGCATCAGCATGTTCTTCCGTAATCCATTGCAGCGCCTGGCGACAAACCCTTGGAGATTTCAGCACGGTAGTACTCCATGTCTATATCGATTTCTTGGCACCCGGCAACAACGGTCAAATTCACCTGGAGGGGTTTGGTTTCAGTCATTCCACTTGCGGTCGCCTGAGGCTCCTTGCGGGCGTGTCGACTCGGCTAGAAAAAGAGCTTCCGTTGTTGCATTCATCATAAAAAGTGATGATAAAGTCATAGTAAGAAAAGCTAATAATTCTTGTCCTACGGGTGTTATAACGAAAGGCTCTGAATTGTACTAACCTGTACACAGGTTTGTACTACTGTTTCACCAGCAAAGCAAGGGGTGGGGGGCCGGCTTGCGTAACACTGCGTGGAGCCCACTTTATCTATTTACCATCTTGATTGTAAGCATTTGCAGTTTTATCTTTGCAGTTGTGTGCATCCTGAGCTGCAAGTGTAAAAAGCGCATGACGACATGTGTGTGTGTGTGTGTGTGTTTAGATTGCTAAATCTCCTTTTAGGTGCATTCTGTCAACTGGGGATTAGTGCTACACTTAGATATGGTCGGGCTCTTAGTCATTAATCTCAAAAGACTTTGTTGACTTTCTGCCGAGAGCAAAGATCTGCTTGGAGTGTACATAACGTTCATATGGTGGTAGTGGTCATAAATGTGATTGCCTGGGTGGCTAACAGATGAGCAGATGAACAGGGGTGCTCGTTACGTTGATTGCAAGCAACCCACCCATAGATCACTTTGTCAACGTCACTTTGTCGCCGTCGTATGACATAAGTCAGCTGACGTTAAGCTCCCTTCCTGATTCGGTTGAGTTCCCTCACGACTTTTTAAGCACGGGTAGTCCCGCAAAAAATGTGTAGTGACCACATTTCGACTGCCAAGATTGTCAGCGTCCTCACGTCCCCGTTCTCCTCAGCTTCATCGCATTAGCAGTGCTTCTGACAAAGTGTGTCCGACAATGAGTACTCCTCTTTGGGCAGACGAGGTGGACGCAGCGTCCTTATGTCCTGTTCACCTGAGCTCCACCGCATTAGCGGTGCTTCTGACAAAGTGTGTCCGACAATGAGTGTTCCTCTTCGGGCAGACTAGGTGGACGCAGCGTCCTTATGTCCTGTTCTCCTCAGCTTCATCGCATTAGCAGTGCTTCTGACAAAGTGTGTCCGACAATGAGTACTCCTCTTTGGGCAGACGAGGTGGACGCAGCGTCCTTATGTCCTGTTCACCTGAGCTCCACCGCATTAGCGGTGCTTCTGACAAAGTGTGTCCGACAATGAGTGTTCCTCTTCGGGCAGACTAGGTGGACGCAGCGTCCTTATGTCCTGTTCTCCTCAGCTTCATCACATTAGCAGTGTTCCTGACAAAGTGTGTCCGACAATGAGTGCTCCTCTTCAGGCAGATGAGGTGGACGCAGCGTCCTTACATCCTGTTCTCCTGAGCTCCACCGCATTAGCGGTGCGTCTGACAAAGTGTGTCCGACAATGAGTGCTCCTCTTCGGGTAGACAAGGTGAACGCAGCGTCCTCATGTCCTGTTCTCCTGAGCTCCACCGCATTAGCGGTGCTTCTGACAAAGTGTGTCCGACAATGAGTGCTCCTCTTTGGGTAGACAAGGTGAACGCAGCGTCCTCATGTCCTGTTCTCCTGAGCTCCGCCGCATTAGTGGTGCTTCTGACAAAGTGTGTCCGACAATGAGTACTCCTCTTTGGGCAGACAAGGTGACCGCAGCGTCCTTACGTCCTGTTCACCTGAGCTCCACCGCATTAGCGGTGCGTCTGACAAAGTGTGTCCGACAATGAGTGCTCCTCTTCGGGTAGACAAGGTGAACGCAGCGTCCTCATGTCCTGTTCTCCTGAGCTCCACCGCATTAGCGGTGTTCCTGACAAAGTGTGTCCGACAATGAGTGCTCCTCTTCGGGTAGACAAGGTGGACGCAGCGTCCTCATGTCCTGTTCTCCTGAGCTCCACCGCATTAGCGGTGCTTCTGACAAAGTGTGTCCGACAATGAGTGCTCCTCTTTGGGTAGACAAGGTGAACGCAGCGTCCTTGTGTCCTGTTCTCCTAAGCGCCACCGCATTAGCGGTCCCTCTGACAAAGTGTGTCCGACAATGAGTGCTCCTTTTCGGGCAGACAAGGTGGGCACACCGTCCTTACGTCCTGTTCTTCTGAGCTCCACCGCATTAGCGGAGCTCTGACAAAGTGTGTCCGACAATGAGTGTTCCTCTTCGGGCAGACGAGGTGGACACAGCATCCTTACGTCCTGTTCTTATGAGCTCCACCGCATTAGCGGTGCTTCTGACAAAGTGTGTCCGACAATGAGTGCTCCTCTTGGGGCAGACAAGGTGAACGCAGCGTCCTTGTGTCCTGTTCTCCTGAGCTCCACCGCATCAGTGGTGCTTCTGACAAAGTGTGTCTGACAACGAGTGTTCCTCTTTGGGTAGACAAGCTGGACACAGCGTCCTCATGTCCCTGTTCTCCTGAGCTCCACCGCATTAGCGGTGCTTCTGACAAAGTGTGTCCGACAATGAGTGCTCCTCTTCAAGCAGACTAGGTGGACGCAGCGTCCTTACTTCCCTGTTCTCCTGAGCTCCACCGCATTAGCTGTGCTTCTGACAAAGTGTGTCCGACAATGAGTACTCCTCTTTGGGCAGACAAGGTGACCGCAGCATCCTTACGTCCTGTTCACCTGAGCTCCACCGCATTAGCGGTGTGTCTGACAAAGTGTGTCCGACAATGAGTGCTCCTCTTCGGGTAGACAAGGTGAACGCAGCGTCCTCATGTCCTGTTCTCCTGAGCTCCACCGCATTAGTGGTGCTTCTGACAAAGTGTGTCCGACAATGAGTACTCCTCTTTGGGCAGACAAGGTGACCGCAGCGTCCTTACGTCCTGTTCACCTGAGCTCCACCGCATCAGTGGTGCTTCTGACAAAGTGTGTCCGACAATGAGTGCTCCTCTTCGGGGTGACAAAGTGAACACAGCGTCCTCACGTCCTGTTCTTCTAAGCTCCACCGCATTAGCGGAGCTCTGACAAAGTGTGTCCGACAATGAGTGCTCCTATTCGGGCAGACTAGGTGGACGCAGCGTCCTCATGTCCCTGTTCTCCTGAGCTCCACCGCATTAGTGGTGCTTCTGACAAAGTGTGTCCGACAATGAGTGCTCCTCTTCGGGCAGACAAAGTGGACGCAGCGTCCTCACTTCCTGTTCTCCTGAGCTCCACTGCATTAGCGGTGTTTCTGACAAAGTGTGTCCGACAATGAGTACTCCTCTTCGGACAGACAAAGTGGACGCAGCGTCCTCACTTCCTGTTCTCCTGAGCTCCACTGCATTAGTGGTGCTTCTGACAAAGTGTGTCCGATAATGAGTGCTCCTCGTCGGGCAGACGAAGTGGACGCAGCGTCCTCACTTCCTGTTCTCCTGAGCTCCACTGCATTAGCGGTGCTTCTGACAAAGTGTGTCTGACAACAAGTGTTCCTCTTTGGGTAGACAAGCTGGACACAGCGTCCTTACGTCCTGTTCTTCTGAGCTCCACCGCATTAGCGGTGCTTCTGACAAAGTGTGTCCGACAATGAGTGCTCCTCTTCGGGTAGACAAGGTGAACGCAGCGTCCTCATGTCCTGTTCTCCTGAGCTCCACCGCATTAGCGGTGTTCCTGACAAAGTGTGTCCGACAATGAGTGCTCCTCTTCGGGGTGACGAAGTGAACACAGCGTCCTCACGTCCTGTTCTTCTAAGCTCCACCGCATTAGCGGTGCTCCTGACAAAGTGTGTCCGACAATGAGTGCTCCTCTTCGGGCAGACTAGGTGGACGCAGCGTCCTTACGTCCTGTTCTCCTGAGCTCCACCGCATTAGCGGTGCTCCTGACAAAGTGTGTCCGACAATGAGTGCTCCTCTTCGGGCAGACGAGGTGGACACAGCGTCCTTACGTCCTGTTCTTATGAGCTCCACCGCATCAGTGGTGCTTCTGACAAAGTGTGTCCGACAATGAGTGCTCCTCTTCAGGTAGACAAGGTGAACGCAGCGTCCTCATGTCCTGTTCTCCTGAGCTCCACCGCATTAGCGGTGCTTTTGACAAAGTGTGTCCAACAATGAGTGCTCCTCTTTGGGCAGACGAGGTGGACGCAGCGTCCTTATGTCCTGTTCTTCTGAACTCCACCACATTAGCGGTGCTTCTGACAAAGTGTGTCCGACATTGAGTGCTCCTCTTGGGGCAGACAAGGTGAACGCAGCGTCCTTGTGTCCTGTTCTCTTGAGCTCCACCGCATTAGCGGTGTTTCTGACAAAGTGTGTCCGACAATGAGTGCTCCTCTTCGGACAGACAAAGTGGACGCAGCGTCCTTACATCCTGTTCTCCTGAGCTCCACCGCATTAGTGGTGCTTCTGACAAAGTGTGTCCGACAATGAGTACTCCTCTTTGGGCAGACAAGGTGACCGCAGCGTCCTTACGTCCTGTTCACCTGAGCTCCACCGCATCAGTGGTGCTTCTGACAAAGTGTGTCCGACAATGAATGCTCCTCTTCGGGCAGACGAGGTGGACACAGCGTCCTTACGTCCTGTTCACCTGAGCTCCACCGCATTAGCGGTGCTTCTGACAAAGTGTGTCCGACAATGAGTGCTCCTCGTCGGGCAGACGAAGTGGACGCAGGGACTCAAACTGACTGACTTTACAGCCGCACAAAGTGTCAGAAATCATCGCTAAAGCTCCACTTCCTCTCTCTCTGTTTTCCAGACGTCGGATCAGTGGAGGGCCTGGCCTATCACCGCGGTTGGGACACACTCTATTGGACCAGTTACACAACGTCCACCATCACCCGCCACACCGTGGACCAGAGCCGCTCTGTGGCCTACAACCGCAACACTGTGGTCACCATGTCTGGAGAGGACCACCCCAGAGCCTTTGTGCTGGACGAGTGTCAGGAGTGAGTCATTCTTTGTGAAAGGCTGCGTTTGCGTCAGCTGCTGTTCTTCTCACCGGCACATTTCTTTCACTCGGCCATGACTTTTACACCGTGACATGCTTTGGTATTTCCTATGGATTAGATGATCGGTCTGGTTTCTTTGTTCCCACCACAGTCTCATGTTCTGGACGAACTGGAACGAGCAGGCTCCCAGCATCATGAGGGCTTCCTTGAACGGTGCCAACGTGCTCGCCATCATCGGCAGTGATATCAAAACACCCAACGGCTTGGCGATAGATCACCGTGCTGAGAAGCTCTACTTCTCTGACGCCACCCTGGACAAGATAGAGCGCTGTGAATACGATGGGAGCAGCCGATACGTAAGAACCGTTACTCTTAAAAGGACCTACACGTTGATCTGATATTGTTCAGACCCGTTCCTAGTAAGTTCCTTATCTGGTTCTATGGTAAAATCTACAGAAAAAGCAAAACACAACCCTGAAGTCATGAGATCTGATGTCTTCTGTCTAAAAGTAATGGACTTTGGAGATCTCCAGAGGTGGTTAATGCTCTCTTTGAAATGGCGTTCAGGTTTTGTTGAAGAACGAGCCCGTGCATCCGTTTGGCCTGGCTGTGTACGGCGACTACATCTTCTGGACCGACTGGGTGAGGAGGGCGGTCCTCCGAGCTGACAAGTACACCGGAGGAGACATGAAGGTGCTGAGAGCCGACATCCCTCAGCAGCCGATGGGAATCATCGCGGTGGCCAATGACACCAACAGCTGTGAGTCGCATTTGTTGGCTCCGTTTGGTTCAATCCTGACTTCTTTTTTTCGGAAGATGACCGAATTCTCATTTGTCAGGTGAGTTCTCTCCCTGTCGAACAAATAACGGAGGCTGCCAAGACCTGTGCCTGCCCACGTCCGACGGGAGGGTCAACTGCAGTTGCCGTGGAGACAGACGACTTCTGGAAGACAATACCTGCTCTTGTAAGAAAAGACTTATTACTAACTTATTGTTTGCTTTAGATGATCTTTAAAGTGTACCAACGTTTCCACCTCAGCAGCACTGAACGTGTCCTGTGGGAGTGTGGACGACTTTGAGTGTGGAAACGGGGACTGCATCAACTACAGCCTGACCTGTGACGGCATGGCCCACTGCAAGGACAAATCTGATGAGAAGCAGTCCTACTGTGGTGAGATGACATGATTGTTGGCTTCTTGCGTTATTTACTAAATTAGCTCATTTTCAGCTTAAGTTATGGATTATCATTTTTTGATTTAGCGAGTGCTTTTGTTTGATTTTATAGTTGTTACCCTATATCACCTCGTACTTTGGTATGAGGTACATTATTTAAAAAAAAAAAAACTTCAACTGTATTATGGAAAGCAGGAAGTGAACAAATGTAACAGTTACTGACTGTAAAAGTACCAGATAGAGGGGTAGGATTTAATAAGCTTTGCTTCTTCCTACTCCTTTTGGACATGTGGAACTGGGAACTGATTATGGGATGCACTCAATTGTAATCTGATCCATACCAAAATAAAAATTAATAAAAAATAAAATTAAAAAAATAATAAAAAATAAAATTAAAAAAATAATTTTAAAAAATTAGAAAAAAATATTAAATTATATTAGGAAAGCAGGAAGTGAACAAATGTAACAATTACTGATTGTAAAAGTACCAGATGGAGGGGTAGGATTTAATAAGCTTTGCTTCTTCCTACTCCTTTTGGACATGTGGAACTGGGAACTGATTATGGGATGCACTCAATTGGAATCTGATCCATACCAAAATAAAAATTAATAAAAAATAAAATTAAAAAAATAATAAAAAATAATAAAAAATAACATTTAAAAAATAATTTAAAAAAATTAGAAAAAATAATTTTAAAAAATTTGAAAAAAATATTAAATTATATTAGGAAAGCAGGAAGTGAACAAATGTAACAATTACTGATTGTAAAAGTACCAGATGGAGGGGTAGGATTTAATAAGCTTTGCTTCTTCCTACTCCTTTTGGACATGTGGAACTGGGAACTGATTATGGGATGCACTCAATTGGAATCTGATGCATGTTCAAATGAAATAAAACCATTACCATTACCATTACCATTACCCAATATCTCCACACAATACGTTAGATACGGCCGTACCAGAGAGCAGTAAAGTTGTGTATTTTTAATGTGAGATTTTCAGCTAATTTTTCCATGTTTTGTGACCCCCAACTCCTGTGTGCTTCCCCCAGAAGATCAGGCAGTAGTATCATCCAATCAAATCATACCAACTTTAAGTCTTTTGTCACTTTACATGTCATTGATTGAACAATTTTGGTCCCGGTATTGACCCCTGGGGTACTCCACATGTAATATTGAATGTATATTCTCTTAACTTTACATATCGCTTATGAAAGCTGTGTTTTCTCTACAGCCAATCGAATTTGTAAGAAGGGTTACAGACGCTGCATGAATGGTCGCTGCATCGGTCACCAGTTCTGGTGTGACGGTACCGATGACTGTGGCGACCACTCCGATGAAATGCCCTGCAACAGTAAGTGCCCGCCGGGGGTTGTTTTGGGTTAATAACCAAATTATCCTTCATCCTTGTTACGTTTGTTTTCAGTGACTCTGTGCAAAATCGGGGAGTTCCAGTGCAAAGACGGCAGCTGCATCTCCAACTTCAGCCGCTGCGACCAGGTTGTTAACTGCGAGGATGCTAGCGACGAGATGAACTGCCGTAAGAAATCTTCCAACATGGAGGGCAAATGAAGAGACGTCGAATAGCCAATGAATGTATCTCCTGTCGATTCGTAGAAGCCACCGACTGCTCCCGTTTCTTCCGCTTGGGAGTGAAAGGCGCTTCCTTCCAGAGCTGTGAGAGAACCACGTTGTGCTACTTGTCATCGTGGGTGTGCGACGGAAACAACGACTGTGGCGACTTCTCCGATGAGAGGAACTGTCCAGGTTGCGGGAGGCGGGGATTTATTGGTTGTTTAATATTTGTCTCTTGAAGTGATAACCGTTAACTCGTTATGGTTTTGCAGATAAACGCAAGCTTAAATGTCCGGTGAACTTCTTCGCTTGCCCAAGTGGTCGTTGTATCCCCATGAGTTGGACTTGCGATAAGGAGGATGACTGTGAGAACGGAGCTGACGAAACACACTGTGGTCAGTCCGATTTTTTTCTACTGCACTGTGAGGTCATGTATACTTTTCATTCATGTTCAATGTCCACGGAGATGCAATTATCACTGTCATGGCATGGTTCCCGTTGTCTTCAATAAGCACTTTGTTGTCCTTTGCAGACAAATTTTGCACCTCCGTCCAGTTTGAATGTGGGAACCACCGCTGCATTTCCAGCCATTGGGTCTGCGATGGTTCCGACGACTGCGGTGACGGATCAGATGAGGATGAGAACTGCAGTAAGCGAAAAAACTCCACAGCTTTTCATCTCTGAATGTGTACGCTTGTAACATCATGTAACATTCCCGACCGACATCACAGAATCTAAAACCTGCAGTCCGGAGGCCTTCCAATGTCCGGGCTCTCATATGTGTGTGCCGCAGCGCTGGAAGTGCGACGGAGACAAGGATTGTCCCGACGGAGCCGACGAGAGTGTCAAGGCTGGATGCTGTGAGCTGAGATACACATCGGATGTTAGTCTTCATGATCTTGGATCGGCTCGCTTAGTCTTTGTGCTTTTTTTCCACTCTCAGTGTATACCAACAACACTTGCGACGACAATGAGTTCATGTGCCAGAACAGACAATGTATTCCCAAACACTTCGTATGTGATCATGACATCGACTGCGCCGATGGCTCGGACGAGTCTCCGGAATGCGGTGAGAGAATCATCCGACAACTGAGTAGAGATGAGTAGTAAAGTTACTTTGTTTATCCTTTTGCAGAATATCCGACCTGTGCTCCAGATGAGTTCCGTTGTGCCAACGGCCGATGCCTCAACCAGAAGAAATGGGAATGTGATGGAGAGTTCGACTGTCAGGATCGCTCTGATGAAGCTCCCAAGAACCCACGATGCACCGACACAGGTTAGGGTTGTCTACACGGTCAGGGAATGGTAGTCCACTGGAAAACATAATACTTGGTAATGGTAATGGTAATGGTAATGGTAATGGTTTTATTTCATTTGAACATGCATCAGATTCCAATTGAGTGCATCCCATAATCAGTTCCCAGTTCCACATGTCCAAAAGGAGTAGGAAGAAGCAAAGCTTATTAAATCCTACTCCTCCATCTGGTACTTTTACAATCAGTAATTGTTACATTTGTTCACTTCCTGCTTTCCTAATATAATTTAAGTTTTTTTCTATTTTTTTTAATTATTTTTTTAATTTTTATTATTATTTTTTTAATTTTATATTTTATTTTTATTTTGGTATGGATCAGATTACAACTGAGTGCATCCCATAATCATCAGTTCCCAGTTCCACATGTCCAAAAGGAGTAGGAAGAAGCAGAGCTTATTAAATCCTACCCCTCCATCTGGTACTTTTACAATCACTAACTGTTACATTTGTTCACTTCCTGCTTTCCATAATACAGATTAATTTTTTTAATTTTTTTTTAATTTTTTTTTTTTAATTTTTATTATTATTTTTATTTTGGTATGCATCAGATTCCAATTGAGTGCATCCCATAATCAGTTCCCAGTTCCACATGTTCAAAAGGAGTAGGAAGAAGCAAAGCTTATTAAATCCTACCCCTCCATCTGGTACTTTTACAATCAGGAACTGTTACATTTGTTCACTTCCTGCTTTCCATAATACAGTTTTTTTTTTTTTTTTTTTTTTAAATAATGTACCTCGTACGGAAGTACAAGGTGATATGACCATACAATGACATAATAACTTGATAGTTTAAACAATGAATTCATGAATGATGGCTGTGTTAGTGAAAACATATTGAAATACAATTTCTATGTCGTTCTATGGGGGGGGGAACCACACGCTGTCTTTTAATGCTCATTTTCATCATGATTTATCATGGCTTATCATGACCTTATCATGTCATTTGTTCGTGATTTCAGAGAGGTCGTGTAACGAGTCGGCCTTCATGTGCCGCAACGGCAACTGTTTGAACGACACTCTGCTGTGCGACCGCAACGACGACTGCGGCGACGGCTCGGATGAACTCAACTGCTTCATCAACGAATGCCTCAACAGTAAACTGAGTGGATGTTCGCAGCTCTGTGATGACCTCAAGGTTGGCTACAAGGTCGGTCCGGTCATTCATTTGAATGTTTACTTCCAGCAAAACAAACAACAGAATATTTACGGGAATAGCGGGAATAACACAATCAATTCCACAATGGACTTAAGGAAGGAAATAAATAATACAGTTGTCTTGACATTACTTTTGTAATCTGACAGGAAGAATTAGGGAACAATAAGTTATGTTATGGACCGCATGTTTAACTCTATTCATAATTTAATTTATATATGCTAATATATGTTTTCCAACTTAATCCTAAAAAAAATATTTCAGCAACATTTTCAATTTGAATGCCATTTTTTCAATTTATAATTTCCAAATATTATATAGCTTTTATTTAAATGTAAAGATAATTTTAGACTTAGTTTATTATTTACAATGTGAATAAGATCATCCAAAACAGAATAGACTTTACTAACTGAGAAATATTAAAAATATAATTAATATATAAATTAAACAATTTCGGGCCCAATACTGACCCCTGAGGGACCCCACAAGCAATGCCAAGACATTTGGGAGAAAGCTGACCAATGTGAAATTACTTCACTCAATCGCTTAAATAGCTTTTGACCCATTTCCTAGCCACCCGCCGTATACCATATCGTTCTTTTTAGTAATATTTCATACTTTTTATTGTGCAGTGCGTTGGAGATTTCCATATCAGCACCAATTATGGCTGTAAAGTGGATCAATTAGTCCTGAAACTGAAGCACATTGTGATTTCCTATAAATGTATTTTTCGGTGTTTGTGTTTTTTTTAAAAAGTCGGTCCAAACAAACATTGACCTTGACCGGACAGAGAAGTGTGGGGGGGTTGGGGGCTCAAAAGTAGAAGAACTGCCGACCTCAGGCATGCGCGTCTTACGTAAGACGAAAACTTGTTTTGGCTCTCCTCCTCGAAATAGGAGGTGTGTCTTAGAACAGCTTGAACTGTGCGTGAACTCTCATGTTTGTATTAGCAAGGCTGTGGTTAGAGCGTCTTTGGAAACTCATTAGAGAGTACCCCCCCCTCGTCCCCCCTCCCTCTCGTTCCAAAGCTTGAGTCATTCGCTGCAGTTAATAGTTTGTTTACTGTTCCATATCTCAATTACCAAGCGCTCGGTACATATGTGACTCGTTAAACCGTGATGTTTATCTCCCAAGATGTTGACGTCTCTTTGCCATTGGTGCATCCAGTGCAGGTGCCATCCTGGTTACCAGCTGAAACGGGACGGGAAGACGTGCGTGGATGTGGATGAGTGCACCACCACCTACCCTTGTTCTCAACGTTGCATCAACACACACGGAAGCTTCCATTGTCTGTGCGTGGATGGCTTTGAAGTCAGCCCCAATGACCCCACCATATGTAAATCCACGTCAGGTACAAATGTACAAATATAATATTTCAGTATGATTGTGGGGTCTGATGATAGCTCATAAAGTTCTGGTGTTTTGTCTGCAGAGGAAGAGCCCTACTTGATCTTTGCTAATCGCTATTACCTGCGGAAGCTCAACCTGGATGGTTCCAACTACACTCTTATAAAGCAGGTGATGACCGCGAATGGAGAGGTTATTGTTCGCTATCTCTTTGTCGCCGCACGCCTTCAAACACCGTTCTGAATTCTGGATTTCAGGGTCTCAACAACGCCGTAGCGCTGGACTTCCACTATGCAGAGCAGACCATCTACTGGACCGACGTCACCACCCAGGGTAGCATGATCCGACGCATGCGAATGAACGGCAGCAACATGGAGGTCAGCTGAGCGATAAAAAATAATAATAATAAGATGTAAACCAGGGGTGCTCATTAAGTCGATCGCGAGCTACCGGTCGATCGCGGAGGTGGTACTGGTCGATCGCTGGTCGATCGCGGCGTGACATTAAAAAAATATCATCCCAGCATCAATGCCGTCACTTGATTGACATACAGGACAACCAGTCAGATGACAACTGAATTTTGACCTTTAGGTCACCGCTCATGCGTAAACCACGATGCAAAGTGCTAAGCTAGTCGG
Source organism: Doryrhamphus excisus (assembly GCF_030265055.1). Taxonomy (NCBI): domain Eukaryota; kingdom Metazoa; phylum Chordata; class Actinopteri; order Syngnathiformes; family Syngnathidae; genus Doryrhamphus; species Doryrhamphus excisus. Next base: position 8,247,820 of record NC_080475.1, on the reverse strand, counting down.
CGAATTGCGAGATTTTAAAGCCCTCGCTAAAGTTTATGGTCACTAAAATGAGTGAAGGAGCTGGACCAAGTAAAAAGGCAAAAACTGGACCAAGTAAAAAGGCAAAAAACATATCACTTCCATACGGATATGGAATATTATACGGATATTATGATACGGATATTATCCATGACTGATAAACATTTGGAAGTGTGCTTGAGGCTGGCTATCAGCAGCTACTGTCCGGACTATGCATCCCTGGCTGGTTCAATTCAGTGCAAGTCATCAAAGTAAACTCAGGTAATTACAAAAAATGTTAATAGTTAATTATGTGTGTTTTGCAATATTGGCTCATTTGGTTATGTAAGGTACATCAACATACATTGTACGTACAAATAATCCTCAATACATTTGAAAATAAATAGATGTTTTGCATTTTTGTAGTGGGTAGATCATTTTGACTCGCTCATTTTAAAAGTAGCTCGCATGCTGAAAAAGTGTGAGCACCCCTGATGTAAACAATACGATATTTACCTCCTTTTCGACTCACCAGGTGTTGCACCGCACCTCGCTGAGTAACCCCGATGGCGTTGCCGTGGACTGGGTCGGCGGGAACCTGTATTGGTGCGACAAAGGCAGGGACACCATTGAAGTGTCCAAGCTCAACGGCGCCTACCGCACCGTGCTGGTCAACAGCGGGCTGAGAGAACCTCGCGCTGTGGCCGTGGATGTGCGCTACGGGTGTGAACTGATGACCGGTAATGGTCGTAGATGAAAACAAATGTGCATTTGTGATGCATTGTACTTTGTCGTCTAGGTACCTGTACTGGTCTGACTGGGGCGACAACCCCCATATTGGACGGATCGGCATGGACGGCACCAATAGGAGCGTCCTCGTACAGGACAAGATCACATGGCCTAATGGTCTGACCTTGGACTTCATCAATGACCGCATATACTGGGCAGACGCCCGAGAGGATTACATTGAGTTTGCCAGTCTGGATGGCACCAGCAGGCACACAGGTGGGGGCATCCGTCTTTCGGACTGGATTCTGGTTAAGGTCTGAATGAAGGCCATAGTGAGATGGCAAGTATATGGGAGCATTTGGGGTATAAAAGCTAATCAGTTGCTAATCAAGCGTTGCAGTGTTGATGGGCAGTGATTGACAGTCATTGACACAATGACAGTGTTTGCCCAACTTTTGCAACGTTGTAATGGACTAAAGTCAAGTCGGATTATCGGGTTCCCGAACAAATTCTGATTTGTATTTATTTTTTTTTTTTTCGTCTTCGTTCGACAGTTCTCGGCCAAGACATACCACACATCTTCGCCATGACTCTCTTTGAAGAGTACATCTACTGGACAGACTGGGAGACTAAGTCCATCAACAGAGCTCACAAGACCCTTGGGACTAACAAGACCACCCTGATCAGCACCCTGCATCGGCCCATGGACATCCACATTTATCACCCCTATCGCCAACCCGAGGGTAAGTGAAATTCTACGGTAATTATGTAACGTAACATTATAAAAAAAAAAACCTTAAACTGTATTATGGAAAGCAGGAAGTGAACAAATGTAACAGTTATTGATTGTAGGATTTAATAAGCTTTGCTTCTTCCTACTCCTTTTGGACATGTGGAACTGGGAACTGATTATGGGATGCAGTCAATTGTAATCTGATCTATACAAAAATAATAATAATAATAATAATAATAATAATAAAATTAAAGAAAAATAAAAAAAAATAATAAAAAAAAACATAAATTATATTAGGAAAGCAGGAAGTGAACAAATGTAACAGTTACTGATTGTAAAAGTACCAGATGGAGGGGTAGGATTTAATAAGCTTTGCTTCTTCCTACTCCTTTTGGGCATGTGGAACTGGGAACTGATTATGGGATGCACTCAATTATAATCTGATATATACCAAAATATAAATAAAATAAAATAAAATAATAAAATTTCATTAAAAAAAATAATTAAAAAAACTTAAATTATATTAGGAAAGCAGGAAGTGAACAAATGTAACAGTTAGTGATTGTAAAAGTAGCAGATGGAGGGGTAGGATTTAATAAGCTTTGCTTCTTCCTACTCCTTTTGGACATGTGGAACTGGGAACTGATTATGGGATGCACTCAATTGTAATCTGATCCATACCAAAATAAAAATTAATAAAAAAAAATTAAAAAAAATTAAAAAAATAAAATTACAAAAATTTGAAAAAATAATTTAAAAAATTAAATTATATTAGGAAAGCAGGAAGTGAACAAATGTAACAATTACTGATTGTAAAAGGAACTGATTATGGGATGCACTCAATTGGAATCTGATGCATGTTCAAATGAAATAAAACCATTACCATTACCATTACCATTACCATTACCATTACCACGTATATGTTTATATTATTTGTGTTTTTACTTTGCTATTTCCTCCTTGTCCAGTGCGTAACCACCCATGCCAGACAAACAACGGAGGCTGCAGTAACCTGTGCCTCCTCTCCCCCGGAGGGGGCTACAAATGTGCCTGCCCCACCAACTTCTACCTGGCCAGCGACCAGCGCACGTGCATGTCCAACTGCACAGCTAGCCAGGTGATCAAGCTGTGCGAGCATCCTTCATGTCGTGGTGACGCGGAGGGTGTCGTTTGCGTGAGAATTAAAATAATGTACAATATTCATTCCACTTATTTCAGTTCGTCTGCAAGAATGATAAATGCATTCCTTTCTGGTGGAAATGCGACACGGAGGACGATTGCGGCGATCGCTCAGACGAGCCCTCGGATTGTCGTGAGTTCCAATTTTGAAGTATTTTAATTTTGAAGCATTAAGTTCAGATAACAATTCACTTTTTTTTTTTGTGTGTGTGTGTTTGCCAGCTGAATTCAAGTGCAGACCGGGCCAGTTCCAGTGTGGCACGGGCATCTGCACCAACCCCGCTTACATATGTGATGGAGACAACGACTGCCAGGACAATTCAGACGAGGCCAACTGCGGTACAGCTCTTATTCTGTTCATTTACCATTCATCTTTATGCATAATTAAGGAAAATACGGGAAGCAGAACTGCAGGTAGCAGGATGCTGAGGTTCACAGTGGGAGTGACCAGGATGGATAGGATCAGGAAGGAGCACATCTGAAGGACATTACATGTTAGCAGCCTTGGAGATAAAGTCAGTTGGATGTTTGGGACATGTCCGGAGGAGATATAGTGAATATATTGAGTAGACCAAAGAGGAGGTTTATGGATGTCGTGAAGGAGGACATGAGGGTAGTTGGTGTGAGACAGATGAAGAAGACCAGGTTGGATGGAGGAGATGGAGGAGACGCCAATTGATTTGATTAAAATCCAGTCAAAATTAGCATACTTCAGACATAGTTGCAAATGCTGATTAATCGTGATTAATGACAAAAAACGTAAGGGGTTAGTATGTCGGGTTTTTTTTTCAGTTTTTTTTTTACTTGCTTCTAATGCACTTTTCGGGTTAAAAAAAAAACAGGAGAAACCTCACACTCAACAGGGGCCCCAGGAGCACCCAAAAATGGCATAAAATGCCAAAATTTTAGGGCGTCAATTTTTGACAAAAAACGTAAGGGGTTAGTATGTCGTTTTTTTTTTCAGTTTTTTTTAACTTGCTTCTAATGCACTTTTCGGGTAAAAAAAAAAGAAAAAAAAAAGCAAAACCTCACACACACTCAACAGGGGCCCCAGGAGCACCCAAAAATGGCATAAAATGCCAAAATTTTAGGGCGTCAATTTTTGACAAAAAACGTAAGGGGTTAGTATGTCGTTTTTTTTTTCAGTTTTTTTTTTACTTGCTTCTAATGCACTTTTCGGGTTAAAAAAAAAACAGGAGAAACCTCACACTCAACAGGGGCCCCAAGAGCACCCAAAAATGGCATAAATTGCCAAAATTTTAGGGCGTCAATTTTTGACAAAAAACGTAAGGGGTTAGTATGTCGTTTTTTCTGTTTTTTTTAGCTTGCTTCTAATGCACTTTTCGGGTAAAAAAAAAACAGGCAAAACCTCACACACACTCAACAGGGCCCCAGGAGCACCCAAAAATGGCATAAAATGCCAAAATTTTAGGGCGTCAATTTTTGACAAAAAACGTAAGGGGTTAGTATGTCGGTTTTTTTTTCAGTTTTTTTTTTACTTGCTTCTAATGCACTTTTCGGGTTAAAAAAAAACAGGAGAAACCTCACACACACTCAACAGGGGCCCCAGGAGCACCCAAAAATGGCATAAAATGCCAAAATTTTAGGGCATCAATTTTTGACAAACAACGTAAGGGGTTAGTATGTCGTTTTTTTTTTCAGTTTTTTTTTTTCTTGCTTCTAATGCACTTTTCGGGTAAAAAAAAAACAGGAGAAACGTCACACTCAACAGGGGCCCCAGGAGCACCCAAAAATGGCATAAATTGCCAAAATTTTAGGGCGTCAATTTTTGACAAAAAACGTAAGGGGTTAGTATGTCGTTTTTTCTGTTTTTTTTAGCTTGCTTCTAATGCACTTTTCGGGTAAAAAAAAAAAACAGGCAAAACCTCACACACACTCAACAGGGCCCCAGGAGCACCCAAAAATGGCATAAAATGCCAAAATTTTAGGGCGTCAATTTTTGACAAAAAACGTAAGGGGTTAGTATGTCGTTTTTTTTTTCAGTTTTTTTCAACTTGCTTCTAATGCACTTTTCGGGTAAAAAAAAAAAAAAAAAGCAAAACCTCACACACACTCAACAGGGGCCCCAGGAGCACCCAAAAATGGCATAAATTGCCAAAATTTTAGGGCGTCAATTTTTGACAAAAAACGTAAGGGGTTAGTATGTCGGTTTTTTTTTTCAGTTTTTTTTTAACTTTCTTCTAATGCACTTTTCGGGTTAAAAAAAAACAGGAGAAACCTCACACACACTCAACAGGGGCCCCAGGAGCACCCAAAAATGGCATAAAATGCCAAAATTTTAGGGCATCAATTTTTGACAAAAAACGTAAGGGGTTAGTATGTCGTTTTTTTTTTTTCAGTTTTTTTTTACTTGCTTCTAATGCACTTTTTGGGTAAAAAAAATGCGAAACCTCACACACACACTCAACAGGGGCCCCAGGAGCACCCAAAAATGGCATAAAATGCCAAAATTTTAGGGCGTCAATTTTTGACAAAAAACGTAAGGGGTTAGTATGTCGGGTTTTTTTTCAGTTTTTTTTTACTTGCTTCTAATGCACTTTTTGGGTAAAAAAAATGCGAAACCTCACACACACTCAACAGGGGCCCCAGGAGCACCCAAAAATGGCATAAAATGCCAAAATTTTAGGGCGTCAATTTTTGACAAAAAAACGTAAGGGGTTAGTATGTCGTTTTTTTCAGTTTTTTTCAACTTGCTTCTAATGCCCGCTGATTAATCTGCTTATTTTGGATGTTTTGCTCCGTTCAACTGATTTTTTTTCCGATGGTAACTCCGCTGCAGATATTCACGTGTGCCTGCCCAGCCAGTTCAAATGTTCGCACCCGAGTCGCTGCATCCCGGGAATCTTTCGTTGTAACGGCCAAGACAACTGCGGCGAGGGGGAGGACGAGAAGGACTGCCGTGAGTGTTTCCCACTTCTTTCATTCCGCTTGTTCAGTGGGTTTGAAAATAAAACATTCCTCGCTTTGTCGCGGCAGCGGAGGTCACGTGTGCGCCCACCCAGTTTCAGTGCGCCATCACCAAACGCTGCATCCCTCGCGTTTGGGTCTGCGACCGCGATAACGATTGCGTGGACGGATCGGATGAACCCACCAACTGCAGTAAGCGTTTCCGTAACAAGATGTCACGTGTGTTTGATTACTAATCAATAAATCCGTCTAATAAATGCTTTCACTTGCAGCCCAGATGACCTGCGGTGTGGATGAGTTTCGCTGTAAAGACTCCGGACGCTGCATTCCGGCTCGCTGGAAATGCGACGGGGAAGACGACTGTGGCGATGCATCTGATGAACCAAAGGAGGAGTGCGGTGAGATGTCCCCCCTCCAGATCCATTTGTGGTCAGCAAAGTGAGTTATTCTGATTTTATTCATCGAACTGCAACGTGTCCGTCGTGTGCAGCCGAGAGGACGTGCGAGCCTTACCAGTTCAGATGCAAAAACAACCGATGCGTGCCGGGCCGCTGGCAGTGCGACTACGACAATGACTGCGGCGACAACTCGGATGAAGACAAGTGTGGTTCGTGTTTGTTCTTGTCTACTCTCACTAACGCTTTAACATGTGTGCTAACGTGTGCTAACATGTTTACTATGTCCAAAACATTCATTGCTTCCCTTCCATTGCTGATGCATTTCACCTCATGCCGTGTCTGTTTCATTTCATACTGTCGTGTTGGCATGACCTAGAGGTGAGTTTATTCCACTTTCATGTGTCAAACATTCTACTATTTACTTGTCATGTCAGGTCGCTGTCATGGAAATCCACTCATTTTGTGTCCGTTCTGACATGACATACTGTACAAGTGTTGCACAGTACATGACACGCACTGTACAAAAATAATCATGCTCAGTTTTAGTAGTATTCATTCAACATTGTGTTTATTCAAGTGACTTATGATTGGAAAGATCTTCTTCATTTATTTCAGACATGCATACTATGTTACACCAATGTTTCTCACATATACACTTACAATACAATACACTTACAATATCTATTTATATACTACACATATATATATACATGCAGCATACATGCACATATTCATACATATAATACATTCGTACACATATTTTCATACATATACTACGTATATACATACATACGTACATACACACCACATTACACATGTCTGAAAAGGAGCAGGAAGAAGCAAAGCTTATTAAATCCTACCCCTTCACCACGCCAGAGCAGTTACCAATTCAATAAGTGATTTTTTTTTCCACACACATATAATCACAGAATCTTACATAAGACAAAACAACAAAAGAATAAAGATAACCTTAAAGGGGGCCTATTATGCTTTTCTCCCTTTTCTGGCCTATAAATTTAGTTAGAATGTTGTATTTTCGTGTTAAACCATGCCTAAGTTTCACTTAATGAGGTTTTACGCATTTGGAAGTGAACACTGAAAGAAGTTTGGGATGGCTCGGGACACTCGGTTTCAGAAGGCGTGGTAAAACTGCCCCCTTTGTGATGTCACAGAGGAGTGGACTTCCTTATATGGGCGTGACTGTAAGCCCTTTTCCCAAGCATTGCCAGCAATGCCTCGGAAGGGAACGCCACATTTGTTTCCAATTCCTAAAGACGCCACCATCAGGCACTAAGTGGTTGGCGTTCCTGATTCCCTACCAATGAAAGAAATGGATTTTAAGGACATTTCACACTGGCATAAAGTGCCAAAATTTTCGGGCGTCAATTTCTGACAAAAAACGTAAGGGGTTAGTATGTCGGTTTTTTTTTTTCAGTTTTTTTTTACTTGCTTCTAATGAACTTTTCGGGTAAAAAAAAAAAAAGCAAAACCTCACACACACTCAACAGGGCCCCAGGAGCACCCAAAAATGGCATAAAATGCAAAAATTTTAGGGCGTCAATTTCTGACAAAAAACGTAAGGGGTTAGTATGTCGTTTTTTTTCAGTTTTTTTTTAACTTGCTTCTAATGCACTTTTCTGGTGAAAAAAAAACAGGCGAAACCTCACACACACTCAACAGGGGCCCCAGGAGCACCCAAAAATGGCATAAATTGCCAAAATTTTAGGGCGTCAATTTCTGACAAAAAACGTAAGGGGTTAGTATGTCGTTTTTTTTCAGTTTTTTTTTTACTTGCTTCTAATGCACTTTTCGGGTTAAAAAAAAAACAGGAGAAACCTCACACTCAACAGGGGCCCCAGGAGCACCCAAAAATGGCATAAAGTGCCAAAATTTTCGGGCGTCAATTTCTGACAAAAAACGTAAGGGGTTAGTATGTCGGTTTTTTTTTTTCAGTTTTTTTTTACTTGCTTCTAATGAACTTTTCGGGTAAAAAAAAAAGAAGCAAAACCTCACACACACTCAACAGGGCCCCAGGAGCACCCAAAAATGGCATAAAATGCAAAAATTTTAGGGCGTCAATTTCTGACAAAAAACGTAAGGGGTTAGTATGTCGTTTTTTTTCAGTTTTTTTTTAACTTGCTTCTAATGCACTTTTCTGGTGAAAAAAAAACAGGCGAAACCTCACACACACTCAACAGGGGCCCCAGGAGCACCCAAAAATGGCATAAATTGCCAAAATTTTAGGGCGTCAATTTCTGACAAAAAACGTAAGGGGTTAGTATGTCGTTTTTTTTCAGTTTTTTTTTTACTTGCTTCTAATGCACTTTTCGGGTTAAAAAAAAAACAGGAGAAACCTCACACTCAACAGGGGCCCCAGGAGCACCCAAAAATGGCATAAAATGCCCAAATTTTAGGGCGTCAATTTTTGACAAAAAACGTAAGGGGTTAGTATGTCGTTTTTTTTCAGTTTTTTTTTAACTTGCTTCTAATGCACTTTTCGGGTAAAAAAAAAAAAATGCGAAACCTCACACACACTCAACAGGGGCCCCAGGAGCACCCAAAAATGGCATAAAATGCCAAAATTTTAGGGCGTCAATTTCTGACAAAAAACGTAAGGGGTTAGTATGTCGGGTTTTTTTTTTCAGTTTTTTTTAACTTGCTTCTAATGCACTTTTCTGGTTAAAAAAAACACAAGAAACCTCACACACACTCAACAGGGGCCCCAGGAGCACCCAAAAATGGCATAAAATGCCAAAATTTTAGGGCGTCAATTTTTGACAAAAAACGTAAGGGGTTAGTATGTCGTTTTTTTTTTCTGTTTTTTTTTTACTTGCTTCTAATGCACTTTTCGGGTAAAAAAAAACAGGAGAAACCTCACACACACTCAACAGGGGCCCCAGGAGCACCCAAAAATAGCATAAAATGCCCAAATTTTAGGGCGTCAATTTCTGACAAAAAACGTAAGGTGTTAGTATGTCGGGTTTTTTTTTCAGTTTTTTTTAACTTGCTTCTAATGCACTTTTCTGGTTAAAAAAACACAAGAAACCTCACACACACTCAACAGGGGCCGCAGGAGCACCCAAAAATGGCATAAAATGCCAAAATTTTAGGGCGTCAATTTCTGACAAAAAACGTAAGGGGTTAGTATGTCGGTTTTTTTTTTTCAGTTTTTTTTAACTTGCTTCTAATGCACTTTTCTGGTTAAAAAAACACAAGAAACCTCACACACACTCAACAGGGGCCCCAGGAGCACCCAAAAATGGCATAAAATGCCAAAATTTTAGGGCGTCAATTTTTGACAAAAAACGTAAGGGGTTAGTATGTCGTTTTTTTTTCAGTTTTTTTTAACTTGCTTCTAATGCACTTTTCGGGTTAAAAAAAAAAAACAGGAGAAACCTCACCCTTCAGAGGACCCCCAGGAGCACCCAAAAATGGCATAAAATGCCAAAATTTTAGGGCGTCAATTTCTGACAAAAAACGTAAGGGGTTAGTATGTCGTTTTTTTTTTCCGTTTTTTTTTACTTGCTTCTAATGCACTTTTCTGGTTAAAAAAACACAAGAAACCTCACACACACTCAACAGGGGCCCCAGGAGCACCCAAAAATGGCATAAAATGCCAAAATTTTAGGGCGTCAATTTTTGACAAAAAACGTAAGGGGTTAGTATGTCGGTTTTTTTTTTCATTTTTTTTTTTAACTTGCTTCTAATGCACTTTTCGGGTAAAAAAAAAATGCGAAACCTCACACACACTCAACAGGGGCCCCAGGAGCACCCAAAAATGGCATAAAATGCCAAAATTTTAGGGCGTCAATTTTTGACAAAAACCGTAAGGGGTTAGTATGTCGTTTTTTTTTTCAGTTTTTTTTTAACTTGCTTCTAATGCACTTTTCTGGTTAAAAAAACACAAGAAACCTCACACACACTCAACAGGGGCCCCAGGAGCACCCAAAAATGGCATAAAATGCCAAAATTTTAGGGCGTCAATTTTTGACAAAAAACGTAAGGGGTTAGTATGTCGTTTTTTTTTTTTTCAGTTTTTTTTAACTTGCTTCTAATGCACTTTTCGGGTTAAAAAAAAAACAGGAGAAACCTCACACTCAACAGGGGCCCCGGGAGCACCCAAAAATGGCATAAAATGCCAAAATTTTAGGGCGTCAATTTTTGACAAAAAACGTAAGGGGTTAGTATGTCGTTTTTTTTTTTCATTTTTTTTTTTAACTTGCTTCTAATGCACTTTTCGGGTAAAAAAAAAATGCGAAACCTCACACACACTCAACAGGGGCCCCAGGAGCACCCAAAAATGGCATAAAATGCCAAAATTTTAGGGCGTCAATTTTTGACAAAAAACGTAAGGGGTTAGTATGTCGTTTTTTTTTTCAGTTTTTTTTTTACTTGCTTCTAATGCACTTTTCGGGTAAAAAAAAACAGGAGAAACCTCACACACACTCAACAGGGGCCCCAGGAGCACCCAAAAATGGCATAAAATGCCAAAATTTTAGGGCGTCAATTTTTGACAAAAAACGTAAGGGGTTAGTATGTCGTTTTTTTTTTTTCCAGTTTTTTTCAACTTGCTTCTAATGCACTTTTCGGGTTAAAAAAAAACAGGAGAAACCTCACACTCAACAGGGGCCCCAGGAGCACCCAAAAATGGCATAAAATGCCAAAATTTTAGGGCGTCAATTTTTGACAAAAAACGTAAGGGGTTAGTATGTCGTTTTTTTTTTTCAGTTTTTTTTTAACTTGCTTCTAATGCACTTTTCGGGTTAAAAAAAAAAAACAGGAGAAACCTCACACTCAACAGGAGCCCCAGGAGCACCCAAAAATGGCATAAAATGCCAAAATTTTAGGGCGTCAATTTCTGACAAAAAACGTAAGGGGTTAGTATGTCGTTTTTTTTTTTCAGTTTTTTTTAACTTGCTTCTAATGCACTTTTCTGGTTAAAAAAACACAAGAAACCTCACACACACTCAACAGGGGCCCCAGGAGCACCCAAAAATGGCATAAAATGCCAAAATTTTAGGGCGTCAATTTTTGACAAAAAACGTAAGGGTTAGTATGTCGTTTTTTTTTTTTTTTCAGTTTTTTTTAACTTGCTTCTAATGCACTTTTCGGGTTAAAAAAAAAACAGGAGAAACCTCACACTCAACAGGGGCCCCAGGAGCACCCAAAAATGGCATAAATTGCCAAAATTTTAGGGCGTCAATTTTTGACAAAAAACGTAAGGGGTTAGTATGTCGTTTTTTTTTTCAGTTTTTTTTTAACTTGCTTCTAATGCACTTTTCGGGTTAAAAAAAAACAGGAGAAACCTCACACACACTCAACAGGGGCCCCAGGAGCACTCAAAAATGGCATAAAATGCCTAAATTTTAGGGCGTCAATTTTTGACAAAAAACGTAAGGGGTTAGTATGTCGTTTTTTTTTTCAGTTTTTTTTAACTTGCTTCTAATGCACTTTTCTGGTTAAAAAAACACAAGAAACCTCACACACACTCAACAGGGGCCCCAGGAGCACCCAAAAATGGCATAAAATGCCAAAATTTTAGGGCGTCAATTTTTGACAAAAAACGTAAGGGGTTAGTATGTCGTTTTTTTTTTTCAGTTTTTTTTAACTTGCTTCTAATGCACTTTTCTGGTTAAAAAAACACAAGAAACCTCACAAACACTCAACAGGGGCCCCAGGAGCACCCAAAAATGGCATAAAATGCCAAAATTTTAGGGCGTCAATTTTTGACAAAAAACGTAAGGGGTTAGTATGTCGTTTTTTTTTTTTTTTTCAGTTTTTTTTAACTTGCTTCTAATGCACTTTTCGGGTTAAAAAAAAAAACAGGAGAAACCTCACACTCAACAGGGGCCCCAGGAGCACCCAAAAATGGCATAAAATGCCAAAATTTTAGGGCGTCAATTTTTGACAAAAAACGTAAGGGGTTAGTATGTCGTTTTTTTTTCAGTTTTTTTTTAACTTGCTTCTAATGCACTTTTCGGGTAAAAAAAAAACAGGAGAAACCTCACACACACTCAACAGGGGCCCCAGGAGCACTCAAAAATGGCATAAAATGCCTAAATTTTAGGGCGTCAATTTTTGACAAAAAACGTAAGGGGTTAGTATGTCTTTTTTTTTTTTCAGTTTTTTTTAACTTGCTTCTAATGCACTTTTCGGGTTAAAAAAAAACAGGAGAAACCTCACACTCAACAGGGGCCCCAGGAGCACCCAAAAATGGCATAAAATGCCAAAATTTTAGGGCGTCAATTTTTGACAAAAAACGTAAGGGGTTAGTATGTCGTTTTTTTTCAGTTTTTTTCAACTTGCTTCTAATGCACATTAAAACACACAGCTGAATAGGTGCGGTTTCTGGAAGAACTAGAAGGTTCTAGTTCTGGTTATTGTGTGTAGCTGCTCTATAGGAGTCCAGAACTCAGTACAAAGGGCCATGAGCATAATACGTCCCCTTTAAGACGATAAACAGCATAGAAAATGTATGCATGTAACACGTATAAGACATGTAAATCAAATCTGAGCATTATTATCTGTGTAAAAGCAGAATTCACCATCATATCTTCATAAGTTGTGCAGGTGTACCTAATTTTATGACCAGCCCATGCAGATTTCCAGAGATCCTATCATTCGTCTGAACTAAAATACGAAATGAAGAAGTAGCTTGCCACCAACAAGAGCGTCATCTTTCCACACAGTTCCTCGGCAGTGTTCCGAAAGCGAGTTCGCCTGCACGAACGGCCGCTGCATCGCCGGGAGGTGGAAGTGCGACGGAGACCACGACTGCGCCGACGGTTCCGACGAGGTGCGGAAACTCTTCAGCTCTCGCGTGTCGTGTATTTCTTCATGAAAATGAAATATGACTTTAATATGACCTTAATATGACTTTCCCCCCCCCCCAGCACGGCTGCGCCCTCAAGTGCGACAATGACCAGTTCCAGTGTAAGAACGGACACTGTATTCCCATTCGCTGGAGGTGCGACGCTGACCCGGACTGCATGGATGGCAGTGATGAGGAGAACTGCCACACCGCTGGTGAGTAACATGTTATCATTCTTATAAATCATCTTGTTTCTGATATTCAGTGTCTCTCCTCACGTTCTATGAAAACGTTGTACTTCTTGTTCCTTCAGTTGGCCGCCACTGTCCTGTGGATGAGTTTCAGTGTAACAACACTCTGTGCAAACCTCTGGCCTGGAAGTGTGACGGGGAGGATGACTGTGGGGATAACTCCGATGAGAATCCGGAAGAGTGCCGTAAGTGCCGTTGCGTCAATCGCGCTCTCATGGATCGGTTGGGCACCAAATAGCGAAGACGGACATAATTGTTTGTATGATTGGTTTCTCCAATCCAATCCACTTTATTTATATAGCACATTTTATACAGTTTTTATAACAGTTTCCAAAGTGCTGCACAGACTAGTAAAATGAAAAGTAAAAAATAAAATACAATAAAGGTACAAATTGAATTTAATCCAAAACTTAAAAAAAAAATCAAATAAGAAATAAAATAGTAAAATAGATATTCAAATATTAAAAACAAGAAGCAAAGCAATAAAAGTATAAAAAAATAAAACCAATTAAAATTTTAAATTTTTAAAATAAAAAAAAAATTAAAAAAAAAATTTTTTTTAATTAAAAAAAAATTAAAAATAAAAGAAGCTTTCGATGTTGGTGGCCTTTTTTTATTTGGGAGAGGAGAGTTCCATAGTTTGGGGCCAACCACAGAAAAGGCTCGGTCCCCCCTGGTCTTAAGTCTCATCTTGGGCACCACAACTTGGAGCTGGCCCTCGGACCTCAGTGACCCCGCTGGACAGTAAACTTAGATGAGGTCCGAGAGATGTATTTGGGGGCCGCCCATTCAACGCCTTTAAAAACAAACAATAAAATCTTAAAGCTAACAGGCAACCAATGCAGGGAGGCCAAAATTCCTGGCCAAAGTTCCTGTTAAAAGCCGTGCCGCAGAGTTCTGGACTAAGTGCTAACTGGTTTCTGGTATGGTGACATATTTGACGCACAGGGAAGTTCCAGTGTCCCCCCACCCGAGCATTTCGTTGTCAGAACGACCGCGTGTGTCTGCAAGTGTCCAAGAGGTGTGACGGCATCAATCACTGCGGCGACAAATCAGATGAGCTCAATTGTCGTAAGTCGCTCGGTCAATTTGAAGGGAACGTACCCACACTTTGCGGACCCTTTGACGTGCGCTGTTTTATTCCCACAGAGACCCCCCCGGCTGTTCCTACCTGCGAGAAGGACCAGTTCTTGTGCGCTAACGGAAAATGCATCAGCGCCACTTTACGATGTAACGTCTTTAATGACTGCGAGGACTACGGATCGGACGAGATCAACTGCAAGACAGGTTACTTTATGAGTACAAGTATTTGGGACAGATTTGTACTACACTGCTAGTACTAGTACTCTTTTAGATTTGAATGGAGATGCTGTGTCCGTTTCAGAAACCAAACTAAACGACTGCAGGAATAACAGGACACACTGCGGTGACGGCGACGAGGCCCACTGTGTCACCAACGGGACCGACGCCTTCTGCTCTTGTAAACCCGGCTTCCACAAAACAGGACAACGCACATGTGGAGGTAAAGACACACAGACACTTTTATTATGTTCTCTGTAGGCGGCATTATGAATTATCCTTACTGGCCTTTTTTGCAGTACATTTAGCAAGTCAAGATTGCTTTTTATAGTTATTAGCCCATATTTCCACCATATTTCCAGGAGTAGGAAGAAGCAAAGCTTATTAAATCCTACCCCTCCATCTGGTACTTTTACAATCAGTAACTGTTACATTTGTTCACTTCCTGCTTTCCTAATATAATTTAAGTTTTTTTTTTTTTTTAATTAATTTAATTTTATTTAAATTTATTTTTTTTAATTAAAATTAAAATTAAAATTATTTATATAATAAATATAATATAATATATAATAAATAATTTATATAAATAATTATTATATAATTATTTATATAATTTTAATTTTTAAAATTATTTATATAATTTTAATTTTAATCATGTACCGAAGTACGAGGTGATATGACCCTATGATCCTCAGAAATGTATTTTCCTGTTTTTTTTGGTTTTTTTTATTTAAATTTTTATCCTAATAAAAATTTGGATATTAGAATATAAAATTAAAATTAAAAAATAATTTATATAAATAATTTTAATCACGTACCGAAGTACTCGGTGATATGAGCATCCAATGCCATAATGTGTACCATAGTAAGTGTCAATATAGTGATATATATAGCACATCATGACTGGTTCAAGACTCTTTTAGCTGTTTGAAGATGAACTATATCAGCAAGTTGAAGTATTTGTGATTTTTAGAAATAAGGAGTTAATATGTTCTCTGTAGGCGGCATTATGAATTATCCTTACTGGCCCTTTTTTGCAGTGCATTTAGCGAGTGAAGATTGCTTTTGTAGTTATTAGCCCATATTTCCACCATATTTCCAGGAGTAGGAAGAAGCAAAGCTTATTAAATCCTATCCTACTTTTACAGTCAGTAACTGTTACATTTGTTCACTTCCTGCTTTCCTAATATAATTTAAGTTTTGTTTTTTTTTTTGTTTTTTTTATTTTAATTTTTATCCTAATAAAAAAATTGGATATAAAATTAAAATTAAAATTAAAATTAAAATAATTTATATAAATAATTTTAATCACGTACCGAAGTACGAAGTAGAAATGTATTTTCCTTCACCCTTTCAATGTCTACACCGTCTATTTGTATTTGCTGGTGCGTGTCCTTTCTGCTGTTAGCAAACAACATGATTTTAGTTTTACTTAAGTTCAAGGACAATCTATTATTATCATCAAAGCATTTTTAGTGTGACCATTTCTTCTCTGACCTTTCTAATGATTTGGTCTGTACTCCCTCCAGAACAAAAAAACAAATAATACCAGCTTTAAGTGTTTTGTAACTTTGGATATATCATCAAGTTTATCAAGTTTTTACAGTATTTGTCATCCATCATTTGACTTGGTCGTTTTTCGATGTGCTTTTCCCCAGACAAGAATGAGTGCCTGCAGTTTTCCGTGTGCTCCCATATCTGCAACAACACCAAGGGATCCTACAAATGCAGCTGCCATAAGTACTTCACCAGGATCAACGACACCTGCAAAGCCGACAGTGAGGACCCGCCTCCTTTTATCTTGAGCTTTTATGCCCTTTCTGTCGAGGGGTACAGATCACTTCAGTTTCCTGAGGCAATCAGATCTTTTGAAGCTGTGGTGGTGGGCTGCACGGGAGACGGTTGCAGTGGCAGGATTTTTTATTTAAATTTTAAATTAAAAAAAAAAAACATATTTTTTCCTCGACTCCTGAATTAAAAACGATCCCTCTTTTCCTCTTGCAGACATGAACAGCAGTCAGCAGGTTCTCTACATCGCCGACGACAACGAAATCCGCAGCCTGGATCCCGGCATGCCCAACTGGCGCTACGAGCAAACCTTCCAGGGGGACGCCAGCGTGCGCATCGATGCGATGGACCTGCACGTCAAGACCAACCGCATCTTCTGGACCAACTGGCACACGGGCCGTATCTCCTCTTACGAACTTCCTGGACAGTCTACGTTGTCGTCGTCATCCAATTCCCACCGTAACCGAAGACAAAGCGCAGGCGGTGTCACCAACCTGCAGGTACGACTCTTTATGAGTACACCGGAACCTTGGTTAGCATAGCATTCTTGCCATACATGCCATACCCGAGATTGCGCAATTCATGCAAATGAATATGAAATTGTGACGTGATTCAGATTAAAGAGCTGAAGATGCCTCGTGGTATAGCCGTGGACTGGGTGGCCGGTAATCTATACTGGACCGACTCTGGTCGAGATGTCATTGAAGTGGCTCAGATGTCGGGTCAGCACTGCAAGACCCTCATATCGGGCATGATAGACGAGCCTTACGCTATCGTCGTGGATCCACAGAGAGGGTACGTTCTCCACAGCCACATCTTTGTTTTTGTAAGATATTTAAAGTATGTACATATTTCTGTTCCAGCACCATGTACTGGGCAGACTGGGGCAACCATCCCAAAATTGAGACCGCTGCCATGGATGGAACACTGAGGCAGACTCTGGTCCATGAGAACATTCAGTGGCCAACGGGTCGGGTTTATTGATTATTAAGTAACTATCTCTGCTGTATATTACAATATTTGATCTTTCTGCAGGTTTGGCAGTCGACTACTTCAACGAGCGGCTTTACTGGGCGGATGCAAAGCTGTCAGTCATAGGAAGTGTTCGACTGGACGGCTCCGATCCTGTCATTGCTGTCTCTGGCATCAAAAACAGTTGAGTTATCCATTGTTTATTATTTCTGACATATTAAAAAAAATTCCCTAATCATAGCTGGGGTGTTGAATTATTAATTTAACATGTATCAAATATGTATTTTGACTCTTGAGTAAAAACTTTTATTCTTTTGCAGATCTGGCCCATCCATTTAGCATCGATATTTTTGAGGATTACATATACGGAGTCACGTTGGTCAATAACGTTGTTTTCCGGGTCAGCAAGTTTGGAAAAGGCACCACGGAGAATCTCACCACAGGCATCAACCACGCGACCGACATCGTCCTGTACCACCGATACAAGCAGCCAGAAAGTGAGTGTCAAATCCCATGATGGTAATGGTAATGGTAATGGTAATGGTAATGGTTTAATTTCATTTGAACATGCATCAGATTCCAATTGAGTGCATCCCATAATCAGTTCCCAGTTCCACATGTCCAAAAGGAGTAGGAAGAAGCAAAGCTTATTAAATCCTACCCCTCCATCTGGTACTTTTACAATCAGTAACTGTTACTATTTGTTCACTTCCTGCTTTCCTAATATAATTTATTTTTTTAATTTTTTTAATTTTTTTAATTTTTTTAATTTTTTTAATTTTTTGATTTTTTAATTTTTTAATTTTTTGATTTTTGATTTTTATTTTTATCCTAATAAAAATTAGGATATTAGAATATACATTTTAATTTTTTTTTTTTTTTAAATAATGTACCTCGTACTGAAGTACTCGGTGATATGAGCATCCAATGCCATAATGTGTACCATAGTAAGTGTCAATATAGTGATATATATAGCACATCATAACTGGTTCAAGATTCTTCATGCTTGTATTTAGCAAATTTATTTTATTTATTAATTTATTTTATTAACTTTTGTTAATTTTTTTTTGTTTTTAACATTTTTTTAAAATATATATATTTTTGTCCCATACCAAAGTACTCGGTGATATGATCATCCAATGCCATAATGTGTACCATAGTAACCGTCAATATAGTGATATATATAGCACATCATGACTGGTTCAAGACTCTTCATCCTTGTATTTAGTAAATTTATTTTATTTATTCATTTATTTTATTAGTTTTTGTTAATTTTTTTTTTGTTTTTAACATTTTTTAAATTTTTTTTATTTTTTGTCCCGTACCAAAGTACTCGGTGATATGAGCATCCAATGCCATAATGGGTACCATAGTGCGTGTCAATATAGTGATATATATAGCACATCATGACTGGTTCAAGACTCTTCATCCTTGTATTTAGCAAATTTATTTTTATTTATTTAATTTTTGTAAAAAAATTTTTTAGTTTTTAACATTTTTAAAATTTTTTGTCCCGTTGAAAGTTGAACAATGTTCTCACCGCTTGTGTCTCGCCGCCTCAGTGACCAATCCGTGTGACCGAAAGAAATGCGAGTGGCTCTGCCTGCTCAGTCCAAGTGGACCGGTGTGTACCTGCCCCAACAACTACGTAGCTGACAACGGCACCTGCGTGGAGAGGTCGAGCCCCACCCAGTCGCCGTTCTGTAAGCCTGCGTCCACACACACACGTTTTTTTTTTTTTTTTTACATTTTCACCTCCGTAATGTGGGCGTGTCTCCGTCTCCGCAGCGCCCCCTTCGGGCGCCTGTGATATTCAGTGTCAGAACGGAGGGAGCTGCTTCCTGAACGCCCGTCAGGTGGCCAAGTGTCGCTGCCAGCCCAGTTACACCGGAGAACGATGCGAGATCAACCAGTGCCGGGATTACTGCAAGAACGGCGGCACCTGCACCGCATCCCATACAGGCGAGACTCTCATCCTCGTTATCACCAGGACAGGAATCGAACCGTGAACATCTCAATTTGACGTCGGAATGTTTGTCCCAGGCGCTCCGACGTGCCGATGCCCCAAAGGCTTCACGGGACCCAACTGCAACCGTCACACTTGTCAGGACTACTGCCACAATGGAGGGAACTGCTCGGTCAACGCCGGTAACCAACCCACGTGCAGCTGCCCGACCGAGTACCAGGGAGACCAGTGCCAGTACAGTACGTGAATAAACTGGCCTGTGACTGTATAATATCGATAATAATCATAACAATAACATAAGCACTCCTTCTCCTGCAGGTAAATGTGAAGGCTTCTGTCAGAACGACGGAACGTGCTTGCAAACCTCCAACGGCACCAAGCTGTGTCGCTGCTCCAACCAGTACATCGGACACCAGTGTGAGCTGGACAAATGTCTGTTCTGTGGAACTGGGCGATGTTTGACCTCGTCCTCGGGGGACGTGTCCTGCAGGTAAACACACGCCGGAGTCAGTTAAAGTAAATAAGGGGAAAGATTTGTTAAATGTCAGTGTTGGCGCCAATGGGGCGGGGTTGGGCGTCCAACTGGGTCAGGGTCATACCAGCTGTCATTATTTGACAGTAATGGTAATGGTTTTACTTCATTTGAACATGCATCAGATTCCAATTGAGTGCATCCCATAATCAGTTCCCAGTTCCACATGTCCAAAAGGAGTAGGAAGAAGCAAAGCTTATTAAATCCTACCCCTCCATCTGGCACTTTTACAATCAGTAACTGTTACATTTGTTCACTTCCTGCTTTCCTAATATAATTATTTATTTTTATTTTTTTATTTTTATCCTAATAAAAATTTAAATTTAAATTGAATTAAATTTTTTATTAAAATTATAATTACAATTTTAATAATTAAATTTGTAATAATTAAAATTTTAATAATTTTATTTTAATTTTAATTTTAATTTTAATTTTAATTTTAATTTTAATTTTAATTTTAATTTTAATTTTAATTTTAATTTTAATTTTAATTTTAATTTTAATTTTAATTTTAATTTTAATTTTACGTGCGGAGTTCCCCAGGGGTCAACACTGGGACCAAAACTGTTCAACTTGTACATCAATGATATGTACAATGATGTGATATTTTAATTAAAATTAAAATTAAAATTAAAATTTTAATAAAAATTTAATTTTAATTAAAATTAAATTTTAAAATTAAATTTTAATTAAAATGTAATTTTAATTAAAATTTAATTTTTAATTTTAATTTTAATTAAAATATCACATCATTGTACATATCATTGATGTACAAGTTGAACAGTTTTGGTCCCAGTGTTGACCCCTGGGGAACTCCGCACGTAATATATGAACTTGCATATATATGTATTCTACTATCTTTACATATTTTGCTTTTAATGGCTGCGTCTTGACTCATTTTCGGTGCGCAGTAAATTTATACTGTTATACAAGCTGTACACGGACTACTCTAAAGTAGTCTAAAGTTGTAAGGGGGGGTCCTGTACTCACTTTTTTGAGACGCTGGATGTTAAAAATAAAGTAAGGGAATAACAAGAGCAAATGTGCAGCACTGGAAAGGAATACCGTGGATTCTGATGTTCCTTTATGTCTTTCCCGTGGCCGTGTAGGTGCCCCAACGGTCAGACGCAACCCAGCTGCTACACGTGCTTGAACTACTGCACCAACGGCCAATGTACAGTCAACACGCGTACGCTCTTGCCTCAGTGCAGGTAAGACCTAGCGCTCGCTTCCTCCGTGCCGCCTTCTTGCCTTTTGTGGTACATGTTAACTTTGTCACGCGCCGTGTTCAGGTGTCCCGCAGCGTGGAGGGGCTACAGGTGTGAAATCGAAGCTTCTTCCGTGGATTCCTCCACATCCGGTGGAAGTGAGTCACGCATTTGTTGCTTTGCACTTTGGATCCATTTGCTGACATGATTGGCTCACACACAAACACAGGCACCGCCTCCATTGTGGTCCCGGTGCTGCTCCTGCTGGTCTTGGCGCTGCTGGTGGTTGGCGCCATCTTGTGGTACAAGCGTAGAATGCGAGGGTAAGTGCTGTCGATTTTTTTAATTTTTTAACCTTTCTCTTCCCAAACTCGCTTCTCATCTTTGCTGCTTATTTTCACTTTCTCTTTTCACCGTCTATTTCCTGTCTCCCAGGTCTCTTTGGCCAGGCAAATCTGGTTCTCAGGGCTGGCGGTAATTTCTTAGGGTTTTTCACGTGTTCAAGCTGTTCACCTGCCTCCCTAATATCCGGATGCTGTACATCCATCCCTGTTATTTTCATCCAAACGTGTCTGTGTGTGTCCGCCTAAAGGTCTAAGACTATATGGACTTTTCCACGGAATGACTTCTGTACCTTCCTCTGTTGTACAACGAATAATGTTGTCTGTTGCCGCAGTAACGGGGGCCGCGCGGTGGCCGTGTGGTTAGCATGTTTTGCCACACACTCAGGAGATTTGGATTCCAATCTCCGCTTTCAGTTCATGTGTGGAGTTTGCATGTTCTCCCCGTGCATGCGTGGCTTTTCTCCGGGTATTCCGGTTTCCTCCCACATTCCAAAAACATGCTAGGTTAATTAGCGACTCCAAATTGTCCATAGGTATGAATGTGAGTGTGAATGGTTGTTTGTCTATATGTGCCCTGGGATTGGCTGGCCACCGGTTCAGGGTGGACCCCGCCTCTCGAGTGTATCAAGGCGCCCCTAATAATGATGGCGTGTCCACAACTCACTAATTATTGTCTTAATCGTATATGTCGCTGGTCTCTTGTTGCTGTTTTCCCGAATGTTACGTCCTTATGGTAACTCCGTTTGTGTATGTTTTGTTATTGTTGCAGGGCTAAGGGCTTCCAGCATCACCGCATGACTAATGGTGCCATGAATGTTGAGATTGGCAACCCCGCCTACAAAATATATGAGGGAGACCCAGATGACGACGCCGGGGAGCTCCTGGATTCAGACTTTGCCTTGGACCCAGAGAAGGTAACGTCGCAGAAGGAAATACAGTATTAGCTCCATTTGTATGACCGACACCAGTATTGTCTCAGAAACGCATACATCCAGCACAGTTAGCACGCTAGCGCCTAGCAAGATAGCACTCGACAGCGAAAGTGCAAAGGCTGTCCTATAATATCCCTGCATCATGCCATGTTTGTATTAGCCTTAAGATGTGAGTAATTGAGCTAAATGGCTAACATGCTAACAGTTAGCATGCTAGCACCAGAATTGCCAAGACTAAAGCATTCCTATAACATTCCTATGCCATGTGTATATAGACCTTTACACAGGAGGAAAATGTTAGCAAAATGCTAACAGTTAGCATGATAGCACCTAGCAAGATAGCATTAATTACTGAAGGTGACAAGGCTGTCCTATATCCCTGCATCAGGCCATATGTGTATTTGCATTTCGACATGAGTAAATTAGCTGAAATGTTAACATGCTAAGACTTAGCATGCCAACACCTAGCAAGATAGCATTAATTACCGAAGGTGACAAGGCTGGCCTATATCCCTGCATCATAACATATGTCTATTTTCTCTTAGATATGAGTAAATTAGCTAAAATGCTAACATGCTAACACTTAGCATTCCAACACCTAGCAAGATAGCATTAATTACTGAAGGTGACAAGGCTGTCCTATATCACTGCATCATAACATGTCTATTTTCTCTTAGATATGAGTAAATTAGCTAAAATGCTAACATTTAGCATGATAGCACCTAGCAAGATAGCATTAAATACTGAAGGTGACAAGGCTGTCCTATATCCCTGCATCATACCATATGTGTATTTTCACTTAGACACAAGTAAATTAGCTAAAATGCTAACATGCTAACACTTAGCATGCCAACACCAAGCAAGATAGCATTAAGTACTGAAGGTGACGAGGCTGTCCTATATCCCCGCATCATACCATGTGTGTATTTGGATTTAGACATGAGTAAAGTAGCTAAAATGCTAACATGCTAACACTTAGCATGCCATCACCTAGCAAGATAGCATTAATTACCGAAGGTGACAAGGCAAACATGCAAATATATTTCTATTGTTGTATGAGAATCCTTAGCAACAAATGTTGAGTATGAATATTTTGGTATGGATCTCCCCATCACTTTCATTCCGTGGATTTTCCAGCTTCACATTCCAAAGTATCCCATAATATCAGCTTGTTCCCGTCTTTGCTCCCTAGCCCACCAACTTCACCAACCCGGTGTACGCCAGCCTGTACATGGGCGCCCACAACAGCAACAGCTCCCTGGCTAGCACGGACGAAAAGAAGGAGCTCCTCTCCCAGGGCGACGAGAGCACCAACGACCCCCTGGCGTAGAGGCCCCCCGCATCCACCCTCCACAACCCCCCCGCCCCCCTTCCCCCAAGCCTGAACTGTGCCAGCATCGCCCTGCCCGACCAGTGCTGAGCCAACCAGCTCTTATCTTTATGCCTTCGCCAGAAAGAAAAGCAGGAAAAAACACAAAAAATGCGGAACACTGTAAAAATGTATAAAATGAAGGAGTACTTTTGTAAGTGATTGCAGTATTGTTTTTTTTTTTTTTTTTTTTTTGGACAAGAAAAAAGATGAGCGAGTGATAAACGGATCCATTTACTCTTTCATTCTTTCATTCCCTGCAGATCTCCTTCCTCTTGGTCGCTCATTTAGCCTCTACCTCTGTGCAAATGTAAACGATACACACAAATTGCAGCGGAATCATTTTTATTTCATTTTTTTTAACATTTTTCTATGACTTGTAAAATGGAGAAAAGCAGGAATATTCATCCTGGAAGACTTTGCCAATTCAGTCCATGCGTGTGGGGGGGGGGGGGTGATTTGTTTTTCCTGCACACAACATGAACACGTGGAGGATGTGCTAGCATTGTCCTGCTACATTCAAGTGATTGTCTTTTACTTCCTGCACAGACTCATTTGCATATAGATGATACAACACATATATATATATATATAGATATATATATACAGTATGTATATAAACAAAGTGTCTTGAAAGTATACCCAGGAACATGAGTAACAAATAGCAGTCTGTACTTTCTAAGAAGTTTTTAAGCGTGAGTGGCGGATGATGATGATGATGATGATGATGATGATGATTGTAACAAAGTCTGAAATGTCTAAAGATGGACACCGTGGCCTTGTTTTTTTCCCGTCGGCGGATGATGTCGGCGAAGTTCTACAATTGTTACATTTAGCTTTTAGTCGCTTCTCTTTTGACCGAAACTGTACCGACCGACCCGAGAGTGATGATTGATTGACAGGTACGTCATGGGAGAAGACGTCATTACACGGACGTGCATTCCGATCAGCTTCCTGATGAGAATTCCTTTTGCTGAGCTGCTAACGCTAACCATCTGTTTTGTCTTAAGAATGTCGTCGTTGCTGTTCGCCGCGCAGCTTTAACTTCACGGTCGTGGACGCTAATCTGCCATATAATTGTGCACGGTGCTCACAAACGTCACAAACATTGTCAGTCATTCTAGAGGAAACATCTTTTAACGTTTTTTTTTTTTTGTTTTTTTTTGAAACATCTGATCATGTAAATTAGAACAACAGTCGGAGAAATGTGTTGGCGAAAACCCACATGGATACTTGTGGCTCTGATTGTTTTTATGATTCTGTTTCTTTTTGATATAAGAAATTAAAATGATTTTTATAGTAGAAAAGCACAGTGGTTGGCGTCCGTCATTTTTCCAGAGGAAAAAAAATGTGAACGTGGAGAAAATGCTTAATATTTACAGAAAACAACGGATGCAAGCGTAGATTAATTAGTCAGTAACAGGAAGTAGCGTCACATCCGAAACATCCTTCATCCGTCGGCAATTTTCATACGTTTGTCGAGCTCAGACGACTCAATGATTGATCGTTAAAAAACTAAACATTTGAATAAGACTAATATTATAGTACAATAAAAATACATTCTTAAAAGGTGTAAAATACAATAGAAATATTATGACATAACACTGTTTACACCAAAGGCACATATGAAGCAATATATGAGACATTTGGAATTTTTTTTTTTGGCCCGGATACAACCGGCATACCTTCAAGGAACGTTCCTCTGCTTCCGGAGTCCGAGTCTCTGTGCAGTCGGGAAGACGCTAGCTCACCTCTGCGGACGATCCTTACTGCTTCCATAAATAAATAAATTAGCCGTCCCAAAACGCGGCCTCTGTCCCGTTTTCCCACTGGGATGTGCAGCTTCAGGGCCGAGACAGGGCAACACGGGCAGGAGTGTTATAGCTTTTGGGGGGGTGGGGGGGGGGTAAGGCACGGATAAGTGGTTTAGGGTCTCTTCCAACCGTTCCGGATCAAGGCATCAGCTCTCAGGTAAGGCTGGTTTCTCAGATCTGGGAAGTAGGCATGAAAAGAGGGAAGGGTGAGGGGGGGGGACACGTGTTAGCACACCCACAGGTATTTATTATTATTATTATCAAAAACATAAAATAATGCCATATATAGTTATTATACTTCTTGGCTATGATGACATTGACATTGAAAGCTTTAGGAATGAAATACGGCAGCAGGGAACGACGGCGAGGATCGTTATTCCGCTTGCAGTGCAATGGTCAACAGGCTCTTCATTGGGGGGGGGTCACCAGCCAGCCAATCACAGGGCACGTGTAGGCAAACAACCATTCACACTCACATTCATACCTCGTGCCAATTAGATATATTTTTTTTTTTTTTTGAATGAGAAATCTTGTGACCCCCCCAAAATTCATATTAATATTTAATATTATACATCATAATATACTGTACACACACACATGCCGACGTTATGAACACATTGGTGCAGGACCCAAAATACCGCGGGACCTCCAAAGTCCAGGTTCAAGCAACAGATTATGGAAAAATACGTCATTTTAAGGGCACACAAAGTGTATTTTTGCTGGTTGCGTATGGATTATTATCCATAATAATTATGGATTATAGGCTGCGCTTCCGCTGCTTAACCTCTCTTGAGGCTGGTATGACAATTAGGGATGTTAAAATGTTAGTCCCGACGTTCCAGTCGGGTGGAAGTTGGCGACAGTTTGAGCCTGGAAAATGGAGATCAATTCCAGTGACCCAATTAACCCGAGTTAACTGTAGTTAACTGTAGTTAACCGTAGTTAACCGTAGTTAACCGTAGTCACAATAATAAACATTGTGTTCAATGTGTGTGTATGAGATGGTGCTCATAACGTCTGTGTGTTCTGATTGATGGAATAATCAGCGTGTGTATGATTGATTGATTAATTGATTGATTAATTAATCGATTGATTGATTGATCGATCGTGGAGCCTGTTGACCAAACAGCTGTAGCAGACACCACAGACGACAGCACAGGACAAAACGTTATTTGTGGCTGAACACTGGACAACATGCAACAAATAGGAGTGATGATGATGATGACGATGATGATGGCGGACTAAAGAGGCGTGGTTATGCGTCGGAGCGTCACAACACTGAGCTGACAACTGGAGCTTTGGAACGACAGCCATGTGACAGTCGATGAGTGCGACCGGTGGCCGTTGCGTCAAAGCAGATCTTCTAAGGGTTTGTTTGCACCCAAAGCGCAGCGTTGAAGCAGCTGACGTCAGCGCAGCAGCGCAAACGGGTTTCAGCCACGCTACCTTTCTTTTTTTTTTCTAGGAAATACTGTCAAAAATCTTCAGTTCAGCTGGAGACAAACAAAATGGTGGTCGAGGAGAGAAGAGTGACATGTTAGCAAGAAACCAACACCAAACCAGTTAGCCAGGCGTGGAACACAGAAGAAGGCCTGTAATAATAATCCACCCTGGTAGCCAAACCTCTTCAGTGGGGGGGGGGGCAGGGATCATGCCGCATGCAGAGAAGGTGGGGGTGGGGGGGGGGGGGGGGTGCATACAACAAACACCTGGACAACCTTGGCGTTAAGAGAGGGAGGGGCTAGCAGTTGGCGTCGTCACAGAGGTTGGCTTCACAGAAGAACCGTGAGCCGCGTTTAGCCGTGCGGGCTGTGAAGGGCACGCTCTTCAGTACTGGGGGGGGGGATGGGGGGGGGCAGAGAGAACAAGGTCTTTGTCAAGAGAGGAGGGGGGAGGCAGATACCGGACCACATTCACAGCATCAAGGATCAAGGAGGCCTTCTGGGTACATCAGCATCGTTAATGTGACATTTAATTGCTGGTTAATGACCCGTTAGCTTGTGCGTGCTAACCCTGGGGCTACTTTATGCTAGCACGGAGACGTGGGACTATTGTACTGGAACTTTTTGGAAAATAGCGGTCCTTGTGTGCCTAGCTTTTAGGAATCCTGGACAGTACTCGAAGGAATAAACGCTAAAGTGATGCTAGGTGCCGCATCCCGGATTTGATGGCGTGTGGGAATAAACATCCCAAGTGACGCTAGGTGCCGCATCCCGGATACAACGACGTGTTGGAATAAACATCCCAAGTGATGCTAGGTGGCGCATCCCGGATGCGACGAGTGTGGGAATAAACGGCCCAAGTGATGCTAGGTGCCGCATCCCGGATGCGAGGGCGTGTGGGAATAAACATCCCAAGTGATGCTAGGTGCCGCATCCCGGATGCGACGGCGTGTTGGAATAAACATCCGAAGTGATGCTAGGTGCCGCATCCCGGATTCGATGCCGTGTGGGAATAAACACCCTAGTGACGCTAGGTGCCGCATCCCGGATGCGACAGCCTCTAGGAATAAACGGCCCAAGTGATGCTAGGTGCCGCATCCCGGATTCGACGGCGTGTTGGAATAAACATCCGAAGTGATGCTAGGTGCCGCATCCCGGATTCGATTGCGTGTCGGAATAAACATCCCAAGTGATGCTAGGTGCCGCATCCCGG
Organism: Doryrhamphus excisus; assembly: GCF_030265055.1. Lineage (NCBI taxonomy): Eukaryota > Metazoa > Chordata > Actinopteri > Syngnathiformes > Syngnathidae > Doryrhamphus > Doryrhamphus excisus. The sequence continues at coordinate 8,219,915 of NC_080475.1, read as the reverse complement.
ATTCGATGGCGTGTGGGAATAAACGCCCCAAGTGATGCTAGGTGCCGCATCCCGGATTCGATGGCGTGTGGGAATAAACCCCCCAAGTGATGCTAGGTGCCGCATCCCGGATGCGACAGCGTGTCGGAATAAACATCCCAAGTGATGCTAGGTGCCGCGTCCCGGATTCGATGGCGTGTGGGAATAAACGCCCCAAGTGATGCTAGGTGCCGCATCCCGGAAGCGACGGCGTGTCGGAATACACATCCCAAGTGATGCTAGGTGCCGCATCCCGGATGCGACGAGTGTGGGAATAAACGCCCCAAGCAATGCTATGTGCCGCATCCTGGACGCGACGGCATGTCGGAATACACATCCCAAGTGATGCTAGGTGCCGCATCCTGGATGCGACAGCCTCTAGGAATAAACGGCCTAAGTGATGCTAGGTGCCGCATCCCGGATGCGAGGGCGTGTTGGAATAAACATCCGAAGTGATGCTAGGTGCCGCATCCCGGATGCGAGGGCGTGTTGGAATAAACATCCGAAGTGATGCTAGGTGCCGCATCCCGGATTCGATGGAGTGTCGGAATAAACATCCCAAGTGACGCTAGGTGCCGCATCCCGGATGCGAGGGCGTGTGGACCACGTAGCACAAGGTGCACTTTAAGGGAGCCGAACAGCGGATGACCACAGTCATCCCGGGGCCGTGACGGGCGGGGCGGCCGGAGACGCCCACGCTGTCTGTCCCACCTGTGATGATGTCCTCTATGGCGCCATCCTTGCCCTCGTACACGGGCCGATGGTCCTTGGCCTGCCGCCTGCGCAGCTCCGCAATCAGCTCCTGCTGTTGGTGCCTCTTCTTCTGGGCCTGAACCTGCGGCGGGAACGCCGGGATATTTGAGTGGATTTTTGGACACATCACAATACTTGATTGACACTTGACACTTGGGACCGTACCTTAGGGTCGTGCTGCTTGGCCTCTTGGGCCAGTAACTTTTCTCTCATTGCTTCCTCCTGCTTTTTCCTTTGTTCATTTTCCTCCACCGCATCCTGTTGGGATGAAGAACAGGATGAGGAAGAAAGCCAAGGCAGCTGGTTGGCCGTTCCAGGACAGAGAAGAAAAACAGGAGTGACACGCCCATCAACATAAACATTGCTCTAAATGTCTTCAGTATCTTAGATGTTTCTTCCAAAATCATTCATGGCAACGTTCTTCTTGGACCATCAGAGGAGAAACCGTTAGGATCTAATCCTTGCTCAGACCTTAAAGAGACACAGAAGTTCTTGGCTGCACATTTCCGTAAATCCCATAAATCTGTACGGAGAACAATCTCAGGAAGCGTGCTGCGTGGCGAGGCAGGGCGAGGTCGTCCACGACGGGAGGGAAGAAGAAGTCTAAACACCCCAGCTGCTTTCCAGGCAGATCCAGCTGGCCTTTCCTGTTATTTGGACTCAGCCTCGTTCCTGTGGCACTCCACAATCCCGGCCTGCTCGTCTGTCCGAGGAACGTCCACGGATACGTGACATGTCACTCACCTTGTAGGCCTTGATGAAGCGTACAAACACGGGGAAGAACACGGAGGGCGGAGTTGTCTTGGCGCTCTCTCCAAAGTAGTTCACCACGTTATTGAAGGCTTCCTAGCATTGGGAAGAGGACGGGATCACGGATGAATCCATATTGCCATAAATAATGTACTAATATAAGCCCCGCCCATTTGTGATGAAACCCCGCCTCCAGTGGCGTAGCCGCCATCCTATCAATCAAGTACCTCTGCGGTCTTGGAATCCCTCTGCAGTTTGTCCAGCTGGGAGTCGCTGGCCTGGATGAAGGCTTTGAGGACGGAATGGTCGTGGAGGCTACACTCCCTACGGATCAGATCCATGCCTTTGCCCAACTCTCGCACGTCCAGCAGCACGTTTTCCAGCGACACTTGGAGCGCAGACGCACGGATACGTTATTTTCACAGCATGGAAAAACAACTTTATACACAAGCATATAATAAAATATATAAATATATATATAATACAACTTTATACACAAGCATAAAATAAAATATATAAATATATATATAATACAACTTTATACACAAGCATATAATAAAATATATATATATATATATATAATACAACTTTATACACAAGCATATAATAAAATATATAAATATATATATAATACAACTTTATACACAAGCATATAATAAAATATATATATATATATATATATATAATACAACTTTATACACAAGCATATAATAAAATATATAAATATATATATATAATACAACTTTATACACAAGCATAAAATAAAATATATATATATATAATACAACTTTATACACAAGCATATAATAAAATATATAAATATATATATATATAATACAACTTTATACACAAGCATATAATAAAATATATATATATATATATATATACACAATACAACTTTATACACAAGCATAAAATAAAATATATATAAATATATATATAATACAACTTTATACACAAGCATATAATAAAATATATAAATATATATATAATACAACTTTATAAACAAGCACGTCAATAATCATGCCACTGCATCATTTTACAGTGTGCAATTACTATAAACTCAATAAAAACATTTCTGACATGTTATTGTGTCCTTTTTTCCCCAATAATCCTAATATATAAATATATTATAAAAATATATCAATATAATAAAATATATAAATATATATAAATATTATATATATAATAAAAATATATTTATATATTTATTTCATTATTATTATTATATTTTATATTATTATTGAATTTATTTTTTATATATTTTTTTAATTATAAAAAAGAATCAATACATAAATTGATTTATATATATATATATATATATATATATATATATATATATATATATATATATATATATATATATATATATATATATATATATATATATATATATAATAAAATATAGGATAAAATAATGCCACTGCATCATTTTACAGTGTCCAACTACTATAAAAAAATATATAAATATAATAAAATATATAAATATATATATATAAATATAATAAAATATATTTATTTATGTATATTATATATATATTATATATTTTATTATAAAAATAATAAATATAATTTAAAAAATATAAAAATATATATAATAAATATATATATACGTATATATATATTTAATATAAATATAATAAAATATAGGATAAAAATAATGCCACTGCATCATTTTACAGTGTCCAATTACTATAAACTCAATAAAAGCATTTCTGACATGTTTCTGTGTCTTTTTTTCCCTAATAATCCTAATATATAAATATATTATAAAAATAGATAAATATAATAAAATATATAAATATATATATAATAAAATATATAAATATATATAATAAATATATATATATATTAAAAATATATATATATATATATATATATAATATAATAAAATATAGGATGAAATAAATAGATTTTGTCATGACCGTACCTCAATCACGTAACAATTCCAAGCAAGCATCCAAACCTGAACACACTTCCTGTTTCCTGTGTACCCACCCGCTGCAGCTTTATCCACAAAGTGCAGTTCATTGTAGAAGGTGGCCAGCTCGGGATATTTCTCCTTCACGATGACGGCGATGTAATGCAGCAGCGTCATCTTCCTGTCTGTGGACTTGGTGTCCAGCAGCTGTGCAGCAGAGCAGAGGACGGGCATCAAACCCACGCAGCAGCAGCAGGGAACCGTGCGGCGGGTTCATCAATGGGCTGCCGTTACTCACCAAATCGAGACTTTGCAGTTTGAAGCCATAAACGCACCCTCGCTTGCTGCTGTTCATGTAGTTTCCCAGAGCTAAGATGATCTACAAGGAGAGCAGAAGAATCCATCAACGTTTGTATCTCCATTCCTAAAAAAAGCACCAAAAACAAACCTCCAGCATTCTTTTTAACTTGGGTGAGGACTTCACGGAGCCCGAGGCGGCGATGATGGCGTTGAGCTGCGGCGTGAGCATGTTGACGTTGTCGGCGAAGTTCCCCACAAAGGTGATGATGTTCATCCTTTGCGTCAGCCTCTCGATTTTGCTGAAGAAGAGCATGAAGCGGTCCTCCTCCGCCAGCTGGTCCAGCGGACGGCGCTCCCGTTCGTACTGGCGCAGCACCTTCACCTCCGCTTCCGTGGGCAGGAAGCGCATCAGGCACTCCACGAAGTCCACGGGTAAGGCCTTCAGATCAAACCTGGGCGGACGTGATCGTGAGTTGAATGAATGAATGAAGATGGCGGTTACGTGGAATGGAGACGATGCGTGCGTACTTCTCTATCGCTTTGCAGATCTCCTCCGTGGTTTTGTTCGCCTTCCTCAGCGTGATGGCTAAGTTCTTGGAGCGGTTGGCGTCCAGCAGCGTGACTTTGTTGACCGCCTTGTGAGCCACTTTGCTCTTTGGGCACGACACATCCACAACCGGACCCTGGGCGCGGGTTTTAAACAGCTCCTCGAATTTCTCCAAATCCAGGACCTGAACACAATCCAACATCGAGACGCTTAGCTCTCTCTCTCTCTTTCTTGACGCCGAGACGCTGATCTGCTCGATTCACCTCAAGAACGCGTTCATCATCGATCTCGTTGAACACGGTGCCATTGATCTGATTGGGCTTGAGGGCGGTCCAGTTAAAGACAGGAAGGCGGAACTTGGTCTTGATGGGCTTCTTGATTCGAATGGCTGTAAAATAAAAAAAGAACAACATCGACCTCCTCGATCTGCGACGGGTCCAATTCATCGGTTTTTATTTCTTCCTACCTGAGAGACCCACACTCAGGATGACCGACGGAGACGCTTCAGGCAGTGGTGGTGCCAGCGGGGGCGCAGGGGGTGGAACTGGTGGACTGGGGCCTGCATTGAATGATGGAATATTTAAGAGTCTGTTAAAATTATACCTTCATAATGGTAATGGTAATGGTATTGTTAATGGTAATGGTAATGGTAATAGTATTGGTAGTGATAATGGTAATGGTAATGGTAATAGTATTGGTAGTGATAATGGTAATGGTAATAGTATTGGTAGTGATAATGGTAATGGTAATGGTAATAGTATTGGTAGTGATAATGGTAATGGTAATAGTATTGGTAGTGATAATGGTAATGGTAATGGTAATAGTATTGGTAGTGATAATGGTAATGGTAATGGTAATAGTATTGGTAGTGATAATGGTAATGGTAATAGTATTGGTAGTGATAATGGTAATGGTAATGGTATTGGTAGTGATAATGGTAATGGTAATGGTATTGGTAGTGATAATGGTAATGGTAATAGTATTGGTAGTGATAATGGTAATGGTATTGGTAGTGATAATGGTAATGGTAATAGTATTGGTAGTGATAATGGTAATGGTATTGGTAGTGATAATGGTAATGGTAATAGTATTGGTAGTGATAATGGTAATGGTAATGGTAATAGTATTGGTAGTGATAATGGTAATGGTAATGGTATTGGTAGTGATAATGGTAATGGTAATGGTATTGGTAGTGATAATGGTAATGGTAATAGTATTGGTAGTGATAATGGTAATGGTAATAGTATTGGTAGTGATAATGGTAATAGTATTGGTAGTGATAATGGTAATGGTATTGGTAGTGATAATGGTAATGGTAATGGTATTGGTAGTGATAATGGTAATGGTAATGGTAGTGATAATGGTAATGGTAATGGTAGTGATAATGGTAATGGTAATGGTAATGGTATTGGTATTGGTATTGGTAGTGATAATGGTAATGGTAATAGTATTGGTAGTGATAATGGTAATGGTAATGGTATTGGTAGTGATAATGGTAATAGTATTGGTAGTGATAATGGTAATGGTAATAGTATTGGTAGTGATAATGGTAATGGTAATGGTAATAGTATTGGTAGTGATAATGGTAATGGTAATGGTAATAGTATTGGTAGTGATAATGGTAATGGTAATAGTATTGGTAGTGATAATGGTAATGGTAATGGTAATAGTATTGGTAGTGATAATGGTAATGGTAATAGTATTGGTAGTGATAATGGTAATGGTAATTGTATTGGTAGTGATAATGGTAATGGTATTGGTAGTGATAATGGTAATAGTATTGGTAGTGATAATGGTAATGGTAATTATAATGGTAATGGTAATAGTAATTATAATGGTAATGGTTTAATTTCATTTGAACATCAGATTACAATTGATTCCAATTGAATTGATTGATTGGTACTTTTACAATCAGTAACTGTTACATTTGTTCACTTCCTGCTTTCCTAATATAATTTAAGGTTGTTTTTTTTTATTTTTTATTTTATTTTTGTCACGTACCGAATTACGAGGTGATATGACCATACAATGACATAATAGTATTATTACTATTAGTAGTATATAATAGTATATAGTATATATTATAATAGTAGATTGACATAGTAAGTGATATGTAATACATCATGACTGGTTCAAGACTCCAATAAAGTTTGAATTAATAAACAATAAATAAATTATAATAAACAATAAACGGCTTCAGGTGACCTGAGACCTCCCCCCCTTCCAGACGTCATGACAAGCTCACCCGTGGTAGATGGCAGAGGGGGAGGAGGCGGCGGGGGCGGGTGAGGTGGGGGCGGAGCTTCACTGGCTGGGGGCAAACTGGGGTCCGGTCCTCCCGGTTCCGTTAAGGCTGCTGTTGAACCCAAAGATAGAGCTCCGATATCGGCTAGCGGGATTCCAAGGCCGCCGCTTCCTACGGCGCCGCCCGTGACCCCCGTGCCCCCCACGCCAAGCGCCTCGATGGAAATGTCGCCGTCGGGTTTCTTGTGCAGACGAATGGTGCCTTGCTGCTCCAGCTCCAGAAGACGCCTCTCGATGTTGAAGTGCCTCTGGAATGCGGCGTCCTTCTCTTTGATGACCCTCCTCAGGGTGTTGACCTGCGTGCTGGTGGACTCATACGTCTCCTGGGTGGTCACCAGGGGGCGATAAAAGGCACATGACTTTGCAAGCTGAAGAAACATCCTGCTTCCTGCTGACCTCATCCTCAGCTAAATGCTTCCGCTAACAGAGTAAAGCCGTGCTGCGATATTCCGACAACATGACCGCACGCTTACCCGGATGGCTTGGAGATCCTTATCCTTCTGGAGGAGAACCTTCTCCAAGTCAGCCACCTTCATCATGGTTTCATTCTCAACCTCCAGAAGCTTCTCCGTCACCTGGAAAAAGGAGACATGAGGAGAAGTTGGATCGATATCCGGAGCGACAGCATCATCCCGGTCTCCTCCCTCCCGCTCAGCATCACCGATACGGTGAAATACGATACGGGCAGCGGCATGATGCTGCAAATACGTGACGCGGAAAACCATGGCGCACGTTGCACTGGAATTCAGCCTCCCTCGTCATTCCCGACCCCGTGAGAGCAGAGTTTGTTATGAAATTCCTGAATGATGTCAGGGCTGCCTACGACCTTGCCCGTGGAAAGACCGTCTTTTCATGGCGGCGTGGGACGCAAAAGGCAACCGCTCCAGAAAAGAGGAGCCAGCGGGAGAACAATATTAGGATTGTAATATTAGGATAGTTTTCCAAGTTTGACCCAAGCCGGGATTATCCCGACTGCTTATGAAACGCAAACACTCGATTCTAATGATTTGTGTAGAAGCAGCCAAGTTCTGTAGCTTTATTATAAAAGAGCAGCCGTGGCGGTCTAGACCGGGCGGGGCGCTTACATGAGACAGGTGCTCCTCCAGCTCCTCCACCTTCTCCAGCGCTGCATTCTTTGTCTCCGCGTCCTCCAGAAGACCACCCACGTCAAACACGTTGTCCATGTAGGCCTGGATCTGCACCGACAGTTTGTCGCTCTCCGTGTGTTTATATTTCTGCCACAAGGGGGGGTGGGGGGGGGGACCACAATTAGTGCTACTGATTAGAAACCATCAGGTAATCATCATCATCATCATTGGATCGGATCGTTACCTCCAGGTAGTCGTCCAGTCCCAGCTTGGTGAATTCATACTGGAGGTGGACTCGGAAGTTCATGTCCTCCACCGAGTGGACCACAATGTTGATGAACTGCATGCAAGCCACCTGGACCCCACAAAGACGGGTTTAGATATCTGCTATCATACGTTTTATTCAATTAATGACTTTTTTTTCTCACGAGGGTCCAGGGGGTGCTGGAGCCTATCCCAGTTGTCTTGGGGCGAGAGGTGAGGTAGCCAGCCAATCACAGGGCACATATAGACAAACAACCATTCACACTCACATTCATATCTATGGACAATTTGGAGTTGCTAATTAATTAGCCTAGCATGTTTTTGGAATGTGGGAGGAAACCGAAGTACCCGGAGAAATCCCACGCATGCACGGGGAGAACATGCAAACTCCACACAGAGATGGCCGAGAATGGAATTGAACCCTGGTCTCCTAGCTGTGAGGTCTGCAGGCTAACCACTCGACCGCCGTGCCGCCCCTAATATAGTTTTATAAGTTTTTTCATGTTTAATGGCGACCAGTCCAAGGTGTACTCCGCCTCTCGCCCCCTCACCCTTGTGAGGAAGTGGTAGAAAATGAATGAATGAATGTAGAGTCGATCATACCATGAAGTCGATGTTTCCTTCTTCACCACGGAAGTAATCCATCAGTCGCTCAAAACGATGCTTTTCTTTGCAGACCTGAGAAAAACATCATCGTTTTATCAATTTGTGGGAAACAAACATTCACGTGAAACCTTTATGCAGGGGTCTCAAACATGCGGCCCGCGGGCCAAATGTGGCCCGCAGGACACTAGTTTGAGGCCCCCGCCTTGATATGAAAGTTTAATGTCAGTGCGGCCCGCGCAAGTTTGATATGGATGCTGTATGGTATCATGTACCCAGATAAAATTATTACGTTTTTAATTAATGTTCATGTTAAAGGTTAAATAACTGTTAATAGTTATCCTCCCTATCCTTGTGGAAGTGGTAAGTTTTTGGCTATTTAAGTTGAAAGGAAATCACTTGAAGGCTACCGTTGAGGTCGCTAGCTCTCTAGTTTGCGAGTTAGCATGTGTCTCAAGACCCTGCAGTTGCGCAATATGTTGTAAATAAAAAGAGTATAAATGTGACTATAGTCGTGTTTTGTCATGTCTACAGGGCTCTAATAATGCTTTGTTCATTTTAATATGAAAAAAATCATTTGTCTACCCACCAACTATATGTGCTTTCTTAAGTTTTTATTATTATTATTATATTTATTTATTACTGATTGATTTTCTTTATTCTTGATTTGTTTATTTATTTTTCATCTTATTTTGTGTAGAAAAATAAAAATTAAGATATTTGAGAACAGTGGAATGTTTTATCAGAGCTTTTCTTGTAGAAAATTGGAACCAAAGCGAAGTTTTTTTTTAATTTTTTTGTTTTTAATAAATGCGTTTTTTGTTTTTTTGTGGAAAACCTGATGCGGCCCAGTCTCACCCGGACCCGAGCTCCAGTGGCCCCCAGGTAAACTGAGTTTGAGACCCCTGCCTTAATGTGTTTTGATGATTAAGTTAATGCAATAGAATGTAATTCAATACAACCATGAAGGATAAATACTGCGTCACGTCTAGTATTATTATATTATTATAATGAAGTCAAGACCTGGTGAGATAACAAAATGGTGCCTACATGTTAGACCTAATGCACTTGAGCTAACGTCTACAACCGATATTAACTCCTGCGTGGCCACTGAATAATAGCCTTTCCCAAAATATACCATCTTGTTTTGGTATTAGCACGTCTGCACAGGAAGTAGTGGCCCTCTAATCCTTATCATTGTTCGAGGTTGGCTAACATCTGGGGTCCTAATGAGGCTAATGACCTCTGACGGGCCGCCACGGAGCTCCGCTCACACCCTGCGTGGAGGTGAAAGATCCCAGAGCTCCTCGGCTTTCATCTCTGCTTGTTGAAGCACCCCACGTAAGGTGGCGTGTTATTTTGGAAGCACTTGCTGTACATTTGGTTTCTACCTTTTATAAATTTTATAAATAAAGTTTATAAATGCAGTGTATCATATTGAGGATAGAAAATGATCAAATATCCAGTATTTATTGAATACTGAATTCCACTTGCTGTACATTTGGTTTCTACCTTCTGCAGAGGTTTGGTATGAACGTGTGTCTATTTATTATGACATTTAAATCAAAGGGAAACCTCTTTGAAGTTGTCAAACGCAGTGTATCACATTGAGGATAGTAAATGATAAAATATGCAGTATTTATTGAATACTGACTGATATTACCAACCAATTATCCAAGCAATACTTGAGTGGGTAATTAGGTGCAATTTGGGTGTGACCGGAAGAGACACATTTAGAAATGCAGTTTATCATATTGAGGATAGTAAATGATAAAATATGCAGTATTTATTGAATATTGACTGATATTACCAACCAATTATCCAAGCAATACTTGAGTGGGTAATTAGGTGCGATTTGGGTGTGACCGGAAGAGACACGTTTATAAATGCAGTGTATCATATTGAGGATAGAAAATGATCAAATATCCAGTATTTATTGAATACTGAATTCCAAACCAATTATGCAAGCAATACTTAAGTGGGTAATTAGGTGCGATTTGGGTGTGACCGGAAGAGACACGTTTATAAATGCAGTGTATCATATTGAGGATAGAAAATGATCAAATATCCAGTATTTATTGAATACTGAATTCCACTTGCTGTATATTTGGTTTCTACCTTCTGCAGAGGTTTGGTATGAACGTGTGTCTAATTATTATGACATTTAAATCAAAGGGAAACCTCTTTGAAGTTGTCAAACGCCGATAGGATGATCTCGTGGCCTCCTCGAACAAGGCAGACGGCGGCCAGCAGTTCAAGGACCAAAGCTTTTGTCCTGCAAGTGTGGGAGTCGCCGGTTAGGACGGCACAGAAAGTTCCTCCAAAACAAGCGCTGCATATTTTATGAGTACTGTAGTCATACTAAGTGCTGAAGAAAGGCTTGAAGAGCCCCCCCCCCTTTCATTATGAAGTGATCAGCCCCCCCCCCCTAGCTTTAATCACTAATCTCCTCTCAGTAAACATTCCCCTAATAGCCTTTAGGAGGCCCCTGATGCGTAGAGAAGGTGTAAGCACCATGGAGAAAGACAGCCGTATCATATGAACGGGCCGCAGGGTGTCGCCTATTGTTTGAGCCAACCCCCCCGCGTCCATGGCGATGGCGGGCGAGGCCTCTGTTCTTACCGTGAGCTCTTGTTGTTCAAGCTGAGGGCAATTTCATTGACGGCGTGCGCATGAGACATGACCATGTTGAAGCCGTACTGCATGAGGAGGACACAGATAGAGAAGATGAGAAGTGAAATATATATTTATGTGTACTTTATGCAGTACTTCGACATACAGGAAGCGTCATGACAAATACTCAGGTTTGTTACCTGGTAGTTCATAATGGCTCTCAAACACATGACGCACACGTGCACGTCGTCCTTCTGGCTGACGAGTCGGGAGTTCTTGATGGTTTTGCTGCTGGAGACGGAGCCGTAGCTGCAACACGTGGCGAAGGTTATTCCTTGGTAACAACGGTTCAACGCTTTCAATGTGTTGCTTAAACGCCGAGTTTGTTTGATTTATTGATGGCGCCGTTCACACGACTCTCGTTTAAGCGTATCGCAGTCGGAGTGGATACAGCGGAGAGAGAATGAGGTCTGGCAGGGAAAACCCTGACGGTTTAGAGGTTACAGATGCATGATGGGAGATGTTTGCTTTTGTGGCCGCCGTCAAGAAAAAGTCAGAGAAGAGGCGGTTATGTAAGTGGGCCGTGCTATCGCAGTTAAAACTGTAGGCTACATACTGTATGTATACACTCAATGGCCACTTCATTAGGTACACCACATTCAGGGGACCTATTGTGCTTTTCCCACTGTGTGTAGCTGCTCTATAGGAGTCCACAACTCAATACAAAGGGTTGAAAAATGAACATAAGATAATGCTTTTTTTGGGTGTGACTGTAAGAGGCATGTTTATAAATGCAGTGTATCATATTGAGGATGGAAAATGATCAAATATCCAGTATTTATTGAATACTGACTGAAATTACCAACCGATTATCCAAGCAATACTTGAGTGGGTCATTAGGTGCGATTTGGGTGTGACCGTAAGAGACACGTTTAGAAATGCATTGTATCATATTGAAAATAGAAAATGACAAAATATCCAGTATTTATTGAATACTGACTGAAATTACAAACCAATTATCCAAGCAATACTTGAGTGGGTAATTAGGTGCAATTTGGGTGTGACTGTAAGAGACACGTTTAGAAATGCAGTGTATCATATTGAAAATAGAAAATGATAAAATATCCAGTATTTATTGAATAGTGACTGAAATTACCTATCAATTATCCAAGCAATACTTGAGTGGGTCATTAGGTGCGATTTGGGTGTGACCGGAAGATACACGTTTATAAATGCAGTGTATCATATTGAGGATAGAAAATGATCAAATATCCAGTATTTATTGAATACTGAATTCCAAACCAATTATGCAAGCAATACTTAAGTGGGTAATTAGGTGCGATTTGGGTGTGACCGGAAGAGACACGTTTATAAATGCAGTGTATCATATTGAGGATAGAAAATGATCAAATATCCAGTATTTATTGAATACTGAATTACAAACCAATTATGCAAGCAATACTTAAGTGGGTAATTAGGTGCGATTTGGGTGTGACTGTAAGAGACATGTTTATAAATGCAGTGTATCATATTGAAAATAGAAAATGATAAAATATCCAGTATTTATTGAATAGTGACTGAAATTACAAACCAATTATGCAAGCAATACTTAAGTGGGTAATTAGGTGCGATTTGGGTGTGACTGTAAGAGACACGTTTAGAAATGCAGTGTATCATATTGAAAATAGAAAATGATAAAATATCCAGTATTTATTGAATAGTGACTGAAATTACCAACCGATTATCCAAGCAATACTTGAGTGGGTCATTAGGTGCGATTTGGGTGTGACTGTAAGAGACACGTTTATAAATGCAGTGTATCATATTGAGGATAGAAAATGATAAAATATGCAGTATTTATTGAATAGTGACTGAAATTACCAACCAATTATCCAAGCAATACTTAAGTGGGTCATTAGGTGCGATTTGGGTGTGACCGGAAGAGACACGTTTATAAATGCAGTGTATCATATTGAGGATAGAAAATGATCAAATATCCAGTATTTATTGAATACTGAATTCCAAACCAATTATGCAAGCAATACTTAAGTGGCTAATTAGGTGCAATTCAATCATGGCTCATACAGGTACTGTATGTATATCGTGCTGAATGAAATAAAGTGAGTAAATAAAGCAGCTGCTGCTCTTTCCTGGCTTGGGTCTGATACAGATTCATAATGAAATGAATAATGAATAATAATAATAATAATGAATAATGAATGTCATTCATAATGAAAGTAAAGAGTTGAAGTCAAGCAACCTATAAACTGTTGAGCATTCAGGCTCGGCTAGCATGCTGATGCGCGTCCGCAGCTCCCATTAGGTCAGCAGGGCGGGTCGTTAGTAGGAACAAGGTAACGGCGGACAGAAGCCAGCTCGGCGATACGTACCGGAAGACAGACTGGCGGGCAGAGCGCACCAGAGAGTTGCAGAAGGGCTGAGTGCTCACGTGATGCAAGTCCTCTATAGACCTGCTCCATGATTTAGCCTTATCCGAGAGGACATCCTCCCCATTCTCCAGACCCTCAAAATCCAACCTGGGCCATATACAGACATACGAGCGGACACGGGGGGGGATGCAGGAGGGGCAGGTTAGGTGAGCGAGGCAGCAAGGGGGGGGTTATCACAAGAACTGTCATGGAGCTGCATCTCCATTCTCATTGGGGGCCAAGTGGAAGCATCACACAAACACTATAAGGACAAAAGCCTTGAAGACATTTCATGACCAAATTTCCTTTTAGGTGCCAAAATCTTGGAAAACTAATCCATTAAAGATCAATTCAATTTCCATGTAGGTTTGACGGCCAGGTGTCCCAATACTTGTGTCCTCATAATGCACCGTATCATATGTCAACGTTCAGCTAGCTAAGTATGCAAAAAGGTAAACAAACACATCCAAAGAAGCACATTTTTCATCCGTGCTACCCGAGCCAGCGTCTGGTAGGAAAAAGTTCCCGGCCAAAGCGGTGAGGCGCGGCTGTGTTTAAAAATACTCACATGACAGTACACTGGGCGAAGGAGAGGTACTGCACCAGGACGTCGAGACCTCTGTTCTCATCGTTGAGGAACTCCCTCACCCACCTATGACGCAATGGGAACACAGAGGGTCAGTAGGGCACCACGACGACAAGGCACGCCCTTATCCTGCGCGGCGGGAACGGGGACGGAAAGAGTCAAATGTGCAAAAATGGAGAGCAAAGTCAGCATTAATTAAATCAGGGGTGGGCAAACTACGGCCCGGGGGCCACATGCGGCCCACTAAGCGTTTGAATCCGGCCCGCCAGTTGCTTTCTAACTTTGAACATACATGCTGGCAACATGACTTGCAAGTCAGATGTCTTTTTCAGTAAAAAAAAAAAAAAAAAAAAAAAAAATTAAAATGTAAAATTCAAGTTTGATGTTTAAAGTGCTCTGGAAAAAAGGGATATATGGAACATATTTAAAACATATAGCTAATAATCTGACACGTTTACAGATAAAATTATACAAAGTAAATAATAATAAATATATAAAAATATAATATAATTGATATATAATGTAATTAATAATATAATTATAGTATATATAATGAATTATATATATAATATGTAGATTAAATATAATATATAATATATATAGAGAAATATATATAGACAAATAATTCAAGGTGGACTGTTAGAATTATAAGCAAATACAAATATATACAAATATATATACATATATACAAATACATAAATAAAATAAATAAATAATAAATATATGAAATATAATATAATATATTAAATATAATATATAATAATAAAATTAATATATATAATATAATTAATCATTATAATATATAATAAATAAATAAAATTAGACAAATAATTCAAGGTGGACTCTTAGAATTATAAGTGTAAAATCGTGTGTGTTTTAAAAAATATATATATTCTGGCCCCCCAGACAGTTTTGTTAACTCAATGCGGCCCACGAGTCCAAAAGTTTGCCCACCCCTGAATTAAATGATTGTAATGGGCATGCCTCACATTGACACTCAATTGAACTCCGGTTGTCTGGTCAGAGACGCACAAAACAAGGAATAGTTAGAGAGGTTCTAGTTCTAGGCTGGCTTTGGAATGACACCAACAACCTCCGCCCCCGCTTTGCCGAAGTTTTGGGTTAAAGTTTCCCAAAATAGACTTCAAGTTTAGCTTGTGAAAAAGCCAGGAAAGCAAATAGGAGTCTTGGATGGAAGAAAAGGAGACGAGGAGATGAACAAGGGGAAGGTGAAAAAAGAGGCATGATCACTGATTTCCTGTCTACCCCCCCGCCCCCCTCTCTTTCCTTTGGCCCCCCCCCTTTGCCTCCGACCCTTTCCTCTCTCACCACCTCTCCCTCAATTCAGCTGCAAATAGCTCACATTTTCTTGGCAATGCCAGAGTCAGACAGTAGTAAAGCACACGACTCCATCTTGGCGACCGCCCCCCGCCTGGGAAATACATTCTAACTTTTTTTCCCTTTTTTCCGACTAATCGCTATGGAAAAGCCGTCTTTGCTCCTGGAGTATTGGTGGGAAATGTTAGTTTTGGTAAAGTTGTTGCGCCTAACTTTAACGACAACGAATGTGGTTGAAGGTCTGAAGGAGCGCCGTCGCTGCAGCAAGGAGCATGCAACGCAGCGCGCCGGCACAAGGTCGCCATCCGCGCCGTAAACGTCCCGAGGTTCATCGGCCTGTCTTCCTGTCCTTCTGGCGCACACAACAAAGCTTCCTGCTCGGCGTTATATGGGGGGGGGGTGAACAAAGCAGCACAATGGCTACCATCTGGGCGTTATGAGTCTCCGTGCTATGAAGTGAAGCTCCGGAGCTTGGCGGCTTAGAACAATGGCAGGGAGATCCGAGGACCTGAGAGAGGTTTTCCTAAAGTCCTAATCTAATGAAAGAAAATGAAACCTACCCGATGTGGTTTGTTCTGAGAGATATTTCCAGTTCCCTTAAGACTTTGGTGGACTCCTGAACCCTCCTGCGAAACTTCTGGAAGACACAAATAAAACATGGCGTTATTTATGCACCATGTCCGCGTTTGTGGTTAAAACGCTTGCCAACCTTTCTTGTGACGTCAGGGTCTAAGTATCCTCGTATTTTCTGGATGTACGTGTAAGGTGGATTCTTCACTTGAAACCTCTCCTGTAAAGCAAAACAAGTGAGGTTACAAACTGGTGGTGACACTGGTTTAGTGAACACGGGCCACTATGCAGCTGGACTAGCCCACAAACCCGGTGAAGCCCTACGGATTTGGGAGCGTGACCAATCACAGTGGAGGCGAGCCACGGGTGGAAGAAATTAAAATAGACATTTTTTATGCGGGAAGCACGAAATCCAAAGAATAGGCACAGATTCTGGAAGATCTAGAAAGCTTTCTGTGCTGGTTATTGTGTGTAGCTGCTCTATACGAGTCCACAACTCAATACAAAGGACATATCATGTCCACATTAAATATGCACTAACGTGGGTACAGAATATACAACAGGTAGTAAAAGTACACACGCTAATGTTTTTTCATACTACCGTATTAGCACTAGCATACTTTATTTGCTGCATCGATGTTGGTGTAAGCCACGCCCTTTTTTTTTTTAGCCAATTTTTTTTTATAGCAATTTTAGTCCTGGTAATCTAAAAGTACCTGGTCACAAATGAGGTCCCATTTCTTCTCGTTGTCGTACTGCCTGAGGAGGCGGGCTTTGTCCGGTGGAAGGTTCATAGAGTTCTGAAAGTGTAAAAAAAAAAAAAAAAGGAAGCGTTAATAGAACATAGTACATCTGGCATCATTTTGGATAATTAGCACTGATATTAAAATACTTTGAAACATAAGTGGATGCATACATTCAAACAACAATAAATTGTCCAATTAAGTCGTTTATGTACAGTACATACCTGACCACAAACAAACAAAAAAAATGGCTGTAAAAATGTCCTTGGGGGAGGTCATAACTCTCAGCTAGCATAACATAACATAACATAACATAACATAACATAACATAACATAACATAACATAACATAACATAACATAACATAACATAACATAACATAACATAACATAACATAACATAACATAACATAAAGCAGAGCGTTCTCTGAAATAGATTCTTCAATTATTCCAGTACATTGCAAGACTTTTTGTGGTAGTAACTTTTTCAAAATTGTAAATATTACATTATATAATATGATTTAATGATTATGTTTTCCACTGCCAGTTTCTTGTGGTACTCATACCAACATAACCAAAAACTATTGGCTCCCATTCCATTCATAATTCATCTTAATTGAGCAACTGGAGCCCAACCCGACCAACGTCAGAGCACACTTCAAATGTTGGGGATTTTCATGCTGATCTCACTTCCTGTGCTGACATTCGACATCCTGCCGCGGCGGATGATCCCCGCCTAGTACACGTCTCGGTTCTCACATTTAAGGCCCCGCTCGCCCATCAACCACAACAACCACAGTCAAAACACAACACGGTGCGCTAATCCCTTTGCATCCTGAGGCATTCAGGATCAAATTCAACACTAACTGCTTTCGTTTGTGTTTGCAGACCCAGACGTGTTTTATGTCCTCGTGATGGTGGTTTGGACTGGTTAGGTCCACGACGGGGCGGTGCTCGTAAACGGGGTCGGACAAGGAGATCAAACTAGTCACCTCAGCTCTGAAGAAACATCAACCGTTGGATAAAGACGCAGTACTTCATTACTATTGAGTTTAAGTACAACTCAGTAAGAGTCTGGCAGCTTTCAGGTGGGGTACACCTTGGACTGGTGGGCAGCCAATCACAGGGCGCATATAGACAAACAACCATTCACACTCACATTCATACCTATGGACGATTTGGGGTGGCTAATTAACCTAGCATGTTTTTGGAATGGGGGAGGAAGAAAAAAAACAAACACACAGAGATGACCAAGCAGGGATTCGAACTCAAATCTTCCTGACAACATGCTAACCACTCAACCACCGTGCGGTCTTAACAAATATATATATATATATATGGAAAACATTTGCTCCTGTGACGAGTACTAGCAGCGGTGGAATATCATGTGAGTGTATTTTCAGTTTCCACTTTGCCCCCCCCCCCATCAGTGCACCATGAATCATCTTGTCTTCAGACAACTAAAAACACACGCATGCATTTGTTTTGCTTCCACATGCAACCATGACCTCCTTTGGCAATATACTGGGCCGCAGATGGCTACCGAACCGCACTTTGGACACCCCTGCTATAAACAACCACAAACAGTTGCCATTGGAAATAAAGGCCCACATGTTCGATGCTGATAAAGTGTCCTCCACAAAACCCACACAGGAGAGGAAAGAGAAGCAACATGCATACCAGATGTCCGGAATTACAGGCGGAATGTGTATTGTTGTTTATGGAAGTGAATTTTCTCTACTCTGCACCCCCGACCGCCCCCGCCGCCCACCCTACTTTGTCTCCGTCTGGGAAGAATTGTACTTAAACAATCTCAGCATCTTCTCTTTTCTGAGCATCCTAAATAACAGGAGATATGGTGGTCAATTGGGGCGGCACGGCGGTCGAGTGGTTAGCGCGCAGACCTCACAGCTAGGAGACCAGGGTTCAATTCCACCCTCGGCCATCTCTGTGTGGAGTTTGCATGTTCTCCCCGTGCATGCGTGGGTTTTCTCCGGGTACTCCGGTTTCCTCCCACATTCCAAAAACATGCTAGGTTAATTAGCCACTCCAAATTGTCCATAGGTATGAATGTGAGTGTGAATGGTTGTTTGTCTATATGTGCCCTGGGATTGGCTGGCCACCAGTCCAGGGTGTACCCCGCCTCTCGCCCGAAGACAGCTGGGATAGTCTCCAGCACCCCCCGCGACCCTCGTGAGGATAAGCGGTAGAAAATGAATGAATGAATGGTGGTCAATTGAACATGGCGGCGATAAGAAATGGTTACTAACTGATGCCTGATGGTTACCAAATCTTACATTGGGTTAAACAATACTCATCTATTGGAGGGGAGCAGATGCGTGTCAGATTCAACACTTGAAATGATGTCCGAAAAGTACTACTTAATTGTAAGAAGGTCAGATGAAGAGGTCAAAAAGGACAGGATTTTTCCTTTTCGAAGTAATTTGAGCCAAGTAACAGAATTTGTTTCACTTTCTCCTGCAGTGATATGATCATCCACTTCCTGTGTTTAGAAGAAGCTAAAAAAAAAAAAAAAGCAAGGCAGACGGCCGAGACGCTTTATTTATTTCTGGGACAATTTTCGGGGTAAAATAAAATACAGGAGAAATAAGTGTGTGGTATTATGGGCTGCCCACGTATTTTACTCCTTCTGCGCTGACCTGACTTCAATGTGAAGCTTTGTTTTGGTTGCTGCGGTGTAATTCCCATCTTTTGACATTTGAGCTATTTTTTTATCTCGTCATAGAAAACGGCTAACAATGGCTGGTGGGCAGGGTCCCAGTTTTCCCTCTGCTGCTGTTTAGAGCTAGATCCAGTTCAAAGGTTGGTATAGTATAATACACAACCTGATGGACTGGTTCTATTGCTTTTCTATCACGTGTGCTGCTGATGTGAACCTTCCAAGATGATACATTTACCATCCATATCGGAGACACAACCAGGGCGGCCGATAGTTGGTATAGACCACAAAGTATTCCCAACTTTCCTGTGCACTGATGACCAATTCATGTTATTGTTAAAGCAAGAATCTACCCTTCTATTTATTATTTTACTAAAATAATTGCTGTGTAAAAGGTCAGTAGCCCTTTAAAGGCCAAGGAACCACATTAAAAACCTGGTTTATGCTTCTACGCGAGGTGCCAGCATACAATACGCAAGCTCATTCTTCGCCCTCTAAACCCACTTTCCAAAATAAAAAAATCTAATCTGTAATTGCTCGCCTTTTCGTATTTACTTGTTTAAAATGAAGAAAAAAAACTTTTCCCACAATGTTTTGCATCTGAGCAACGCATTCGTCAGGGTGCTGCGATGACGTCAGCCTCCCTCTGGGCTTCGCTGGCTCTCTCTGGTAGACAGAGACGGCATCGCAGCGCCATCCGCCATTTCCTTTGCTCAAACGAAATGTGTTTCGGACTCATATTGGTACATGTTTGTATATTTAATCACAAATACATTTTGAGTGTTAAGTTGCTGTGTGAAGACTTATTTGTTGGATGACGCTGTGAGTAAGAGGAGATTGAGACAACTTTCGCAGGCGTTTATCACTATTGATATCACTATCAAGTTTAGGTCGGGAGGTCCACCGAGTAAATAGTTCCCCACACAAAGGTTCCTTCTCCGCACGATGACCGCAGAGTGGACGTAAGCTGTTAAATGAAGAATTGTAAAAAGATGAGATTCCTGTCAGGAAGCGGCGCCAACAAGGAGCAAGGAAAACAATGAAAATGGGGCCGGGATGTTTTCCTAAACCAGATTAACTGAGCGTATTTTAATCCAATTGAAATAGTGGATGTGTTAAACCGGCCGGATCTGGATTTAGTTCGACTTGTCTTGTTAGGGAAGTGAAAGTTTAAAGAAAGAAAGAAAAATAAACAGCGGCCTACGCCCACAAAAGTACCAAAGCAACCCCGAGGATGAGAAATGATGTGGGCGACGATGTCAACCGGTCATGTGATCACAGGAAGATGAGTTTACATGACAATATCTTAAGATTTATTTATCATACTGACTTCTTAAGAATGAATCTTGGAGATATGGTTCCTATTCTTCCCTGTGGAAACAATGGAGAGGAGACAGGATGAGCGCACGGCTGTTAGCGTCACGGGGTTGCCAGGACTTCCTGAATGTGTCAGGGAATCATAAACTGATCTGTTCTGAATCTGCGATGTTGAATATGAGTGATTGTGACGGCAAACAATAAACAATATGCTGATGTGCATATCGTGAATCCTGGGTGTTTTTTCCAGCTCGGAGGTAAGAACTGGGAGTGTGAGAAAACACTGCCCCCTTTTCTCTGAGCGGACATTCGATCAGGCTGTCGCTCTTCGGATCGGTAATCCGAACTCGGTGGCCACAATAAAGCCGGAATTTTACACAAAGATTGTGGAAAACCGTAAGCAAACAAAGAAGACGATTCTTTGTTTACGCCTCTTGATGCTTGTTTGCTAACCAAAACACTGACCGACTCGGTTACAGGTCAGAGCATGAACGCCATTTGCATGGAAATATTATTATAGTATTTTTTATTATTTGAAAAAAATAGTGGGCGGCGCGGTGGTCTGGGGGTTGGCGCGCGGACCTCACAGCTGGGGGACCAGGGTTCAGTTCCACCCTCGGGCATCTCTGTGTGGGGTTTGCATGTTCTGCCCGTGCATGCGTGGGTTTTCTCCGGGTACTCCGGTTTCCTCCCACATTCCAAAAACATGCTAGGTTAATTAGCCACTCCAAATTGTCCATAGGTATGAATGTGAGTGTGAATGGTTGTTTGTCTATATGTGCCCTGGGATTGGCTGGCGACCAGTCTAGGGTGTACCACGCCTTACGCCCGAAGACAGCACCCCCCGCGACCCTCGTGAGGAAAAGCGGTAGAAAATGAATGAATGAATGATAAAATTAGTGTTCCAGGTCACTCGGAACGCCGTTCCCATGCGGATGAAACCATAAACTACTTTGCTGTTTTGACCTGAAAACGTTTCCGTGTGGATCGCCCCAACCCCCTCCGAAGGCCTACAATGAACAAATAGGTCGAAACTGTCCTTAACTGTCATGGCCGACACGTCTCTTCAACATTGCATGGAAGTCGGGATCAGTACCTTTGGAAGTTTTTAGCGGTGTTCCAACTACAGCGGGATCACACTTAGATGTTTATGGAGCTCCAAACGTCAACAAACTTGAGAGGCCCTTAATTGTCTTGTATCCAAAACTACAGAACATCTCTAATGTCTCACGTCTAACTCTGGAACATCTCTAATGTCTAACGTCTAACTCTGGAACATCTCTAATGTCTAACGTCTAACTCTGGAACATCTCTAATGTCTAACGTCTAACTCTGGAACATCTCTAATGTCTAACGTCTAACTCTGGAACATCTCTAATGTCTCACGTCTAACTCTGGAACATCTCTAACGTCTCACGTCTAACTCTGGAACATCTCTAACGTCTCACGTCTAACTCTGGAACATCTCTAACGTCTAACGTCTAACTCTGGAACATCTCTAATGTCTCACGTCTAACTCTGGAACATCTCTAACGTCTCACGTCTAACTCTGGAACATCTCTAACGTCTCACGTCTAACTCTGGAACATCTCTAACGTCTCACGTCCAACTCGGGAACATCTCTAACGTCTCACGTCTAACTCTGGAACATCTCGAATGTCTAACGTCTAACTCTGGAACATCTCTAACGTCTCACGTCTAACTCTGGAACATCTCTAACGTCTCACGTCTAACTCTGGAACATCTCTAATGTCTAACGTCTAACTCTGGAACATCTCTAATGTCTCACGTCTAACTCTGGAACATCTCTAACGTCTCACGTCTAACTCTGGAACATCTCTAATGTCTCACGTCTAACTCTGGAACATCTCTAACGTCTCACGTCTAACTCTGGAACATCTCTAATGTCTCACGTCTAACTCTGGAACATCTCTAATGTCTCACGTCTAACTCTGGAACATCTCTAACGTCTCACGTCTAACTCTGGAACATCTCTAATGTCTCACGTCTAACTCTGGAACATCTCTAACGTCTAACGTCTAACTCTGGAACATCTCTAATGTCTAACGTCTAACTCTGGAACATCTCTAATGTCTAACGTCTAACTCTGGAACATCTCTAATGTCTCACGTCTAACTCTGGAACATCTCTAACGTCTCACGTCTAACTCTGGAACATCTCTAATGTCTAACGTCTAACTCTGGAACATCTCTAACGTCTCACGTCTAACTCTGGAACATCTCTAATGTCTAACGTCTAACTCTGGAACATCTCTAATGTCTCACGTCTAACTCTGGAACATCTCTAATGTCTAACGTCTAACTCTGGAACATCTCTAATGTCTAACGTCTAACTCTGGAACATCTCTAACGTCTCACGTCTAACTCTGGAACATCTCTAACGTCTCACGTCTAACTCTGGAACATCTCTAACGTCTCACGTCTAACTCTGGAACATCTCTAACGTCTCACGTCTAACTCTGGAACATCTCTAACGTCTCACGTCTAACTCTGGAACATCTCTAACGTCTCACGTCTAACTCTGGAACATCTCTAATGTCTCACGTCTAACTCTGGAACATCTCTAATGTCTAACGTCTAACTCTGGAACATCTCTAACGTCTCACGTCTAACTCTGGAACATCTCGAATGTCTAACGTCTAACTCTGGAACATCTCGAATGTCTAACGTCTAACTCTGGAACATCTCTAACGTCTCACGTCTAACTCTGGAACATCTCTAACGTCTCACGTCTAACTCTGGAACATCTCTAACGTCTAACGTCTAACTTTGGAACATCTCTAACGTCTCACGTCTAACTCTGGAACATCTCTAACGTCTCACGTCTAACTCTGGAACATCTCTAACGTCTAACGTCTAACTTTGGAACATCTCTAACGTCTCACGTCTAACTCTGGAACATCTCTAATGTCTCACGTCTAACTCTGGAACATCTCTAACGTCTAACGTCTAACTTTGGAACATCTCTAATGTCTAACGTCTAACTCTGGAACATCTCTAATGTCTAACGTCTAATTCTGGAACATCTCTAACGTCTCACGTCTAACTCTGGAACATCTCTAATGTCTAACGTCTAACTCTGGAACATCTCTAATGTCTCACGTCTAACTCTGGAACATCTCTAATGTCTCACGTCTAACTCTGGAACATCTCTAACGTCTCACGTCTAACTCTGGAACATCTCTAATGTCTAACGTCTAACTCTGGAACATCTCGAATGTCTAACGTCTAACTCTGGAACATCTCTAACGTCTCACGTCTAACTCTGGAACATCTCTAATGTCTAACGTCTAACTCTGGAACATCTCTAACGTCTCACGTCTAACTCTGGAACATCTCTAACGTCTCACGTCTAACTCTGGAACATCTCGAATGTCTAACGTCTAACTCTGGAACATCTCTAACGTCTCACGTCTAACTCTGGAACATCTCTAACGTCTCACGTCTAACTCTGGAACATCTCTAATGTCTCACGTCTAACTCTGGAACATCTCTAACGTCTAACGTCTAACTTTGGAACATCTCTAACGTCTCACGTCTAACTCTGGAACATCTCTAATGTCTAACGTCTAACTCTGGAACATCTCTAATGTCTAACGTCTAACTCTGGAACATCTCTAATGTCTAACGTCTAACTCTGGAACATCTCTAATGTCTAACGTCTAACTCTGGAACATCTCTAATGTCTAACGTCCAACTCTGGAACATCTCTAATGTCTAACGTCTAACTCTGGAACATCTCTAATGTCTAACGTCTAACTCTGGAACATCTCTAATGTCTAACGTCTAACTCTGGAACATCTCTAACGTCTCACGTCTAACTCTGGAACATCTCTAATGTCTAACGTCTAACTCTGGAACATCTCTAACGTCTCACGTCTAACTCTGGAACATCTCTAACGTCTCACGTCTAACTCTGGAACATCTCTAATGTCTAACGTCTAACTCTGGAACATCTCTAATGTCTAACGTCTAACTCTGGAACATCTCTAATGTCTAACGTCTAACTCTGGAACATCTCTAATGTCTAACGTCTAACTCTGGAACATCTCTAATGTCTAACGTCTAACTCTGGAACATCTCTAATGTCTCACGTCCAACTCTGGAACATCTCTAATGTCTCACGTCTAACTCTGGAACATCTCTAATGTCTAACGTCTAACTCTGGAACATCTCTAATGTCTAACGTCTAACTCTGGAACATCTCTAATGTCTCACGTCTAACTCTGGAACATCTCTAATGTCTAACGTCTAACTCTGGAACATCTCTAATGTCTCATGTCTAACTCTGGAACATCTCTAACGTCTCACGTCTAACTCTGGAACATCTCTAATGTCTAACGTCTAACTCTGGAACATCTCTAACGTCTCACGTCTAACTCTGGAACATCTCTAACGTCTCACGTCTAACTCTGGAACATCTCTAATGTCTAACGTCTAACTCTGGAACATCTCTAATGTCTAACGTCTAACTCTGGAACATCTCTAATGTCGCATATAAAAGGCCCGGTTATAAATAACTGCAGGGATTTGTCATGAATCAAGGAAAAGGAAGTATTCTTTCATTCCTATGAGGCCGACTTCCTGTTTGTTCTTGTCGGCGGTGCGTCCGAGCGGAGCCGAGGGAAGCCCCCGGCCAACGGACGATATCACGAGGAATGACAGGAATGCAGGTACGTGAATGCCTCAATAACTCAGGCCGGCCACGCTCATTGACAGGAAAAAAAAAACTTCAAGGATTGTTTGCCTGCATACTAAATGATGTAGTAGTAGTAGTACCAAAAGAGAGTACACGTTTTGCAAGAATGTAACCTTTGTTTCACAACTTTATGAGAAATAACACAAATGAATCAACTGCAAACTACTATGTGGCACCTGATTAAAAAAAAAAAAAAAAAAAAAGCGTACACCAAAGCGTGTGTACCAGCACAAAAGACACCGGGGGTTGAGGCCCCCTTTCTAAAACAACACAGACTGACAGAGTCCCCATTGTACTGAGGAGGAAACCACTTCTCCAAACCGCTGCCTTGCACGGTGCAGCTGCATTCGCCGCTTGAAATCATACGCGCACACACACACACACACACACACACACACACACACACACACACCATCAGGTAGCGCCAACAAAGACCAAATCGTTTATGTCAGTTTGCGACTGAGCATGCGGCGCCGTTTGATTCCTCCGTGATGTGAGTGAACACAGACAACCCCACACGTTGTACGATAACTGCAGACGTGGTATATCTGCTCTGTTCTGCACTTTAACCTTATACTCATTGATTTTAAATACTCATTTAAAAACATGATCTACATACAACAACAACTACAATACAATACAATAAAATACAATGCAAACAAACAAGCCAGATTAGGCACAGCAAGTGAAGACCGGGGCTGGAGCACAGACCTAAAACCTTGCTTTTTAATGCTAGGTTAGACTGGACACACACAAACTAAAAAAAACACGTCTAAAAACCTCAGGTAGGGCTTTAGAAGAAGGAACTGATGTTTGGGTTGGTCACCTGTCCAGACACAGTCTCAACTTCTTGTTTTTTAATGCACAAGATTAGACACAAATGCAATCCAGAAAATGATATGTAAATGTTACAAAAAAGTGGGCTAATAAATTGACAATAAAAAGCACAAATACTGCGGATTTCAGAAAACAACAGATGGAATGATACAGCACTCTACAACAAGCAATGAAGTCTGTAAAATTAAATAATTTTTTTAAAAATCCAAAAATTGTTAACTATAATGATGAAAATGGTAATATTAATGATGATTATAATAATGGTAATAATGATAAAGACTATAACAATAATGATAATAATGATAATAACAATAATAATATTACAATGATAATAATAATAACAGGTGAAAACAAGACAGTGGCATGAACATGATTATATCTTGCGAAAAGGGGTAGGCATTTATAAGCTTTTGCTTCTGCCTACTCCTTTTGGGCTTGTGATCACATAGCTGAATACAAATGTAAATAATGGAAAGTTATATTTTCATTGATGTAAGAAATGTACTGTAATGTTTCATATATTTGGCCAAAAAAAAACCAACCTGACCTCTACTTTCCACATAAGAGCAAGGACAGAATTACCGAAGCACTAAAACTGCTCCTAAAATGCGGCCCACTTGGGAAATTGCAGCCCGAGGGCGTGCGGTGCCAAGTGGACGGCTGAAAAACCAGTGAACTGCACCCAGTCAACTCACATGATCCTCTTCTTCCTCTGAAGACGCGACCGTGCCCAAGAAAACTTGGGCACATAGATGAATGTAATGGTAATGCTAATGCTAATGCTAATGGTTTTATTTCATTTGAACATGCATCAGATTCCAATTGAGTGCATCCCATAATCAGTTCCCAGTTCCACATGTCCAAAAGGAGTAGGAAGAAGCAAAGCTTATTCAATCCTACCCCTCCATCTGGTACTTTTACAATCACTAACTGTTACATTTGTTCACTTCCTGCTTTCCTAATATAGTTTAAGGTTTTTTTTTTGTTTTTTTTTTAAATTTCATTTGTTCACTTCCTGCTTTCCTAATATAGTTTAAGGACAAATAAAATAAAATAAAATAAAATAAAATAAAATAAAATAAAATAAAATAAAATAAAATAAAATAAAATAAAATAAAATAAAAATAAAAATAAAAATAAAAATAAAAATAAAAATAAAAATAAAAATAAAAATAAAAATAAAATTACATTTTTTGTCATGTACCAAAGTACTCGGTGATATGAGCATCCAATGCCATAATGTGTACCATAGTGCGTGTCAATATAGTGATATATATAGCACATCATGACTGGTTCAAGACTCTTCATCCTTGTATTTAGCAAACATCAACTGCTTGTATTGTTTCTTGAATTGGCTCATCGTTGTGCATTGTTTGATTCCCTTACTCAATCCATTCCATAGTTTGATTCCACATACTGAAATGCTATGGCTAGCATAACGTAGTCCTAGCGTAGAAGTGTTTCAAATGTACTTCTTCCCTGAGATCATATTTCTCTTGTAGAGAAGTATTGGATGACATTTTTAGCTAATTGCTTGTTTTTAGATGTCATTTACATGATATGTTCGGTAAACACCGCTAACATCTTGTCTCCATTAGCTCCACTTTTCAAACCCTTCCGTTTTCTTTAGACTTGAATAATCAGCTAGTCCAGGGGTCGGCAACCTTTACTATGAAAAGAGCCATTTCACCCACTTGCCCACTAAAGAAAAATAGCCTGGAGCCGCAAAACGTTGTATGTTTAAAACAACATTGGAGGGAATTTGGGGGTGTCAAAGTAGTTCAGATAAAAAAAAAAGACGAGTTGGAGTACTCTTGCTAGTACTGGAGATAAACTTTTGTTTTTAAATGAGCTCTAATTTATTTTTTAGAATCGTCAAATAACTCATTAATAATAATTAATAACTCAAATAACTCAAAGTATTACTCATTTCCCTTCATGTTAACCTGTCAGAGAGAACTGGATAGTATCCTGTCTGCTCATTCAGTCACCAGTCAGAACTCAGTCAGGATGCATTCATGGTCTCACACAAAGTTGGATTTTTGTAAACTCATAACGAAGATGTGCATTTTCACCACTCGGGTGCTTAAAAAATATTCAAGCATTGCAAAGGGAGCCGCAACAAAGAGGCTGGAGAGCCACATGTGGCTCTGGAGCCGCGGGTTGCTGACCCCTGAGCTAGTCTGTCTCTCCGTTTTTTTTTTTGTTTTTTTTTTACATGATGCAACTTTATGTCAACAAGTAAACCACAACGGAGCTGGATTAATGTGACTAATCAGTTAGAACGCTAAAACGGTTCCCATGCAGGCCCCTCGACAAACAACTGAATACGTGTGCGCCGTTAAAAAAAAAAAAAAAAAAAAGTGGGTAATGTCATTACCACTGAGAACAGTGGCAGGCAGCCACGCAGTTCAAAGGGAATTTTCCCTCTCGGAGTTCTCCTGCGGCTTCAGTGTGACGAGACCGCAGGAACCCGCCGGTGGACGAGTGAAAGAAGATCCCGAGCCAGACGTGCACCTTTGAAAGTGCCACCCACTCCTCTCGCTGGTGTGGGGAATGTTATGTTTGAAGCACGGTGGATTGTGGGAATGGCGAAATAGGACGATATAAATAACACCGAATGTTGGAATGAAGCAGACTGACGAGTGAGTAAGAGTTACCGAGGGATGGCCAGAAGAATTGATTCAATGTTTGATTGCCTTGTGCGGAATTTAGCTGTGGATTCATCAGATCTTGAAGCAATGAGGTTTTAAGAGTGTCAAGTGGTGAAGATAGCTCCACAAAAGGCATCCGCTGTCTGGAAGTGATGACCATTTTTTATAAACTTCCCTTACCATCCATTCCTAAATGTTCTCTATGGGATTTAAACCAGAGGAACATGTGAGATGATCCAAAAGAGTGATGTTATTCCCCCTGAAGAAGTCCTCGGTCAAGACTGCAGTGTTGTATCGTTGAAGAACCCAGCTGTGACCACACAGACCAGGACCATCAGTCATGGGGGAAGCCATGCAACATCTGCATGCAACCAGTCATGGTTTGACGACCTGAAGGTCCAGTGGTCCACTAAATGAAAAAACACCCCAGACCAAGATGGACCCCCCTCCACATTCCTCATTCTCA